>NW_017733921.1:0-13661 GCF_001890085.2 Hipposideros armiger | reverse complement strand
CCTAAGAACATAAACTTCAGTAACACGCAAAAGGAGGGTTTCTTTCCTTTACTCATAGCTTGCAAAGATTATTGGCAATACTTTTTCCTACAGGAAATTTGTTTGACCTTAATCCTCAGTTTTTAACCATCAAATATTGTTCCTTCTGTAAAATAAAATAATTGAATTCTGCTTTTTTGGACTAGTTCCTCCAAAGTTGCTCATAAATTCCCTCCATTTTAGGACTCAAACAGGAATGGAATCAATTCAGACGCTTCCCTTCACCTTCTCTTTGTGGATGGTGAACATTTAGGCTGTGCTGAGAGCTCAGGTGTCTGGTTATATGATGCTAATATCACAGGGTCATGTTTGTACACATTCTTCGTCAAGCAAAGGTTTATGTCCCAGTTCCCCATCTGGGTGTCTCACTGTGCCAAGCACCACTGTACAGCAGCCAGCAATAGTATTCAGCCTCATCCTCGGGCTGGGCCCCCGAGAGGGTCAGGGCAGCTTTGCCCCCAGTGATGGAGCCTGAGAACTGGGCAGGGGTCCAGGAGTGTTTACTGTTTGTATTATAAATCAGTGTCCTGGGGACTTGGCCAGACTTCTGCTGGAACCAGTATGGATAGTGGCCACTGGTGACCGTTCCAGTGCTGGAGCCACATGTGAGAGTGACTGTCCCTCCTGGGGACATGTTAGTGAGGGCTCCTGAGTCACCACCGCCTGAGAACTGGACCATGAAATAAAAACAGACACATGGTAGGAATGAGGAATAAAGGCAGAAGGATCCCTCCAAAGGCTGGTCTCTGAAATGTCCATGAACCTGGGCAGTGAGCGAGGAAGAGGAGGAGGAGGAGAGGAGACCAGGTCATGGTGAAGACTTCCCAGTGTCCCCTGGCTTCATGTTGGTGCTGGTCTCTGGTGTGCCCCTTTATCTTCTCCTCAGCTCCCTGGGTAAAGGGTGTATGTGGTGGGGCATTATGCAAATATGAGCACAGAGTACCATCCAATTCTGTGTCCTCAGCCCAGTTTGTAGCTTCACTCTCAGGAGGAGGCTGTGGTGGTTGTGAGCTCTGAGTCTGTCACTTGAGAGGAAGCACCTGCTGCCACTTATAACTCAGGCCATGAGCCTGGGCACAGGGCCCATTCCATTAGAACCATTAGAGATGGTTTCATGCCTTGCAGCTCTGAGAAGTTCCACAGCGACCCCTGGTGGTGTCCTCAAGAGAATGTTCATGGAGGTGGGAACTGTGCAGAAGAAAATGTGGTCCTTTTCTAGTTCAACAAACTATCAGTCAATCTGTATTTCACCAAATAATCAATCAATCAATCAATCATTCAAACAACCAATCAGCATAATGAACCATTAAAATAATCAATAAGCATTATGTATTCTTGACCTCTCCAGAAAAGTTTATTTTTAAATTTCCTCTATTGTATTTTTTAGTTCTTTTTTATGACTTCTCTTTCTATTCTGAGTTACTCTCTTAATCCATTCTTCCACAAGTGTCTGTATTTTCTTGTCAAATGAATTTTATGACTGTTGCCTGAATATATCTGTAACATTATTTCATCATCTCAGACATCTCTGTGTTGATTTCAATGGATATTCTCTTCATGTTCAAGTTGAGATTTCCCTGGTTCTTGATTGTATTTCACAGAACTTTGTACTTTTTGGAAATTACACTAGGGCACATTGGGTCCCATTTACTCCTCCTGTTGAGCTACAGCACTAGGTCAGGGGCGTATATTCAGTTCCCACTGGCCCCAGCAAAGGTTGAGCATTGAGTCCCAGTGCTCTGTGCTGCCAACTCCTTCCTGGGGAAAGTGGGCGGTGATTGTCCACTGCAGATTCTCATGAAGTGGAGGTGTGAAATAAGCCCCCTGTTGGGACCGCTGCGTACAGACAGGAAAGCACAGGGCTTGTGGAACTGCTGGTCTGAGTCAGCTCTCCATTGGGCCCTTTGGCCTCACTGACACCAGGGATGAGACAGGGCCACTGCAGCAGGAGCTCCCCTGCCTCCCATCGTTTATTCAGTGCTGTTAATGCCAGGTGGGGAACTTCAAGGCTCAGCTCTTACTTGGTCCCACAGTCACCAGAATGGGCCACAGGAGTGCAGACTCCCTCTGCCTTGTACCACCTCATTCAGTCTCATTGCTGAGGGATGGGGTTCAAGTTCAGCTCCCAGGTGGGATCTGAATCATGAGTGGAATAACTGGAGTTGCTAACCAGTCCAGAATAGCCCTGATGGCTAAGGATTGTTGAGTGTCTAATGAGATAGTGGTTCGGCTTTCCATTGAACCACTGACACTCTCCAGATGGGCCACTGTATGCTGCCTGCTTCTAATGGGACGAAGGAGACCTGGTCCTAGATCAGCTAGACTGAAACCCCTGAATGAAGGTGCAGTTAGGTGATTCCATTAGCATGTGGTGTTGCGGGGTGGGTGTTGTCAAAAATATTGTCTCTGATTAGATGTGGTTCCCAGTTTCTTAGCCTAGCGGGATAGGATTTTCGTGTTGTTAGTCTTTCTTCCTTCCTTTCCTTTCCTTTCCTTTCCTTTCCTTTCCTTTCCTTTCTTTCTTTCTTTCTTTCTTTCTTTCTTTCTTTCTTTCTTTCTTTCTTTCTTTCTTTCTTTCTTTCTTTCTTTCTTNCTTTCCTTTCCTTTCCTTTCTTTCTTTCTTTCTTTCTTTCTTTCTTTCTTTCTTTCTTTCTTTCTTTCTTTCTTTCTTTCTTTCTTTCTTTCTTTCTCCCCTTCCTTCCTTCCTTCCTTCCTTCCTTCCTTCCTTCCTTTCCTCCTTTCTTTCTTCTTTCCTTCTTCCTTTTTTCATTTTTAGTCTAGGTATCTATCTATCTATTGGATTGTTGGAAAAGTCATGACGAATTTTTGCAATGAAAACCATAAAAAAATACATCATGACTTTTCTGACAACCCAATATCTATCTATCTATCTATCTATCTATCTATCTATCTATCTATCTATCTATCTATTTCTGTTATCTATTTTGCCTGGACCTTAGGTGTTCCTGGTCTCAATGTTCTTGTCCCGTCCTGCCCTGTCTGTAGAGAGGTCATAAGCAACCAAGGATATAACTGCAGTTTGTTCCTCCAGTTCTGAGTGTGTAGGAAGTCTGCCTTCTTTTCACGTTTTAGAGTATAATTATGCTTTTTGTTGAATTATGTCCAGGATTCTTTACTTATAAGATTGAAGATCTGAGAAGAATGGGATACTTCATATTGAGTCAAACCATAAATCCTCCTTAATGCCTTACCCCAGTAATGGAGCTGATGAGAGATTGTGCTTATCTGATACTGGGGAGATGCTTTATATGACCATCCAGCAGGTAAATGACAGGTGAAGAGTAATATTTTCAAATATTTGTTTCTTTAGAGAAGATGAAAATAAAAATACAGCACATCACAATGGGTTGACTTTGAAATTTATTATCTGCTGTGGTACCTCATACATCACAAAAATTGTTGTTTGGGCCCTCAACATCAGGGAAGGGAATCAAGTATATTTTCATTCGTGTGTGTGTGTGTGTGTGTGTGTGGTGTGTTTAAAGTTTAAATTTTAATGATTTTACACTTAAGAAAATTTGAAAAGTTAGTACAGAAACCCTTTATATAAGTTTCACCCTCCTTCTTCTAACATTAAATCTTGCAAAACCATGGTGAGATTTTAAAACTAAGGAAGTAATCTTGGTATAATACTATGAGCTAAACTGCAGCTTCTATTAGGATTTTATCAGTTATTAGCTATGGCTTAAGATTTTACGTCTTTTTCTGAGTGTTTCTGGATTTTTGAATGGGAGAGATTGTGTCCTGGAATGTTAACCTGATTGAAATTTAAACAGAAATTACCAGGAATAATTTTATTCAAATAGAAGTAAAGGTACTCTTCAAACTTTAATGTTCATGAAAAGCTCCTGGAGAGCTTCTCAAACATAGAAGCTTGCACAACAGCGCAAGTTTCTGACCCAGCATGTCGAGTTTGAGGAACTACATTTCTAACAAGCCCTGAGGTAATGGTTCCATTTCAATGAAAATGAAATATCCATGTGGTCTGCAGGGATAAATCAAGGAATAAGAATATATCTGGTAATGGTCTTTGAATAAGAACCAGCATTAGAGCTAGCAGTGGGGTCTCTGAGTCTCACTGTGGATGATATATTTTAGAGCTCAGATCCATACCCCATTACACGCAGAGAGGGAGAGAGGAAGCCCCGTCTCTCAGGAGTCACACTGGAGGGATGGACACACCCTGGGAGAGACTGGAGGAGGCATATGGTGATGAACCGCTGTACAGAAGGGGGTCATTGAGCCCCTTCCCCATGGTATGTTGACCATTGACAGCCTCTTCCTTTCCTTCTGCCTGTGAGGCTGAGCCATTCTGAGCATATGAGGAGGTTTTGGTTGCACTTCCCCATGGGTTTACATCACTGTGTAAATGCCACTACCCATATACAGAGCACAGTAATAGTCAGCCTCGTCCTCAGCCTGGGCCCCTGTGATGGTGAGGGCGGCTTTGTTCCCAGAGATGGATCCAGAGAAGCGGTCAGGGACCCCAGAGGGGCGGTTGTTTGTGTTGTAGATGAGCATTTGGGGAGCCCGGCCTGGGGTCTGCTGGAACCAGCTGGGGTACTTACTGGTAGAGACTGACCCAGAGCTAAGGCCACAGGTGAGTGTGACTGTCCCTCCTGGAGACACTGAGAGTGATGGCTCCTGTGTCACCACAGTCTGAGAATCCACACCTAAAACAGACAGAAGAGACACAAGTATTGTTATGGGAGACAAGGGTCACCCTGGGACTCTGAATTATGTGTCCCCCAAGGATGCAGAGACCCTCCCTCTGACCTGAGCCGTAAGCAAGGAGCCCAAGCAGAAGCACCGTCCAAGCCATGGTGGGGACACTGACAGAACGAAGACTCCTCAGGCTCTTGGCCTGGAATGTGGTGTCCTTGGGCCTTTTCATGCCTCCCAGACCCATGAAGAGGAGAAGGTGCTTCATGCAAATCAGCTTCCTCTCTCTTCCTGCCCCAGTGTCATTCTGATGTCCCCTGGGGGAGGTCTTGAAAGAGGCAGATGCTGGGACCTCACACAGACCAATGACTGAATGGAGACTGAAACACTGAGGGAGGGAGGTTGATGCCTGTCTCAAAATCAGTTCCCCATTGTCTTTGGTGACTGCAGTCCTAAGTTTCTTTTCTGGAATGGCTGAGATTTGAATGATGAGATGAGTGTTTTCTCCACTTCCTGGTCTCCACAATCTAGTTTACCCCAAACCTTACCCCATGCCTTAAACAGTGTCTTGCTCCCCAGTGAAACCCTGTCCTGTCTCCTTTGTGGAAAGGTAATGGGCACTCCTCCCTCCAACAGCAAACCCAATGGGAAATCGCAGTCATATATGGGAATTTGAAGGGACAAGAGTTTCCCACTGACTCAGTGCAGTAAACTGTTCCCAGTAGCAGCAGTGGGGTGACCATGGGTGGGGCTGCCCACACCTAGAGCTGCACTGGCAGCATAGGGGTGGGAGCTCTCCTTTTCTTTATGAAGCCATCAATTATCTAGAGTAGCTTCAACTGACCTGCAGTGTTTGAGAAGAAATGTCATGATGTCACCTTTAAATTGTGAGATTCCCCTCAACATTTTATAAAAATAAGGAAACATGTAACTCATAATCAGAAACAAAATAGTATACTGTGTCTGAACAAGTTTGTGTGACCATCATTGAGAATTTAAAACTCCCTTTTCCCCAAACAGTCTTATGTGAGGCAGAAGGAATGATAACTGCAGAAGAGGGGATTAAGAAGGTATAGTGGGAAGATCAAAGTTCTTTATTAATTTTTGAAGGTTAGCCACAAAATTGGTGTTCTCACAGTAAAATAAAATATGATTTTATATTTATTTCAGAATTGTTACTATCTTGTCTGTTTCATGACATTTGCTTATTTATTGTTTTTCTTTCTCGTTAACTGTTTTTTAGAGGCCCAATTCATAACAGACAAAGATTCAGACCAAATTATTTTGTGCCTGTCAAAGGAAGGATTCTTTGATAGAGTGGAGAACAATTGTAATTTTATGTGCATCGCATTAGAAGATCATTGAGATCTACATCGTAAGAGAAAAAGAATGGATTACAAAAAATAATTGAAATAACTGCAAAGGACAAGCGATATCAGCTTCCATAAGTCAATAGAAATACGGAAATAAATAACCAATTACACACTGCTTACAAATAACAACTAAAATTATGACCGTTTTAAAGCTAATACATTTGTTATGCATTTTGTCATGAATAAATAGGAAATCATAGTAATCAGCCAGCATTCCTGACCCCTGAATGGAGCCCTGAGCTACCCTAGAAACTGTCTCAGGCATTCTCAAGGCACCATGGGACAGAACAACTCTTTCCTACTGGGGACGTTAGAGCCAGTGGTTAACAGAAGAATTGGGAAGCTGGATATAGTGTAGAATCCAGGAACCAGAAGCCCATCACTGGCCGGGAAGGAGCAGAGAGGAGCTCCCCCTGGTGGTTGTTGGTTGATGCTGCTTGATCCAGGTAAGAGCTTCCTGAGGCCTGTGCTGTTCATCTCTGAAGGACCATGCTGATGCACGCTGCCCACCGTGGGCTGAGCATCAGAGACCCATTTCACTGGGTCAAGTACTTCATTTTCCTCTCTCACAGTGTGTCAGGGTATCATCACTGAACCTCATAAGCTCTCTGCTTGGGTTATCTGACACATGGCTCACTGTCTGCATATCTGCTCTCCCTCAAGGTCTGTGTTCACCATCACCCAGAGATTTCAGTATCTAGTCCAAACCCAGATCCTCCCTGAGGTCAAGGTGAATATTTCTCCATATAACATGGATCCTACTTGCACCTTTCAGCTGTGTTCATACGATACTTTTCTGTTCCTTTGTTTCGTTGTTTTCCTGGAATCAGAAAATGAATTTCTACTACATTCTTCCCATTCTCTCTTCATCTCTGTCTGTCTGATGGTCTCTGTATAGAAAACATATAATATGCAACATGAAACATAATATATAATACATATTATAATATTAACTCACACAATAATTGGCTTTATATATTATATATACCTATACATTGCATAATATACTTATATATTAATAAGTATAATATATTATATATACTATTTACATATGCATGTGCATAATGTTTATATATTATATATATTTATAATAAATATATGACTCCAGGAACGGTGGAGGATGGAATATGAGGCAAGGGTGTGAGTCAGAGCTGAGGGCTCATGTCGCTTCTTGGGCCTCAACTGCAGGACAGTCACAGTTCAGTGAGGACGCTACATACCAAGTGTGCAAGGGCCAGTAGAGTGTTTTCCTCCTTGGCATGGCTCAGAAGCCTGTGCTCACAGGACCAGTGCCACAGCGCCCCCTGCTGGTCTCAAACATGTTCTCCAGCCCTTCTGAGACCACCCAGCTCTCCTGGAATGATATGCTGACTTGTGCAATTGGAAGCCACTGCCCAGGGCAGTAGAAAGAGGAGGTGCTCTGTGTAGTGCTTGGAGTTGAGAATTTTTTTTCAAGTTACTTATGACCTTCAATTTCAACTTTAAATGCAAGGTGTATTGAACAGAGATGAAGTTATCAGATATCTCAGAGTTCCGGGACTTGTGATTTTCCTTCGCCAGGTGTCTGGGGTCATTACCAGTCTACCATCATCTTGAATCACACATAAAACATATTGTTGTCTAAGTACCCAGGTTGTTCAAGCCTCATACGGATTCTACATGGGATACTTTTAGTGTTTGACTGTTGTTGATGTTAGATTCCCCTGTTACATTCCCTCAGCCCACACTGCACAGGCCTTTGGAGCCTGTCTTTGCCATGAGGAGAGAATGCTGTCAGGGAAAATGCACCTCTGATCCTGCTTAATTCTCTGGGTGCTCATTTTCCCTTGAATGTTAGCCTGGCAGTTCGACTTTATTTGACTCTCTCATATAGTTAATATATTTTTATTCGAGTTTTGTCATTTTACTCAGTATGAGGATTGATTTAAAAAGACCATCACTATAAATGGATCCCTCCTCCCTTTACAGGGGTCTTCCACCACTATTCTATTGAAAACTCTCACAGCTTATTACTGTACATGCTTTGGGTCCTAATGAAGATTTTGTGCTAAGAGTTCCATGGAATCAATGGGGTTGGGAGTCTAAGATCCAAAAGAACAGACATTTATGCAACATCTTCCCAACCAAAGATCCAGTAGACATTGTGGGACTGGTGTGGGAGAAGAGAGGACGTGATGGGACCACGTTGAAAGTGTAGATGATGTGGGTAGTTTTGCTTGACACCCTCACAATGTTAAGTCATCCAAACTGTGAACACCATTGTCCTTTCCATTACTTAAAACGTCTTCAATTCTTTTTCAGCAATGTTTTGTAGTTTTCCATTTACAAACTTTGTGCTTACTTGGTTAAGTTTATTCCTAAGTATTTTATTATTTTTGATGCTGTGGCCCATGAAATTGTTTTCTTAATATCATTTTAGGCTTCTTCATTGCTGTTGTACAGAAAACTCACTGACTTTTGTATGTTATTACTACTCTTAACTCCTGAAGGAGATACTAGACAGACTCATTTAGGGTTATGGTAAGTCTGTTTTCCTATTTGACGACAGAGTAACAGGAAATGAAGCAGGTGGGAGCACAAGAGTGAAACTCTGCAGTCCACTAGCAGTAAAATGAGCAATCACCAATGGCGGAATTTGCACATGTGATGGTTTAAAGAACAAAATGGGAACAGTGCTGCCTCCATACTTAGGGGGGAAACAGAAAGGCAGAAAGCTTTGTTTTTTTTTCAGCTTGAGGAAAACTACATTTATGTATCTAAGAACTAGTGAAACACATATATTTTTAAATACCTATCGTTCTCTGATTGGTACCGGGTGAGAAAGTAACCAGAAGATTCAAGAAGAAACACTGCCCTCTTTCATGCCTGAACCATTCTAGTAAGATTGAGAACAGAGCACCTCCTTTTAGCTTCCAGTTTATCAGGGTGTTGACCCCTGGACAAGACTGTCAGCACCCTCATCTCACCTCAGCCCTCTCTGCTAGGCGAAATGTTCACACGCTCCTCAAGCTTCTACCACCACCTCCCTCCTCCTCATTTGACCCAGAATCCTCTCTCTCTGGGAAGATCAATGACATAAAAAATAACTCCACTGGTTCTACACCCACTTTGCACTGTCAGAATTTTTGGAGGTGGGGAGGCGAAGTTTTATTCCATTCCATTCCACTTCTTCATGTTTCTGTTACATTTACACTAGAATTTTGCAATTATTAACCTAGAAATTTTTTATTATAACTTACCTTGGATATTTATACTTTTATTTTATTGATTCTTATGCTCCTTTACTGAAACATGTCTAATTATATTTTTACATGTTCTAGTAAATAGTGGATATTTATTCTTTATACTAAGAATCAGAGATTCATAAAATGATCATTTCAAATAGAGGAAGTATATTTGAAATATTGGTAAGTGTCTAAAATTAGACTTTAAAGAAGGAAGTGAGGGTAAGGGAAAAACAAAAGTTCATGGCTGTTCACCAGAGGGTAATTTTTCTAGAGGGGCGATGGGGACCATCTAAGAGAATTCATAGCTGAGAAGGTTGTCAAGGACCATTGCTCCTCTCCTGATGGGTGGTTCTGCCCCATCTCGGAGCTCCCTGTATGAGGAAGGAGATGAATGAGGTCACTTGGGAAGACACGGGGATAATCCACACAACATGGACCCCCTCAGGGTGATGCATCGTCTCTGTATAAGATAGTGATCATTGTCCATACATCTACTCCACACACATGGCCTGGGCTCTGCTTCTGGTTGAGGATTGAGGAGGTATGAGTGCAAGGAGGTGAGGAAAAGAATAAGAAATAGATTATTTGATGAGATTATGGTGGAATGTGGCCCAGGGCAGGGCTCTTCCTGGAAAAGTTGACAAAAGGACAATGGGTCCCTCATGGAATCCCAGGTGTAGTTGGAATTTCCTTCCTGTACTCTGAGAATACAGGTGCATTAAGATGTGGAGAAATAGGTAAATTACCTTGTTGGCAGGAACTGAAAGTTTTGGGGTCTCCTGGGGAGACAGAGGACATGACACAAGGAGAGCAGGGGGAGGTAGGAGTATGTAAGTCGGAGAGAAAGGAAGCCTCTGTCTGATTCATTGTGGGTCTGCACACAGACCATCTGCCCCTCCACTGGGCAGTTGTCAGAGGAACCTGCAGAGTGTGGTTGAACGAATGGCTGAGGACATGAGGAAGATGAACCCGCGGGAAGATTGGTCCAGTCACAGTGCTCCCATTCTCAGCTCAGAGAAGCCTCTGTGAGCTCAGACACTTGTCCCCTGTCATCCACCATGTACCTTCCAATTTGGGAAAGTTCCTCCCTCCCTTCTCTCAGAATATTCCACACCCCTCCTTCCAATCAGAAGAGCCCCATCCCACCTTCCCTCCCTAACATGAGGTGTCTAGTGCAGCAAAATTAATTGAGCTGACTCTGCTCAGTTGGCTGATATGCAGGTCTTCAGAGTGGGAGCAGGTGGCAGTTCTGGAATTCCAGGTGGGGTGGGGGATGGGTGCACAGCTACCGCATTGCAGGCGAGGGCAGGAAATTTCTATGAGCTGCACTTGCATAGCAGGCAGTGTCCTCATGTGGGTTGTTTACTGCATGTGAACTTGGAGCCATGTAGGAATCCAGCACAGCACCGCCTCCTGAGCTTCACGTGGGAACGTGGGACACCGAGTCCCTCCCATTCTTCCCCTTCCTTCTTGGGAAGGAGTCAGTTCATGAAAATATGATGCTGCCATTCCTCATGTCTAGTCTCTGAGTGACTCTGGCTGTGTGATGGTTGTAGTCATGTGGAGAAGGAACTGATGAGCTGGCTTTTCCCAGGGTCTGAGGGAGACCCACATCCATTCTCTCCATTGGGTTAGAGCAGTCACAACTGCAGGAGAGTCACACATGGGTGGGGATCACTGCCCAAGTCCCACTAGAGCAGGCTCAGCCTTTTCCTACCTGGGGGTGGAGGGTGGGCATCAGTGTGACCCACAGCTCTCTCCCCTAAGCAGAAAGAAAACATTCACACTGAGGACTCATGAAAGGATAACTCAGCTCTAGAAACTTTCAGAAATATGTAAATCGCCCACAATGCAGAGATAGAATTCCTCAGTCAGAGTTCAGGTCTGAGGTGACCAGATCAGGAAACCCCAATTCAGCCTCTGACCTTCAGTGCAGAGACTCTGTGTCCCCAGCTGATAAGGTGCTGGACTTTCTGTTTCCTTTGAGAACCTTTGTCTCGGAAGATGCTGCGGTGAGTGACTCTGAGGACAGAAGGGCGAGGAGGAGCCTTCCCTCCCAGGCGGTGCCCCTGGATGAAGCTGGGAATATGGTGGCAGCAGCAGCAGAAGCAGAAGCCACAGGCTGAGGCTGAGCAGGCAGCTCCTGGGACCTTTCTGCTTTTGGCAGATGAGAAGGGGGTTCTGGTGTCAGTTACCCACAGGCCTGGAGCCGTTGGGAACATCAAGGCTGATGTCACAGGAGTGCCACTGAGAAGAAGCCTTGTCCTCAGACATCAGCCCAGTGGCTGCAAAGGAGCCCAGGTTGTGAGACTTGACCCAGAATACCAATCAAAGGACCCTGAGGATCATCTACTCTCATAACACCATGTTTCCCCCAAAATAAGACTGGGTCTTATGTTAATTTTTGCTTCCACAATCTACATTTATTCATGTATTCATGTACAAAAATCTACATTTATCCCAACAGTCATGTCTGGCTGATGATCTTAACTAGGGCTTATGTGCAGGGCTTATATTATGAGCATCCTGAAAAATCAGGCTAGGGCTTATTTTCCAGTTAGGTCTTATTTTGGGGGAAACACGGTAGAGGAGGGGTTTGGGGCCCATTCCTAGGACCACTTAGTACCAAGACATGCATTGGACACTTGTGATGTGTCCTGAATCACACACCGCTGGACTCTGTGTCCCTGGTTCTGTTCTGACTCATCATGGACTCTGTTCCCAGGGCATACAGCCCCACATCCAGGAATTGCTGCTCAATTTGAGAAAAATCTCACAATGTGTAGCTGCCAAGGACAGGCTTGGGGGGTAGAAGTTAAAGGATGTGGACAGATTTTGCAGACAATGTTCCCTTAGTGGTTCTCAGGCCCCAGTATTAGGCCAAACAATCAAAGTAAGCAGCTGTCTTGTCAGAGGAGTGGGGGCTGCTGAGGGAAGCCCCATGTAGATGGGACAGTAGGTTTTTGTCTCACTTCCCCACAGGCCTGGAGCACTGTGCGACCACTCAGACTGCTGTCAATGGACTGACAGTAATAATCAGCCTCATCCTCAGCCTGAAGCCCACTGATGGTCAGGGAGGCTGAGTTGCCAGACTTGGAGCCAGAGAATCAGTTGGAGACCCCCGAGGGTCTTTTGCTATTTTCATAGATGAGGAGTTTGGGAGCCACTCCTGGGAGCTGCTGGTACCAGCTCACATAATAACTCCCGATGTTGGAGCTGCTTCCAGTGCAGGAGATGGTGACACTCTGTCCTGGGGCTCTAGACACTGAGGGCGGCTGAGTCAGCACAGACTGGGCCCAGGATCCTGGAAGAGGGAGGGACACAGAGATGGTGATTCTGGGTCTAGAAACAAGAGGAGGAAGCAGGGCCCCATGTGTCTTCCCAGGGTCCCCTCCCCTGTCCCCATATCCAGTCACCTGTGCAGTGAACGATGAGGGTGAGGAGGAGAGGGGACCAGGCCATGGTGGAGACAGTCACTGAGTCCTGCCTTCTGTGGCCCCACAGCTGAAGCAGAGCTTCCCTGAATTCTCTCCCTTCCCCTCTTCATACTCTGAGAGAGGGAGGGGTCACTCATGCAAATGAGGCCCCCAGATTTCTGATTCCTTGGTGGCTCTAAGTCAGTGGGGTGGGCAGGGTTGTGGCTATGTGTGACATGGGGTGTGGGGAGGTCACAGCAGTGAGCCCTGAGTAGAGGGCACCAGCCAGTGACAGGTGGCTGGTCCCAGCTGTGATCACCCACAGACCCTAGGGAACCAGCCTTTAGTGCCCCCTGGTGATCAGGACAGACACACCACTGTGACATGGTGACTACAGCCTGCCTCCCCACTGCATTGTCCCCTTTCATCGGACCTTAGGGCCAAGGCATGTGATCCCTTATGTGGCCTCCCTACCACCTCAGGGGGTCTTTATTCTCCACTGAGTCTCCTCAAAGTGACTCTGTCTACACTCCCTTCACTGTTCTGTGGTCAGACCTAAGGTGGTGTGTCTTATACAATTTTTTTTGTGTGTGTGTTTCTTATCAGGATCAAGTCCAGAGCAGTGAATGTATCCATGAAGGAAGGGCCCCTTCTCTGCAAACACAGTTTTTTTCCTGGTATGTGATTCCTCCCTTGTTAAGGTCCATTTTCCTCATATCTTTGTGACTTTCTTCTTACTGTTCTCTTGTCATGATGATTGTCTAGTAAGACATTGAAGTTGAACTTGGGTTTATTCGGACATCACTGTGTCTTTGGTATAAGTGTTGCCTGTCTAGTCATCATGACATCCAGACACACCAGGCCTAAAATTAGAGGGAATAGAGTCATAAAGCTTCCAAATAATTCACTGCTTGGTATGGAAG
>NW_017733920.1:3065-6464 GCF_001890085.2 Hipposideros armiger | reverse complement strand
GGGGGGGGGGGGGCATGTTAATAGAAATTGGCTTCAAGCAACATCTATGGAAGCATGGAAGGACCTGGAGGGTATTATGGTGAATGAAGTATGTCAGACAGAGAAAGACAGATGTAATGTGATTTCACTTATATGTGGAATCTAAAGAACAAAATGAACAAACAAAACAGAAACAAACTCATATATACAGAGAACGTTTTGATGGTTGCCCAATGGGAGGGCGGTTAGGGGTGAGTGAAAAGGGGAAGGGATTAACAAGTACAAATTGGTTGTTACAAAATTGTCATAGGGATGGAAAATAAAGAAGGGATATAGTCAATGATATGGTAATAACTATCTACAGTGCTAGGTGGGTACTAGACTAGTCAGGGGGATCACTTCTTAAATTATATAAATGTCTAGCCACTGTGCTATACACCTTAAATTAATACAAAATACTATTAAATTTCCAGTGCAATAGAAAAATTTAAAAAGGGGGGGGAAGGTGAAGAGGAAATAAGAGGTTCAAATTTTCAGGTATAAAACAAATAAGTCATGGGAGGTAATGTACTGCATAGGGAATACAGTCAATAATATTGTGATAGCATGGTACGGTGTCAGATGGTTGCTGGACATAATGAAGGTGATCCCTTCTTTAGGTGTATAAATGTTGAATATGTATTGTGTACACCTGAAACTAATATTGTATGTTAGCTATATTTTAATAAAAACCTTTTTAAAAAATACATCTTTCTGTACTGATTTTCCAAAAACAGTTGATAATTCTTCATAATTTAGAATATGAAATTATATAATTGACTTTTTAAAAATATTCATTTTCTACTCCACTCACTCCATTGACAACATTTAATTTTGCTATATACAATATGTATTTTCTTTAGACATATTTATATATGGAAAAAACCTTATTTTACACACAGTGGCACCAAACTTAAACAAAAATAAAAATATTCAAATCTCATTTCTCCATTCTCCTTTGCTGGTCATTTGAAACCTATGTAACTTTACTAACCATTGTCACCCCAATAAACTGTAATTAAAAAAAAATTCAAACCTACCAGGGATTATGTTCTTTTTAAAAGGTTAATTTGTAGAATAACAAGGTAAATTACAGTTATTATGCACTTATATTTATTATTGGTGTGTAGAATATTTTTAAGATTTAAGTGTTACATGTACAAAGATATCCCTCACCCATTCTCTCTTCACAAAGTAGGCTTTTTTTTTACACTTCCTGAGAGAAGATGCGCAATCCCAAGAGGAATCCAGACTTCAAAATTTCTTAATACAGAGTATACCAGTGTCCTCCCAAAAGTTGAGTGACACCAAATACTTATCAATACTGATATAAGATATATGATATATTTACTCTAGGTTGCCCTTTTAATTAGAAATGGTATTTCCCCCTTAATACTCACACTTCACAAAGGTTTTACCTCCACCTACTTTCTGACAAGGCTATGTGGAACAGAGGAAGTTCCAGAAGAGAGACTTAAGTATTTTAGATGGTATTCCTCATTATGAACACGTGTCAAGGCAAATGTAAGAGTTGTTAATTCCGTATCCCATAAAAGATTGTCCTGTGAGACAAAATGTATATTCTCAATTTTTAAGAGAGATTGTTTAGGTGTCCTAACACGTTGATAGTCTTTAACAGCTGAATATGAAGAAAGGAACCTCACTCAGTTGGGATGTAATCACCATATGGATCCCATTCCTGTGGCAACTGGCAGTCAGGAAGTTGAAATGGAATGTCACTAAATTCTAATATGTGGAATAATTTCCTTTCAAAAACTAGTTTATATTGAGAGAACCAGGGTAGTTCTAGGGGATTGAGAAAGGGACAAAGGGAGCTGAAAGTTCAGTATGCCACATCATACTCTATGAATACAGTTTTCATGATAAGATACGGCCAACAAGACCTTCCTGAGAAATACCTACTCTACAAGAAATATTTTGTTAAACTACATTTGCGCTATATGGGGGATGGCCATTTCAGATGGGCAGTGAAAAATGACCAGTTGTGAACAATTTTTGAAAATCAAATTATTTACTTATGAATAAAGAAATTTTTGAATAGGGCAAACTAGATCACATTTCTGAAGACAAAATTATGGTCGAGTGCAGTTAGAGCACAAGATGTCAAATTTCTTAGATCATTTTTGAAAATTCAAAACCGATCCTTTAATTCCCACCAGAGAAGAGCTTGCTGACAAGAGCGAACGCCATGAATGAGAAAACAACTTAGGAAAATTAATGAAAGATGCCACATAACCAAGGTGATCAGATTTTAAAGGCCTTCGCTACAAAACAAACCACAAAACTGGTACCAAAAATGCGCACACAAGTGCGCGCTCACAAACAGAAACACACACACACACGTGTGAAATGTAAAAAAAAAACCCCAACCAACCACAGCGCGCGCACACACACACACACGCACACACACGCACGCACGGGCTGGGTGAGCAGTTAAGGCACCTTTGAAAGAAAAACCCAAGTGGCTCAGGCTTCCCCAACTGTGTCAAACAGCGCTATCAAGAAGCGACTTTCAAAGCTTCTGAAAAACGTGCAAATTGTCCGAAAACAGTGCCTCGCAACTGAGGCAGTTTGCAAGCGTGATTCAGAGGTCTGCCAAGGAAACAAAAGGAGCCTCCCTCCCCCGGAGAGCCCGCTGCACATGTCACCAGAGGTGCGCGGGCACTAGGTGTTCTAGGGCAGGCGGAAAGCAGAGAGGTCTGTGCAGCAGCGGTACATACTAGGGGTCGCTCCCCGGCACGGACAGGGCCACGGAGTTTCCACTGGTGGCGGAACCGTCCAGCTTTAGTTTCTCCAGGTATTCGGCATGCACGGGCTTGTGGTACTGGAGGACCTTGATCGCATCTTCGACTGTGAACCACTCTCGCTTCCTCCCAATGCTCACCGAGTCTTCCCAATCCTCTAGGATCTCAGTGACAGTCAGGACATACACGTACGTTCTGTGCTTGCGGTCTTGGTTCTGCTCGAAGACACCCAGGAGCCGGCCTAACTTCCCCTTGACTCCCGCCTCCTCGAACACCTCTCGGACCGCCGCGCTGCCCGGCTCCTCCTCGGGCTCCAAGCCCCCGCCCGGCACGATCCAGCGGTCCGGGTACCGACTGCTACTCACTAACAGCACCTCGTCCTCCCGCTCGCTCCGGAAGCACAGGCACGCCGCCCGCTTCTTGAAGCCCTCGGGGTCGTAGGTCCGCGTCTGGTTGGGCTTGCACTTCATCCTTCAGGCCGCCTGCGCCCGCGCTCGCTTCTGCTCGGGTCGCCGCTGCAGCCGCCGGCCGAGGTGCTGCGGAGAGAAAGGGGCTGCTGCGATGGGCAGAGAAAGAGTAGCGAGCGCCACGGCCCGCGAGCCGGCGCCTAAGAGAG
>NW_017733920.1:0-2575 GCF_001890085.2 Hipposideros armiger | reverse complement strand
CACGCAGCCATTCTCCGCGCAGTAGGGTCAAGTGCATCTTCATAGCTCACAATGAATGGTACTGGCTTATTCATAACAGGGCCCCGATCTGTCCAAAGGGTCCTCGGCATTCTTGGATCAGTCTTACCGGATCTTTGCTGAGTCATATCATGCAGTTTTATTTCTTCAACAGGTACTTCATCTTGCCAGACATCCTGGCACAGCCCCAAACACTTTTCTTCAACCCCGATTGACATCTTACCGGCCCCCCTTCCTCAGTTTCCTCATCAGTACGCTCCTCACCTAAATGCGTTTGAGCCATATTCACCCAACATCTGGAGAAACACCCCGAGTAGTGTTTTATTAAACCCCAAGAATCTCCACCCACCTCTTTCTCTCATGGAAGAGTGCTGCTTGGGGTTTTGGAAAACATGGCTGCGGAAATCCCTTCCTATTCTACATTTCGATTTTTAGAAGTCTCCTGGTGTGGGACTGCAACAAGGCCATTTGGTGTCCTCTCTCCTCTCTGGCCATCCTCTCCTCTAGGCCAAGAAGTGGCCCCCAACAGCTGAAAGTTCAACAACCTAAAGCCTTCCCTCTCCTTTTAAAAGTTTTTTTTTAATTGTTCCCTTGCTCTAACGGTAGCCTTATGGAGAAGACCTCTGATGTCCCCTAACTTTGCCATATTGCAACTGAGGCATCTTGGTCTCTCTCTTACCGACAGACTCTGCCAGCACCAGGCAAACAGGATCAGAGAAACTCACTCTTCCAATGAAATAATTCCTTCATCAAACGGAAATCGACTGAAACGTAAGTGGAAAGTAGCGATGAAACATACAGTTCAGCTTTTAAAGAACAAGTTAGTTCAGCTTCCCAGGGTCGTCTTCACTCCATGTATACCCAAAATAGCTCATAAAAAATAATCCTGTTCCCAGGGGCAATATCTAGAGCATAATATAATAAAAATGTGTAGGTCTTATATGAAGGAAAGGATAAGACGGAGACGTAAAGGGAATGACTTCAACCAGTAAATGCACCACTGCTACTGACAAGATTTTAGCAATCTGTGGATATTCAAGAACATGTGAAGGAGTGCAATACCTCATGATTAAAAACAAATAGATTTTAGCAGGCTATTATTCTCAATGTGTCTAGACTCACAAATAAACAAGCGACATTAAACCACTGGAAAAATTCCATTACAATCAGGATCTAGGCAGATATACCTATATCATCAATATCATTAAATATTGATTTAGGTGTTCTTTCCAGTGTAATGGGATTGTAAAGAGAAAAAAAGGATCGTTTTTGGGAAAAAGACAAAATTGTAACCATTTGCAAATGATGTGAGTATATTCTTGGGAAACACCTAAGAAACAGTATAAAAAATAAATTCTTTTAAATGGTAGACTGAAATATTAGCATAGAAAATGCCAAAGCTTTCATGTATTCCAGCAATAATCATACAGAAAATGGAACGGGGAAATCATGACATTCACAGTAGCAATATCAACTACTCCAAAATACATTATACCAAAGGATCAAAAAAAAAAATAGGGTTAGGACATTGTAGTAGAAAATGATAAACTTATACTCAGTTTTATAAGATGATTTGAATACATCCAAAGGAAGTCTAGCAAAGCTGGGAGATTGGGCTGATGTTTGGGGGGAGGGGTGACCTAACCAGGCCCCAGCCAACATCACAAGTCTACTTCACAATTACCAGGTACTATCTCCTTGTCTCACGAGCGGGCCATTTTCTAGTCTGCTCCATCACTTCCACGTCAGATTATTCCTGTGCAGTATGCCTGTGCTGGGGGCATGTTTATTGGAAGGGAGAGGAATAGCAACATTATAATAAGGAATGTGGTAAGGGCTAGATTCCTACTGGCAAAGACATGCACAGTATGTTTCTAGATAAAGAGATCCACCGCTTACAGGCTTAGTCCAATGCCAAGGACAATTTGAAGTTAGTTTTCTCCCCGAGAATTTCAGAAAATAATTTTATCATTCAACTGTTAGAATGGTAGTGTAAGACAGTTGTGACTTTTTCTAAAGGAGAGTCAGAGTTGATTTTGAGAGACTAGCATTCCCCTGCTTGGCTTGTCTGTAGCTCAGTATTTCTCCAATGATGGATGTCATTTTGATTAACCATTGTAACAGTAGCCTGTTAGAGTAGCAACTGCAGTTTGGTGACGCTTGCCTGGATCTCCTCCCACATTGTCCTTGGCCTTGGAGATAGAGCTTTGTCCCTTGGGACAATGGCAAGTGTGAAGCAAGTAGAGAATTGAAAAGTGGTTGCATGTTGGGGTTTCCCTCTCTTGCTGCTCTTCAAACAATGTGACAAAAATATGAAGAAGCCTGGGCTTGGAGGAGGATGAGAACCCCATGGCCCATGTATCCCCTTCACCCCAGCTGACAGTGAAGCAATTGCCAGAAAAGTGGATGAGACCATGCTAGAGCATCCAGCCCCCAGCAGAGCCACTTAGCTGACAGGGCACTGACCACAGATGCATAAGGAAGCCTTCTGTGAACAGCAGAAGGACCACTCAGCTGTGCCCAGCTGAAGTTGACCTGCAGAATTGTGAGCAAAAAA
>NW_017733919.1:6990-7895 GCF_001890085.2 Hipposideros armiger | reverse complement strand
ATTTTAAGTAGTGTATTTTTATTTCTTAAAATCATTACCAAATAAGACATGTAGCTTGTATGGTCATAGATTAAGTGTTTCTATTTATGTATTTGTTTCATTGTTCCGTTCATGGCTCATTTTACAAAATTTCTGTCTGATTAAAACAGGACCAGGTTATTTGTTTCAGTTCTGGAATCAGTGTTTTCTCATGCTCTGCACAGCATAGATTCTTAAATGCTGAATTCTAGTTATTTTACTTGGCATCATAAATTAAGCTTTCTCTTGCTTTTGCTTTCTCTTCAAGAAAGTCTATCTTTAGGAAATGAAAATAATTTGCTGTCCACAGATGACCTATTCTCAATGGTTCAAGAATTGATAGATCAGGGCTGTTTATTTAGAAGGCTTTCAAAATCAATACTTTTCAAAGAAAAAATAAAACATCCCATAAATTGTCACTAAAAAGAATCCTTGTTTAAAAAAAATCCCGACTGTTAAGATTTTAGCCATATAGTCAGTTGTACAACAAATAAAATCTATTTTTTTAATTTTATTTGATGATAACACTGTTCTGTGCTAATTATTTTACAGTAATTAATTCCATAAATCATTTGGTGACTAGTATGTAAAGTAGCTATTTGAATTTTCGTGCAAGAGGCTTATTCCCAGGAATTAGTAAATCCTCAGGATATTGATAGCTTCAACGTCAGACCGTTATTTAGAATATTATTTTAAAGACTTACAAGATTATATCTTAATGTCTTCACAGTTCAATGCTATATTTATATCAAAATAATTAATTTATTATAACTGTTAAATTACCATAATTCTAATGAATGAATACATTTCATTATATTCATTATCTAAGAATTCTGTATCATGTGTCTTAAGAGTTTAGACATTCTAAGGGGTATAGGTTTGGGAAC
>NW_017733919.1:3857-4640 GCF_001890085.2 Hipposideros armiger | reverse complement strand
CCCTGGTTATGTGCCAACACCACCCCCTTCCACTAGAAAACTCTATTCCTGTTGCACTGACACCTAAGATGTCATGTGAGCAAAGAGAACCATGCCCCACCCCCAAAAAGTTGAAACTGCATTGATGTTCTAACAATCTATAATGATATAGCATAGTACTCCTTCCATAACCCTTACAAATAAAAATCTATAACCATTAGCAAAATAAAGTTCCCTTTTAAGTGTAAGAGGAACTTGGCGAGTACATTTATTTCAGGTCTCCTAACTTAGCATTCTGTTCTTCAAGTACAAGGAGTGCAATGCCAGCTATTATTTGCGGATTTCTAAGTTTAAGTTCATTAAAACTATCTACAATATCAAGACTAGTTATGACTCTCGAAGGTATTTATGATGTCTTTTTGAGGTGTTGACCAGTAATTGTTGTAGCCTTGTGATTCCACATTTTGGATAACAAATTAGAAAGAAACAAAAAAAGATATGTTTTATACCCAATTTTAATGTGGCTTATAGGCACAGTGACAACAACATCAACAACAACAACAAATGAAAGGATTTACTGATGATAAATCTTCCCTGCAGCCCTAAACTCCCAGGGAAAAGGTAGTAAAACAGGAGCTTGGATAGTATTTATTAAACTACAGTGGTGTCTTTTAAATCTAAAAACTTTTTAAACATTTGATTTAAAAGGCTTACCAAGAATATGCTTTCCACCACTGACCACTTTGTACATCCATTAAGAAATGTGTTCTTATAATTACTTAACCTACTTACTTACTATTTATA
>NW_017733919.1:0-1409 GCF_001890085.2 Hipposideros armiger | reverse complement strand
CAGAGGGGGTTTGTGAATTATTATGGTAAATGTATAAGTATCAATATATGCGAAAAAAATTCAGAAGAGTAGAAGATTTTGATTCTTGGTCACCCCTGTGTGCCCATTTATAGAAGCGTGTCTCATCCATGGTAGGCACTCAATAAATAGTTGGGTAAAATATAGCTGACAAAATAGTTATTATATAAATAAAATACTAAGGGAGAAATCAAATCTTCCATTCAGATTTGAGAATTTTTTTTACACTTAAGTTCAGCCCTAAAAGAGCAACATTAGGTTTGAATCAGGAGTCAAGATATAAGACACAGTTCAGAAAACAATATGAAAAAGAAAGTAATCAGGTTTAAATTGAGGGATGCCAGGAAAGGATGAAATAGAAGGCCTATAAAATAATATTAGTCTAGGATAAAGTTATAACTGATTTTAAATGTTGTATCACTGAATATTAATAAGCAGCAGTAGGACATGATCAAATGGATATTTTGAAAGCTATGTCTGGTGATTATATGGAGGACGAATTGAAAAGAAGAAAGACTGGGCATTTTCAATTGTAAGGACTATATGAAAAAAAAGTACACTATAAAAATGTAACTTCCCACCAAAATTTAGTTGTAAACCTTTGATCCACAGTGTGGCCCTCAAATAATCTCTTTCCACTTACAGATAATAAAATGTATTTAAACATACTATAATTACATAATTAGTTATATAATTTTTTCTAGAAATTATCTCTTAATATAAAATAAGTTGAGAAACTCAGAACTAAAAATAATATTTGGTCACACATCAGAATATCAACAGGTCATCCTTTCTGCACTGCATTTCTTTCTAGTTACTTCATTTTAGTGGAATTTAAGGTAATTTCTAACAATGATTTACACATCTTACTTTGGTGCTTTGCCTTAATCTATTCCTCTGAAACCAAGTGAAAGACATGAATTAAAATAGTTTATCAAGTGTACATCCTCACATAACACAGCCAGAAACCTTTTCCTATTATTGTACCTACTATTAAAAATTATAAAAGCTATTCATAACCAAGCTGGAATTTACCATTATTTACAGAGAATATGCAAACTAATAAAAATAAACTATAGTTGCTAAATAACGCTAACCATACAAGTATGATATTAATTGTAATGTACTGGTTAGTTTTATGTACTGCACTAGAACTTTATTGCATTATACTTATTTCACACCTTATATATTCACATTTCTAATATTATAACTTTTTTTTCATAATTCATTTTACTTTGAGATAATTTTCCAATTTACCTACTTCAGAGATACAAACAAACTTGCATCCGCACTCCCACTGGCCCAGACACAAACTTGACCTTGTCAAATCAATGATAAGTACTTCAAATAGTCATTTTAGGATAACAATTTAATATAAATTTTCCAAAAAA
>NW_017733918.1:7346-8339 GCF_001890085.2 Hipposideros armiger | reverse complement strand
TTATCTCTCACAGCTCTGGAGGCTTAAGTCGAAGATCAGGGTGCTAGCATGGTTGGATAAGAGCTCTCCGCGGGGTCACAGACCTTCAACTGTGAACAATACGAAAAGAAGAATAAAATACAAAATTTTATGAAAAAAATGTGAATAAAGGCATCTGAGAGCTATTAAGGTAACTGGGGTTTGAGAGGCTAAAGTCTCAGAGGAAGGGAAGCTCAGAGAAGTCAGTCAAATATTCATTGTTGATTTCCCCCTTGAGGAATTTGCTAGCTTGTAATAAATAGCTAAGAGACTAAGAAACTCAACAGTAAATGGTGGCTACAGACTGGGAAACTAAGCAGAACTTTCAACTGTAGTAAAACATCAGAATCCAGAAAGAGCTAAGGAGAAGCAGCCCTGGAAAAGAGCCCAGATCTCACTAGGATTCCCTAAAAAGCTACTTACTCCCTTGGAGTAGGTATGAACTGGACATATATACCAGCTCTCAAAAAATTGAACTCAAGTTCAAATAAAGGCAAACCCACACTAAATCAGGGTGAATTCTCAATTTGTCAGAAGCAAAAGTAAATCTGCTGAAAGATAACATCATTCAGGGCCTTTACACTTTTTAACATAAAATGCTTAACATTCAATACAAATTTACCAAGTATACTAGCAAAAAGAATAAGAATAAAAATTTTAAAGTAATAACATTGACTTCTATATCTGCATAAACCTCAGTAGATTATAGAAGCTGAGCGTTCCTACTGCAGCACATAAAAAACACAGAAAAGTTGGAAATATTATATTTAAAAAGCACTGAAAAACTATGGAAGCAATAAAGACCAGATAAAATAAAATTTCAGTGAGGAAAAATGCCCTTCTAGTGAGGAAAGTGCTGATGAGAGCCAGATAGCATCTTCTCAAAAGTGGTGATGGTTGAGGATTATGCTAAACCCAACCACTGCGACTTTACGGAGGGAAAGAGAAACCAGCAGAGAATTAGCTGATCTGTGA
>NW_017733918.1:2028-4006 GCF_001890085.2 Hipposideros armiger | reverse complement strand
AATGACATCACCAAATATTGGTAATGGTTTAGAGCAATGTTGTTAGTGGGGCTGTAAAATTATACAACTACACTGGAAAAAGTTTGACAACTTCTAACATATTGAGTCTGAAACCAGAAGTCTTCTGACAATGTCTTATAAAATTAAATACTTACCCTAAAACTGGCACTTTTATTCTTCATCAAGGTTTACCAAAAATAAATGAAAGCACATTGTTCATAAAAACAATGGTACATAGAGCCGGCTAAGTGGCTCACTTGGTTAAGAACTCGCTCAAGGGTGTGAGCTCTGAGCAACAGTGGTTCAATTCCCGGCCTGAACTGAGCTGCTGCTGAGCTGCCAGCAGGTGGCAGGATGGCTCAGCTAAAACAAAACAAAACAAAACAAAACAAAACAAAACAAAACAAAAAACAATGGTACAAAAGTGTTCATTACAGCTTTGTTGCTAATAGCCCCAAACTACAAACACCAGGGGTGTCAATAGCACAATGAACAAACAAACTGTCTTACATTTATACAAAGGAATAATACTCTATAAATATAAGAATAAGCTACTAGTACGCCAAACAAGAGGAATGGGTCTCAGACACACTAAGCTGAATGAAAAAAGCGTTATGTAAAAGAGTACATGCTGCATGATTCCGTTTATTCAAAATTCTAGAACAGGAAAAATTAAGCCGGGTTTCTGGTTTCTAGTTTTGCATGAATGTAGCTTAGTAGTCTCCCTCCATCCTAAGAGGAAATAGAAACCTGAACAGAATGAAAAATCAACAAGTCTTCCTGGCTCCATAAAACAGGGAAAGACACAGGGGAAACTTCTGCCCCCAATACTGGAGAGATGGCATGTAGAGGGAGCCTACCAGGGCAGAGACTCATGGGTGGAATTGCAGGGGGAACCAGTGTCAGAGTAGGAAAACCAGAACAGTAATTGACAGACTGCTGGAGGCTCAGTGTGGAAAAGTCTAGGAGTTAAAAACTCCAAGGGGACCTAGTCATGGGGTGAGAATTACCTTCAGGAGCCCAACCAGATTCTCATAGTAGATATATATATATGAAAAGCTTCTTTGTGCTTGCAGGAGGAGTTGAGGAAAAGGAACTATCTTAAAATACACCAGAGCACTCTGTTCTTCTCATCAAGACCTGGCCTCATGCAAAGCTACTTAACCAGAGCCTATCCTGCTAAGATATTATCAGAGCCTAACTGACATGGGGGAAAAAAAAATACCCAACTTCAGCCCACTCTAGCCTTCCAAGAGGGAGAAAAGAAGTACCCAATTCCAGGCCACTCTAGCCATGTTCCACCTAAGGAAGGTGAAAAATACTGAGAAACATTTGTGAAGTTCACAGTCCAGAATTAAGGGCTCACTAGAAGACTGGGACCTAATCATAGGACTATAGAATGTTATCCTTTCCCCACACCTCACCACCACATTACTAAAGGCCTATTTACAAAAGTTTCTTTTACCAGTATATTATTTCTGGCTATCAACAAATTATGAGGTATACCAAAGACAAAAATATAAACAAACAATTTGAAGAGGTAAATCAAACATCAGTGCATGAGACACAGAAGTGATGTTAGAATGATCAGACTGGGAATTTCAAACTATTATGATTAATATGCTTAGGGTTCTGAAAAATAAACTAGACAGCATACAATAACAGATGTAAGCAGAGAGATGAAAATCCTAATAAAGAACCAATAGAAAGGCCACAGATTAAAAGAACTATAACAATAATAAACAGCCTTTGATGTGCTTATTTTATAGACTAGGCATGATTGAGAAAAGAACTCTGAACTTGAGGCTATCTCAATAGAAACCTCTAAATTAAAAGGTAAATAGAACAAAGACTGAAAACAAAAACAAAACAAAACAAAACAAAATGAGAATAACCAAGCAGTGGGACAACTACAAAAGTTATACCCATAATGAGAATAATAGGAGAAAAAAGAGAGAAAGGAACGGAAGAAATATTT
>NW_017733918.1:0-1220 GCF_001890085.2 Hipposideros armiger | reverse complement strand
AGAAGGAGAAAGGATTACACAGCATAAATAAATTGGTAACTACAATATCATCACAGGTATATGAAACAATTTGGGTAATATAATCAATAATGTTGCAAATATTTTGTAGGATATCATATGGGCACATGTCTTCTTAGGGAAATCACTTCATGGATGGTGTAGATGACTGACCACTGCAGTGTACACCTGAAGCTGAATAATATTGTATGTCAACTATAATTTAAGATATATATAGTCACAGGATATGGAGTGTAGTATAGGGAATTGAGCCAATGGAATTGTAATAGATATATATGATATCAAAGGGGCAATAGATTGGGGGAGAGGGGTTATCACTTTGTGAAGGGTGAAATGTATAACTATTACATTGCTTTGTACACCTGAAACTAATTTAAAAATATGTAAAAACAAAAATAAAATAAAATAAATTAAAAAAAGAATAAGTGAAGGCAAAATAAAAACTTTTGCTTTTTCAATTCTTAACAGATAATAGTTTGTTCAAAATAATAATACTAACAATGTATTTGATTATGTATCTATATATACCATATATAGTTATGTATGCTTATATATAAGTAAAATGAGTGATAGCCATATACAAGGGACAAAGGGGATTACTGGAGTATTTTGTGATTATATGATGTACTACACATGAAGTGGTATAGTGTTATTTAAAAGTGAAATTTGAAATTAAAACACAATACCTATAATATTGGCATCCCAAAAAACAAAGTATCTATGCATACATGTAACAAAATATTTATTACTTTTATATGAGGAAAACTACAAAATTCTAATAAAAGAAATCAAAGATGAGCTAAATAAATGGAGAGGTATTTCATGTTCATCGATAAGAAATTTCAATATTTTCAAGATTTCAGTTCTTCCCATTTGATCTACAGATTTAATGCAATTCCAACTAAAATTCCAGTAAATTATTTGTGGATATGGACAAGCTAATTCTAAAGTTTGCAGAGGCAAAAGATCCAGGAACACCAACACATTAGGAAAGGATCAGAACAAAGCTTGAAGAACTGACACTAACCAAAATCAAGACTTGCTATAAAGCTACAGTACTCAAGACATTGTGGTACCAGTGAAAGAATAAACAAATAGATAAATGGAAAAGAATAGAGAGCCCAGAAATAAACTCACATAAATGTCATCAAATGATTTTTGACAAAGGAGCAAAGGCAAAACAATAAAACAAAATGGACTTC
>NW_017733917.1:7723-9579 GCF_001890085.2 Hipposideros armiger | reverse complement strand
CTCAGTGTCCTGCCCTCTTCTAACATGTTTTATAGAGGAAGATGCTGAATTTTAGTGGCTCAGAGCACTGTCTTTCATATCTGACTCCTTTTGTTAGAATTCTAACTCTAGCCATACTAAGTCAGTCAAGAAAAGTTATATAAACTCTATAAGTCTCTGTTTGACATCTGTAAAATGGAGATAATAAGTAAGTCTACATATAAATAATTAATATGATTGATAACGTATGCATAAAATTTATTTGACATACTGTTTAGCACATAGTAATAACAACAATGGTTCATTATTGTATTGCCCTCAGTCATCAAGAATATTATAGAACTTTTTAATTTTACATGACTATATATTTCCTACTATTGCTGTTTCAAATTACCATACTTTGTGGCTTAATACAACACAAATATATTATCTTACAGCTTTGGAGTTAAGAAGTATGAAGTAAGTTTCACAGAACTAAGTTCAAGTCGACAGAACTGCATTTTTTCTATGTACTCTGGAAGACAATCTGTTCTTTTTCTTTCTTCAGCTTCTGAAGGCTTTCACATTCCTTGGCTCATGTGCTGTCTTCGATTTTCAAAGTCAAAAGTGTAGCATCTTTAATTCTCTCTCAGACTCTGACCCTCCTGTTTTCATCATTCACTCACGATAACCCCTGTGATTATATTGGGCTTATTTTGATAATCTAAGATATCCCTTCCATTGCAAGATTACTAATTACTCACACCTACCAGGTAAGGCAACATATGTGCCAGGGGTAAGGTAACATGTTCAAAGGTTTGAGAGATTCAAAAGTGGATATCTTTGGGGGAAAGGAGTTGATTATTATGCCTAACACAGTATGGGTACTGTGTTAGGCATAATAACATAGTAGATTCAATATTGGCTTTATTTCTTCCAGTAAACTCAATGCAATACATATACATCAGTAATGATGAAATATATTAAGTTCATTACTTAACAAAGTAATCATGACACTTATTTTGCTGTATTTTAAATAGTTATTAGAATCTACTCAGGATGTTTTAGTTAAGTGTATTTGGTACAACATAGGAATCATGTTGACATTTTAAAATTTGTAGTTTCCCTAAAGCAGCACAACTGTTGAAGGTAGGCAAAGAGTGATTAAATGGCTTAAGCATAAGCTCTTAATGACATCTCAATACCACTTAATTGTCCCTATATCCTGGGGATGTCTCTGTGAGTGCTACTCTGTTATTCAGTAGGGGAGGTACATTTTGAATGCCATCAAAATCAATTACTGTTGGTCCATTTTGGGGGGCCAATGAGGCAGAGAATTAACCTCCAATGAATTTCCAAAGTAATTTACGAGTTGATGGTTAAATAACTTACTGCCGCAGGCACCAGACCTGTGGAACACTGGCAAAAATGCAAGTTGTAGGGTGCAAGAAATACATCAGCTGTATTGCGACAGCATTTAAAATATATTTGCTTATTTATTTTAAGCTCTCACAATATCTTGAAGTTCAGGACCTATATATTTTAATTGTATTAATAAATAGTCTTTAAAGCCAACAAAAGATTCCTATGTTCTCTGAAGTAAACTAAAATCCTCTAGTCACTTAGTTAAATCATTCCAAAATTTACATCTATGTTGAAATTAAATGTTAATGTCAAAATCTGAATCTAAACAAAATCTGAACATTACATTAAATTCCTTTGATAATAAACATGGAACACTCTTGTGAATTTTGACTTCTATAGATGATGATTTACAGTAAAGGAATCAGTTACTTAAGATAAAGAAAAATAAGTTTCATATCTTCATAGATTTCATGATTCAGTGATCTTTTAAGTTCTAAGATATTGATGCAGATAATATAAATATATTAATTCAA
>NW_017733917.1:3958-4938 GCF_001890085.2 Hipposideros armiger | reverse complement strand
AGAGAGAGAGAGAGAGAGAGAGAGAGAGAGAGAGAGAGAGAGAGAGAGAGGGAGAGAGAAAGAACAGAGAGAGACAGGATAACTTCCTAGGAGCAGAAGCCCCAGCTAGAATATATGTTGGTGGGAAGACTTTAAATTGTAACTGACAAATGGCTAGAGGCTCAGTGTAGACTACCTTGAAAATCAACCATAGAACTATAGAAGGCTACCCTTCCCCCTGACACCTTACCACCGTATCAGTCAGGGCACTGTATGATAATTGGAGATTACAACTAAAAAATTAGAATGCCCAGATCCTATTTAATGATTCTCTAGGAAAATTCGTTGACAACAGGGGTGACAAAAAACAAAAACAATAGAGAAAATTTTAGCTTCTGACACCACAACTACAACAAACCATAAACACAGTTTGACTTCTAGCCAGATAATCATAAAGCCTCACGCTAAAGGTATATAACCTAAATTCCTCAGTTCCTTTTATGAAAAATATCATTTCCAATTATAAGGAAAGTTAAATTATAAGGACAAGAACAGAAATCTGAAAAGATGAAGCAAAAAATCAGATCCAGAATAAGATTTGGCAGAAAATTTGAAATTCTTAGAGCATTTAAAACAGCTAAGATAAATATCCTAAGGAATCTAATGGGGAAAAAGTGAACAGCATGGAAAATATAAAAGAGAGATGAAAACTATAAGAAAGAAAAGGAAATGCTAGAAATCAATGTGGCAGAAATAAAAAATACATTTGATGGGCATATCAGTAAACTGGATACAACTGAGGAAAGAATCAGTGAACTATAAGTTAAATGTTGGCAGAAATTTTCAAAACTCAAACGCAAAAAGAAAAAATAATGAAAAAGGAAGAACAAACTACCCAAGAAAGGGAACAATTCCAAAGGGTGTGATATATGTATTTGTAATGAGAATACCAAAAAGAGAAGAGAGAAAGAAAACTAAGAAATATTTAAAGTAGTAATGGC
>NW_017733917.1:0-1028 GCF_001890085.2 Hipposideros armiger | reverse complement strand
GAGTGCATGTGTGTGTGCATGTGTGTGTGTTTAAGCTAGAAGATTGTCTTCAAGTTCCTAATTAAAAGTTGCTAATCACACTTACATTTACATCTCCAGTGTCTATAATAGAGACTGACACCTAGTAGTGGTTTAAATGGTTTTCAAATAAATAAATTAATATTTAAGGTTTTAAGGTGCACCAATTTCTAGAATACTCAGCAGTACTAGAGGAAATAATGTATCAACACATTAATTAAATTGAATTCAGAATATCTTTTCCAAGGTCCATATTCATATTTTGGAATTGTTAATGGATAGTATATAAATGTTCCAGTTGAACCTCAGACTTAAACTATCTAAATTAAGACACGCTACTTTATTTTTTTCACATATGCTGTATTCCTCAGCATCCTAGCGATAAATCTCCTGTCACTTAATTAACCTTTGACTCTATGGCCCTGACTCTGAGTTTCCTAACTACTTCCTAAACCTGCCCAACAACTAAACTTGTTCAGTCCACTCCGCTGCCGAAAGATGTTGATATGTCCTCTCCAATTTGTCCTAATTTAACTGCAACCACATTTTCTCTTTGTCATGAGTTTCTACTTCAAGCCACCACCATCTTCCGTACCATGTTCTGCAGTTTTCGATTCCTAAGCCTTTCCTCAAAGTGTTCCTTCTAGGTGGAAAATTCTCTTGACCGCCATACCTGCCATTGACACTCATACAACTCTTAGTAGTAAATTAAGTAAATAAATTACCCTCTCTACCTGACAAAACTAGAAAATTGAGCCCTGGCCACTAACTATATCATAGGTACTTCTGTTTTAAAAGCGCTTATTGGGTCCTCATGTGTTATCTATTATTAGACATACCACTCATCATACACAAATGAAAACCTTGACAAGAATAAGTCTTGTAGAAATAAGCAATTATGGTCAAGAAGGTGGAAGGAAATTGTCCCTCTTAGAGCTACTGGAAATCAGTGTTGAGTTATCAGACTGGAGACTAAACAAGCAGGACAGAGGAATGCAAACAAGAACTGT
>NW_017731610.1:2309702-2310627 GCF_001890085.2 Hipposideros armiger | reverse complement strand
TTGAGGTTTTATAAATTATAACAATTGCCTGTTATAACAAATAAAAATTGAAGGAAAAAACAAACAAACAAGGATGTATAAAGGCATATCTAATAATCCCATGCATAGTGACACCTTTGTTTCCATGCCCCTGAAGTAGCCAATGTTAATAAGCTCTTATATACATATTAAGTAAACTAATGTAAGGGTTTAGCTCGATTTATTTGAAATCAAACAGAATCACACATTACATATTACTTTGAAACTTGCCTTTTTGATAATGTATATCATATCTAACATAAATTGAGATTATTTTCATCCTAGGCTTAGTTCTTGGACCTCTTCTCTGGCCCACTATTCTTTTGGTGATATCATTCAGTCCCGAACCATTAAAAGTCTCGAGGTTGCTGCCTCCAAAACGTCCACCTCCTAATTGGACCTTCGCCTGATTTTCAGACTTGTATATCCTACTGCCTATTCATCATCACTCTTTGCCTGTATCGTCAATATTTTAAACATCACGTGTCCAGCATGGAATGCCTAGTGTTCTCCCCAAACCCAACTCTACCTGTGCTCTGCCCTATCTTCGTTTAGGAAAGTTCCATCATGCCATTACTTCAGCACCCCAAAATCGTGTAGCTACCTGCGAGTCCAATTTCTCCCCAGGCCACCAAATCCTTCCACAAATCCTTTAAGCTCTCTTTCAGAATATATGCAGCCCAATCACTTCTTACCTCCTTCTTCATCTCTATTCCGGTTTAAGCCAGAATTTATAATAATATATATTACTATATATATAAAATAGAAATATTATAAAATTTATACTTACATAACTAAGACATTTATATATAACATATAATTATATATAATATGTATTATACATATTTGGTTTATATATAAATATAAACTATATATCATTGTATATAATTACATACATCGCATACAT
>NW_017731610.1:2298715-2307502 GCF_001890085.2 Hipposideros armiger | reverse complement strand
CCTCACATCAGCAATGCCCATTCACAGTGCCCTATGCTCCAACGTGCAGAACTATTTTATCTTCCTCACCCTGTGCCTTTGCACAATTTAAGCCTATGGTAAGGGGTCTTTGTCCTCCCTCTGTGTTTCTGCTTTGACCCATCCTGACACCAAATATCTCTCTTTCTTCACCATCCCTTTGCTTGTTCCTACCCGAAAAGCAAGTGGATACTTTTCTTGGAGACATCCTATGGAGATCCCTTTGGCTCGCACATGTGGGGATTCTTAAGTAAAAGGTCATTGTACAGCACAAATGCATTGTACTGTTGCAACACTCAGGAGAAGTCTCTCCTTTTACTCATCGTCACCTGGGGTCTGTGCACCAAAGCTGGCCCTTTCTCTGAGGAGGAAACCCACCTGTGACTGGGTGGTAAGTCACAGGTGAGGTAGCAGCTAAAAGACCCCATCACATTCTCCAATTGGCAGCTTTACCTTTGCAAATGTTTGGATCCATGCTTGCTATGAAAAAGCAGACACTTCCACATTCTCTTAGGTAATTAATTCTCCTCTCTATTAGTTAGACCCTGGAGTGGGGGAGGGGGAGGGTGACGGCTTATGTCCTATATACCTGTGTCAGGAATGCTCTTCTCCTTCCCATTACCTATTCTTTCAGTCAAGATTCACTGTCTGCTGAGTGCCAATCATCGTGCTAGATGCTTAAAATCAGTGATGGATTAGATTGCCATGGCCTCTGTTCTGATGATGTTTTGGGTCACAGTGATTCTCTTGTAATGTCTTCCCTTATTTCACTCCCTTCCCACCCCTGCCTCCTAGAGCCAAGTGCAACCTTTAACCTTTGGTGCTCCTAAAGTTTTGTCTATAGGTCATTTCCTAGGGGAAGTACAGAGAAAGAGAGGGAGAGAGAGAGAGAGAGAGAGAGAGAAGAGAGAGAGAGAGAGAAAGACACTGACTTGCTTCCCTAAGCCACACTAACTTGGGGAAGGATGATAACACAACAGTAAGTAAAGTCACTTTTGAACCTGAGCTCACACTCAGAAGAATTACTATGGCCCCAATCCCTTAACTTTCCTTCCTCCCCCTCCAGGGTCCCTGAAGGTTCATATATTCTTGGTGATTAGTAAAGAGTTGTTCTGGCAATTCCAGGGACTGACTTCTATTCTCTCCCTGTGGCTGATTCTGTCTTGTATCCAACCCTTGAACCACAGGTAGTGGGTCCTGACACTGACTGCAGCGCTATAGCTCTATTTGGGGTGGAAAGGAGTCAATTCACTGGAGTTAAAATTGTCTATTTATTTTCTCTACATAGGCGTGCTACACTTTCAGTTTTCTTTCTTTTTTTTCTTAAATTAAAGTTTATTGGGGTGACAATGGTTAGTAAAGTTATATAGGTTTCAGGTGTACAATTCTGTAATCCATCATCTATATATCACATTGTGAGCTCACCATCCAGAGTCAGTTCTTCCATCATCATATATTTTATCCCTTTTACCCTCATCTACCATCCCCTCCGCCCTTACCCTCTGGCAACCACTGAACTATTGTCTGTGTCAATGAGTTTGTTTCTTCATTTGTTTTTCTTATTCTTTTGTTGTTTTCATTTTTATATACCACATGTCAGTGAAGTCATATGGTTCTCAACTTTTCTGTCTGACTCATTTCACTTAGCATTATAATCTCAAGATCCATCCATGTTGTTGCAGATGGCACTACTTTATCTTTTCTTATGGCAGAATAATATTCCATTGTATATATATGTACCACATCTTCTTTATCCAATCATCTATCGAAGGACACTTTGGTTGTTTCCATGTTTTGGCCACTGTAAATAAAGCTTCAATGAACATCAGAGCACATATATCTTTATGGAGAAATGTTTTCAAATTTTTTGGGTAGATACCTAAGAGAGAGATTGCTGGGTCATATGGTAATTCTATTTTTAATTTATTGAGAAACCTCCACACTGCAGCTGCACCAATCTGCATTCCCACCAACAGTGTATGAGGGTTCCTTTTTCTCCACAGCCTCTCCAACACTTGCTATTATTTGTCTTGTTGATAATAGCCATTCTAACCAGTGTGAGGTGATATCTCATTGTGGTTTTGATTTGCATTTCTCTGGCGATTAGTGATGTTGAGCATCTTTTCATATGTCTACTGGCCATCTGTGTGTCCTCTTTGGAGAAATGTCTATTCAGGTCCTCTGCCCATTTTTAAATTGGATTGTTTGCTTTCTGTTGTTGAGTTGCATTAGTTCCTTATATATTTTGGATATTAGCCCCTTATCAGAGGTGTTGTTTGCAAAAATCTTCTCCCATTCAGTTTGTTGCCTCTTTATTTTGTTGATGGTTTCTTTTGCTGTGCAGAAACTTTTTAGTTTGATATAGTCCCATTCATTTATTTTAGTTTTTAACTCCCTTGCCTTTGAAGTCAAATTCATAAAATCTTCTTTGAACCCAAGGTCCATAAATTTAGTACCTATGTTTTCTTCCATGCAGTTTATTGTTTCAGATCTTATGTTTAGGTCTTTGATCCATTTTGAGTTAATTTTGGTGCATGGTGACAGACAGCCATCTAGCTTCATTCTTTTGAATGTGGCTTTCCAATTCTCCCAGCACCATTTATTGAAGAGGCTGTCTTTTCTCCACTGTATGTTTTTGGCTTCTTTGTCAAAAATTATCTGTCCACATTTATGTGGGTTCATTTCTGGATTCTTGATTCTATTCCATTGGTCTGTGTGTCTGTTTTTCTGCCAATACCGTGCTGTTTTGGTTATTGTTGCCCTGTAGTACAAGCTGGACTCAGGGAGTGTGATACCTCCAGCATTATTCTTTGTTCTTAGAATTGCTTTGGCTATTCAAGGTCTTTTGTGGTTCCACAAAAATCTGATGCCATCCTGCTGCCTTTTGGCAGCTCAGTGGCAGCTCATCTCGGTCTGGGCATTGAACTGCTGTTGCTCAGAGCTCAAACTCTTGAGAGGCTCTTAACCTACTGAGCCATTCGGCCGGCCTGAAATAAACATGTTTTAAAATTAGTTTCAGCTGTACAACACAGTACACTAGTTATACTTTTTATCCCTCAAAGTGACAACCCCCCTTCCCTAATCCACCACCCCACTCCCCCCACATATCATACATATTTATTACAATTCCCTTGACTCCACTCCCACACTATACTCCATGTCCCATGACCACACACACACACACACACACACACACACACACACACACATATATATATATTCACTTATAGTTGACATACAATATTATACAACATCAGCTTCAGGTGTACAGTGCAGTGATCAAGTATCTACCCCATCCATGAAGTGGTCTCCCTAATAAGATGTGACCATCTGATACCCTACAAAATATTTACAACATTAATTATATCCCCTGAACTGTCTTTCATATCCCTGTGACAAAATTGTAGTTACCTATTTATGCAGTCTAATCCCTTCCCCTTCTCCCTCATCCCAGCCCCCTCCCATCTAGCCACCATCAGTTTTTCCTCTATATCTCTGAGACTATTTCTGTTTACTTTGCTTGTTCATTCAGTTTTTTAGATTCCACATATAAGTGAGATCATATGGTATTTGTCTTTCTCCAACTGACTTATTTCACTTAACATAATAGTCTCTAGGTCCATCCATATCATTGCAAATGGTACGATTTTATTCTTCTTTATAGCAGAGTAATACTCCATTGTATAAATGTACCACAGTTTCTTAATCCAGTCATCTACTGACGGGCATTTCAGTTGTTTCCAAGTCTTGGCTCTTGTAAATAGTGCTGCAATAAACATAGGGGTGCATATATTTTTTTGAATTAGCATCTTGGGTTTCTCTGGCTAGATACCCAAGAGTGGAATTGCTGGGTCATACGGTAGTTCCATTTCCAGTTTTTTGAGATCCCTCCATATTGATTTTCATAATGGCTGCACCAGTCTGCAGTCCCACCAACAATGCACCAGGGTTCCCTTTTCTCCACTCATTGGGATTTTGATAGGGATTGCGTTAAATCTGTATATTGCTTTGGGTAATATGGCCATTTTAACTATGTTGATTCTTTCAAATACCCTAAATGTAAATAGACTGAACTCACCAATAAAAAGTCATGGAGTAGCAGATTGGATCTAAAAGGTAAACCCAATTGTATGTTGCCTCCAAGAGACACATCTGAGCTACAAGGACAAATACAGATTCAAAGTGAAAGAGTGGAGATCAGCACTCCAAGCAAATGATATTCAGAGAAAAGCAGGTGTAGTCATACTGATATCAGATGAAACAGACTTCAGGATGAAAATGATAACAAGAGACAAAGATGGACATTTCATAATGATAAAGGGGACTATACAATAAGAAGACATAACAGTCATCAACATTTATGTCCCCAATCAGGGAGCACCAAAGTATACAAAGCAACTACTAATAGAACTAAAGGGAGAAATTCACCAAAACACAATTATAGTAGGGGACCTAAATACATCATTGACAGACATGGATAGATAATACAAACAGAAAATAAATAAATAAATATCAGCCCTAGATGACACATTAGATGAAATGGACATAATTGACATTTATAGAGCATTTCATCCTAGAACATCAGACTATACATTCTTTTCTAGTGGAAGGGCACTTTCAGTTTTCTTATAGACTTTTCTTTCTTTCTGTTTTTGCTTTTAGGGTCTTGGAACAAATTAAACTAGATCTGATTTAGAGAACATTTTAATGAAACCACCCAATTTATTTTGCACTGTAAAGGTTATTATTGTTATTATTGTCTTGCTATCTGCCAACCATATTTTCTATTTAATGCTTATAGTAACACTAACAAACCTACCCATTTTACACATGAGGGATCAAAGGCCCAGAGAGAAGAGCCTTGCTGAGGGACAAGCGATCATCTCCCTGTTCATTGGTCTTATTCCCAGCACCCTGGGCTTCATTTTTAGTCCTAGAGCATTCTCTCCTGTTTCTCTCAGGAGACCTATCAGGTACTAAAACAAAGAGACCTTGCCGGTGGTCTGCCATGGCTGTCCGAGGACCGTAAGTCAGCAAACAGATTATGGCTCACCTCTTCAGCACAGTAGGACTTAGCCCACTGTCCTGTTTTCATTGGCTGATGTGCCTTTCTTTGGCAGAGCTGTGAGATATCTCTGTCCTTTACATGTCTGGAGTCTGGGGCCCAGCCCAGGGTCTAGCACATCGTAATGAATTACCCTGTTGGATAATTATGAAAATAAGAGATGGACTAGCCCTTTGTTCTGATCTAAGACATAGATCAAATCCAAGTCCCCAAGGAAGTGGACCCGCATAGTCCCATGAGCATCACGGAACAAAGAATTACCCTCCTCATTCCCAAGCCTCTGATCTTTTAGTGGAAACATCTTGCCTGCTAATGAGTCAGAAATAGAACAGAAATAATAATGGCTACTACCTCTGGAGAGTTGATTATATGTCTAATCTGATGGTAAACTAATTATGTGGATTATCTCATTTAGCCTTCATAACACTATTTTTCTCATTTTATAGATGAGGACCCTAAAGAAGAAAAAAACTGAGTAACTTGCTAATGTCACACTCCAAATGGCAGAGCTAGCTTTCCAATCAAGGCAGTGGGACTCCAGGACTAGAGCCTTTAAAAGAGAGATCCCTTCATGACGATTCAGAACATGCCGTGGAAGCCACCAGAGGCTTCGCTTAGTTTTGGCATTAGCAAGCCAGGGCCGTAGGACTGGAGCTGACCCAGTAGTGAGTCAGGAGCCCTAGGTTCTCTTCCTGACTCTCATATCTCACAGAGGCTTCCTGGGCTACAATGTCTTTATTTATAGAATGATAGATGGAGCTAGCTGCCTATGACAAAGATGTCATGGGCTTTACAGTAAAACAAAGTATCAAGTTGACTTCACCGCATACTAACTGTATATGCTAAGGCAGGTGACTTGATCATTCTAAATGTTTTTTTTCTTTTTCTTTTTTCACACCTGGAGTAGGCATATGAATCCTTATAATAATAAAAAGCTGCTGGGGCAGGTAAATGTGTTGTTGAAAGGGTGGGGCTGGTGGTAGGTGCCCAGATCAGCACTCCATGACACGCTCAGGTCCTCCTGCAGGTGAGACTGGAAATGGGGCGTGGTTACCGGAGCTTGTGCCTCTCCTTAAACACCTTTATTTCCGTTAATATCCTAACCCAAGCAGCCCTCCTGATCTGTGGCTGTGGGTTTTGTGATTGGATTGTGTAAGGAGCATTGTTCTCTGGCAGCCACAATTAATGCCAGGAGTATCTCCCACACCTCCTTGTTTTAACAACTCACTTTTCTTGGCTCAAACTTTGACTGCCCTGAGTATAGCATTTCTGTGATCTCCCCACATCCTGCCTCTGAAGGCCTGAGGGAATCTGAGAAATCCTGCCACCCTTTCTATTTTTTCCTTTCTGGGGTTCTTTACTAAGAGAGTGCTACACATAATGGGGGGAAACATCAAGAGGAAGAAAAATGCTGTTAGTAGCCAAGAATTAAGTACCCACTAATACAATAGTTGTCTGATAACATTGAGTTAGAGTTTGATACATTAGGGATGAAATAAGGCAGTCTTTCCTCAGTTTGGGACTCCTGGCTAAAGCATGCCTGTAGGAAGAGGAACATGTAAATGAGCACCAAGTTCCCTGATTTTATTCACCTAACCAAGCACGTGGGGTGGGAAGAGGGAGGCTAATAAGGACCAACCAGCCCCAGAGCTCAGGTGCTGCCCAGGAGTTTACTGCTCCGGGAGACAGAATGCGAAAGAGATGGGGCAACCTGGGTTGCTGTCCTGTAAAGCACGGTGGGCTTGCCCTCCAGGAAATGTGGCCCAGTTAATACAGGACTCTGGTCAGCGGCTCAACAATGCCTCATTCTGAGAGAGTATTCTGGAAGGAGTAGGGACAGGTCATCCTGGCATGAAAATCTTTCACATTTAAAGGAAAAGTCCTAGAAGTCTCCTCCCTCACAACTTATTAATCAGTCAGTCACAAAGGACTCTAATATATTTCCTTTACAAACAGGTAGATAATTCACTTAAAAAAATCTCATGAAACTGATGATTGCCACATGGGAGATGGGTAGGGGAGCTAGGTGAAAGGGGTGAAGGGATTAAGAAATACAAATTGGGCCGGCCAAGTGGCTCAGCTGGTTAAGAGCTCACTCAAGGCCAGGCATCAAACAGCGGTTTGATGCCTGGCCCGAGCTGAGCTGCCACTAAGCTGCCAATAGGTAGCAGGATGGCTCAGGTAAAAAAAAAATACAATTGGCAGTTAAAAAATAGTCACAGAGATGTAAATTACAGCATAGGGAATATAGTCAATAATGTTGCAACAACTATGTACTGTGCCAGGTGGATACTAGACTCATGAAGGTATCACTGCCTAAATTATATAAATATCTAATCACTATGCCGTACACCTGAAATTAATATAAAATAATATTGAATGTCAACTGCAACTGAAAAAATAATTTTAAAAAGGAATAAAAAAAAGACACAAAAATTTTTGTTAAATTCCTAAATTATCAAGATAGAAAGGATCATTCAGGATGAATAAACAAATTAAGTTCAAGAAAAAAGTGACTTGCCTAAAGGAAAAGAATTCCAGGGTTCCAGATTTCTTAACCAGCCTTTCCCCTTATACATATAACACACCCCTAATCTTGAAATGCAGTTATTTTGTGGGTTTTTTTCTAAAAACTTTGTTAGGAAATAATGTGTTTTTTCTTGGACCCATCAGCTCCAAATCAAGTTGTTGTCCTTCAATCTTAGTTGTGGAGGGCACAGCTCAGCTCCAAGTCCAGTGGCCGTTTTCAATCTAGGTAAGGGGGGGTGCAGCCCACCATCCCATGCTGGAGTTGAACAGGCAACCTTCTTGTTAAGAACACACGCTCTAACCAACTGAGCCACCCAGTTGCCCTTATATTGTGTTTTTTATTCCTTTTTTTCTTATGCGTCTTCCCTCTTTTTTCTGTTTCCTTCCATTCCTAATGTATACCCCACTTAGATCCAGAAAAGATTTACTTGTACACAGAAGACTATTAAAAGAGCAATTCACTCCTAAGTATACACCCAACAGCAATAAGTGCACATGTCCACCAAAGTCATTACACACAAATGTTCATGTTAGTGTTATGTTTGAGACTCTCAAACTAGAAACAATTCATATGCCCATCAACAGAAGTATTGATTAAAAAATTGTGACATTTATACAATGAAATACTACACAGTAACATAAAGAACACACAATAACATGGATGGATTTCAAAAAACGTTCTATTAAATAAGAGAAACCAGACACAGAGGATTGTGGACTGTGGTTAATCAATGAGGTTGAACAATTAAGTTTGAGAACATACTAGAAAAAGACTATGTACCTCGTTGCTGAATATCAATCACTATGGTCACCTTTGAAGTACTCCCCTTGGGCAGCTATGCACTGACGCCAGTACCTAGTCCACTTTCCAAAGCAATTTTGGAACTATTTTTTCAGGAATAGTCATCAGAGCTGTTATATTACCCTTGATGTCCTGAATGTCATCAAAATATCTTCCTTTCAATCTTTCCTTTATTTTGGGGTAAAGAAAGAAGTTATTGGGGGCCAGGTCAGGTGAGTAGGGAGGGTGTTCCAATACAGTTATTTGTTTACTGGCTAAAAACTCTCTCACAGACAATACCGTGTGAGCTGGTGCATTGTTGTGATGCAAGAGCCATGAATTGTTGGTGAAAAGTTCAGGTCATCTAACTTTTTCATGCAGCCTTTTCAGCACT
>NW_017731610.1:2292984-2297590 GCF_001890085.2 Hipposideros armiger | reverse complement strand
TGATCTTTTATTTTTAATTACAGTTGGCATTTAATATTATTTGATATTAGTTTCAGGTATACAGCATAGTGGTTAGATGTTTATGTAATTTATGCAGTGATTCCCCCCAATTAATTTAGTACCCACCTGGCACTATGCACAGTTGTTGAAACATTATTGACTATAGTCCTTATGCTGTACTTTATATCCCTGTGACTATTTTGTAACTATCAATATGTACCTTTTAATCCCTTCACCTTTTTTACCCAGTTTCCCAATTCCCATCCCATCTGGCAACCATCAGTTTGTTCTCTGTATATATGAGTCTGTTTCTGTTCTGTGTGTTTATTTTGTTCTTTAGATTCCACATATAAGTGAGATAATGTGGTATTTGCCTTTCTCTGTCTTATTTTACTTACATAATACCTGAAGGTCCATCCATGTCACAAATGGTAAGATATCATTTTTTGTGGCAGAGTAATATTCCATTGTATATGTGCACCATGTCTTCTTTATCCAATCATCTATTGATGGGCACTTATATTTCTTTCATATCTTGGCTATTGTAAACAATGCTGCAGTAAAAATAGGGATGCATATATATTTTCAAGTTAGTGTTTTGGATTCCTTTGGATGAATATCCAGGAGAGGAATTGCTGGGTCATAAGGTAATTCAATTTTTAATTTTTTGAGGACTGTCCAAATCGTTTTCCATGGTGGCCGCACCAATTTTCAGTCCCACCAGCAGTGTACAGGGGTTCTCTTTTCTCCACATCCTGCCAGCACTTACTGTGTGTTGATTTATTGATGATAGTCATCCTGACAGGTGTGAGGTAATGTCTCATTGTGGTTTTTATTTGCATTTCTCTGATGATTAGTGATGTTGAGCATCTTTTCATATGTCTATTTGCCATCTGTGTGTCCTCTTTGGAGAAATGTCTATTCAGGGCCTCTGTCAATGTTTTAATTGGATTGTTTGTTTTTTTGCATTGAGTTGTATGAGTTTTTAATAAATTTTGGATGTATCATTGGTGAATATCTTCTATTCAGTATGTCGTCTTTTCATTTTGTTGATGGTTTTCTTAGCTGTGAAAAAAAAATTCAGTTTGATGTAGTCCCATTTGTTTATTATTTTTTTGTTTTCCTTGCCCAAGAAGATATAGCAGGAGAAAATATTACTAAGAGCAATGTCAGAGAGTTTGCTGCCTATGTTTTCTTCTAGGAGTTTAATGGTTTTGGGTCTTACATTTAAGTCTTTAATCCATTTTGAGTTTATTATTGTATATGGTGTAAGAAGGTGGCCTAGTTATATTTTTTGAGTGTATGTTTCTAGTTTTCTCAGCACCATTTATTGAGTTAGACTGTCTTTACTCCATTATATAGTCTTGCCTCCTTTGTCATAGATTAATTGACCATATAGGTGTGGGTTTATTTCTGGGCTCTCTATCCTGTTCCATTGATCTATGTGTCTGTTTTTATGTCAGTGCCATACTGTTTTGATTACTATAGCCTGAGGTATAGTTTGATATCAGGTAGCATGATACCTCAAACGTTGTTCTTTCTCAAGATTGCTGTTGCTGTTCAGGGATTTTTGTGGGTCCATATAAGTTTTAGGATTATTTGTTCTATTTCTGTGAAAAATGCCACTGGCATTTTGATAGGTATTACATTGAATCTATAGACTGCTATGGGTAGGATGGACATTTTAATTATGTTAATTCTATTTATCAGCACAGTATATGCTTCCATTTATTTGTATCTTCTTCAGTTTCTTTCTTCTATGTCTTATATTTCTCCTAGTACAAGTCCTTTACATCCTCTGTTAAATACATTCCTAGGTATTTTTTTTTGGTTGCAATTGTAAATGGGATTCTTCTTTAAATTTCTCTTTCTGACAGTTCATTATTGATGCATAAAAATGCAACTGACTTCTGAATATTAATTTTGTATTCTTCTACCTTGCTGAATTAATTTATCAGTTCTAGTAGTATTTTTGGTGGAATATTTTGGGTTCTTTCTATATAGTATGATATCATCTGCAAATAATGATAGTTTTACTTCTTCCTTTACAATTTGGATGCCTTTATTTCTTTTCCTTATCTGATTGCTGTGGCTAGGACTTCCCATAGTACGTTGAATAAAAATGTTCAAAGTTGACCTCCTTGTCTTGTTCTGATCTTAAGAAAACATTTTTAGCTTTTCACAACTGAGTGCGATGTTAATTATGGGTTTTCTCTGTATGGCCTTTGTTATGTTGAAGTACGTTCCCTTTATTACAACTTTGCTGAGTTTTTATCATAAATGTATGCTGGATATTGTCAAATGTTTTTTTCTGCATCTATTGATATGATCGTATGATTTTTATCCTTCATTTTTGTTTATGTGGTGTATCACTTTAATTGATTTGTGGCTATTGAACCAACCTTGTGTCCCAGGAATAAATCCCATTTGATCATGAGGTATGATCTTTTTAATGTGCTGCTGAATTTGTTTTGCTAGTATATTTTTGGGGATTTTTGCAGCTATGTTCATCAGAGATATTGGCCTATGATTTTCTTTTTTTTGTAATGCCTTTGTCTGATTTTGAAATCAGGTTAATGGTGGTCTCATAAAATGAGCTTGGGAGCCTTCTCTCCTCTTAAAACTTTTGTAATAGTTTGGAAAGGAAAGTTGTTAATTTTTATTTGAATGTTTGGTAAAATTCACCTGTGAAGCCACCCGGTTCAGGACTTTTGTTTGTTGGGAATTTTTTGATTACTGATTAGATTTTGTTAGTAGTAATTGGTCTGTTCGGATTTTCTGTTTCTTCTATATTCAGTCTTGGAAATTTGTATATTTCTAAGAAGTTATCGATTTCTTCCAGATTGTTTAATTTGTTGGCATATACCGTATTTTCCCATGTATAAGATGCATCCTTTTTCAAAAAGTTTGTGGTCTAAAAACTGGGTGTGTCTTATACAGTGGTTGTAGATTTTTTTACTTGCGTTTCTTGCAAGTGATGAGGAGTTATATGAATTTTATGATGAATAAAACTTGAGTTCAATAACTTTATGTAATACATTTTTATCAAATTTCGGGCCCCAAAATTAAGGTGCGTCTTATACATGGGAGAGTCTTATACATGGGGAAATACGGTAATTGTTCATAGCATTTTCTTATAATCCATTGTATTTCTGTGGTTTCAGTTATCACTTCTTCCCTTTCTGATTTTATTTATTTCAGTCCTCTCCCTTTCTTTCTTAATGAGTCTGGTTAAAGATTTATCAGTTTTATTTATCTTTTAAAGAACCAGCTTTTATATTGTTTTTTAGGTTCTATTTCATTTATTTCCACTCTGATCTTTATTATTTATTTCCTTCTACTCACTTCGGGCTTTGTTTACTATCCTTTTTGATAGTAAAAGGATACTTTATTTAGGAATAAAGTTAAATTGTTTATTTGAGATTTTTTGTTTGTTTCTCAAGGTAGGACTGTATTGCTGTGAATTTCCCTCTTAGAACTTCTTTTGCTGTGTCCCATAGATTTTGGGGTCAATGTGCTTTTATTGTCATTTGTTGCAAGATATCTTGATTTCTTCCTTGATCTCTTTGTTAACCCATTCATTGTTTAGTAGCATGTTATTTTACTCTCCATATATTTTTTCAGTATTTTCTTGTAATTGATTTCTGGTTTCATACCATTGTGGTCAGAAAAGATGCTCAATATGATTTCATTTTCTTAAATTTATTGAGACTTTTGGTGGCCTAACATGTTTTCTATCTTGGAAAATGTTCCATGTGCACTTGAAAAGAACATATATTTTGCTGCGTTAGGGTAAAATGATCTAAAAATATCAATTAAATCCACCTGGTCTAATGTGTCATTTAAAGCTGCTGTTTTTTTGTTGATTTTCTGTCAGGAAGGTCTATCCATTGATATCAGTGGGGTGTTAAAGTCTCCTACTGTGACTGAATTACTGACTGACTTAATCTCTCCCTTTATGTCTGTCAATATTTACTTTAGATATTTAGGTGCTGCTCTGTTGAGTGTATAACTTTTTACAAGGTTACATACTCTTGTTAGATTGATCCTTTTATCATTATGAAATGTTCTTCTTTGTCTTGTATTATAACCTTTGTTTTAAAGTCTGTTTTATCCGATGTAAGTATTGCTACCCCAAGATTTTTTTTTCATTGCCATTTGCATGAAATATCTTTTTGTATCTCTTTCAATCTGTGTGTGTCTTTTGATATGAAGTGGGTGTCTTGTATACAGCATGTGTATGGGTCTTGTTTTCTTATCCATTTAGCTAGCTTATGCCTTTTTTAAAAATATTTTATTGGGGAATTGGGGGAGGGCAACAGCGTTGGGGAATTGAAGAAGGGGAACAGACAAGTTGCTGTCCTTTTTGTTCTTCAGTCTAGTTGTGAAGGACGTTGCTTCATTGGCCCATGTTGGTGTTATCATTGCGCTCTTCTCGGGTGAGGCAGTTGCTCGCCAGCCATTGGACAGCTGCTCACAGTGGCTCACGGTAGCTCACAAAAGCACTGGCCAGCCCCACTGCAGCCTATGCCATCACCGGCAACTCAAGGCAGCCCAGCTTCAGGTCGAGCTGTTGTTCACCGTCTTAGCTGTAGAGGGCGCAGCA
>NW_017731610.1:2286254-2288647 GCF_001890085.2 Hipposideros armiger | reverse complement strand
TACTATGTCCTAGGCATTGTATTAAAAGCTTTAATAGCACCATCTCAAAGAACAGCCCAATGAAATAGGCTCTGTTGATTCATCCCAATTTTACAGTTGAGGCAATGGAACCCTCTCTTGTCTGTCTGACTCTATAGAGCTCAAGTCTCAACCACTGCAGGTAGGGTCTCTCTCAGTTGACATCACATAGAAAGCAGCAAGGCCAGGATGTAAACCAAATATGTTTTTATTTTTGTTTTTGCTACAATGACAACAATTTGACCCATTGGCACATATTCTTTTCCTTTCAGTTTGCTTTTATTATTCCATCATTCAATTATTTTGCTTTGAGAATTATCCGTAAACAGAATTGAGTTCTCAGACAATAATTGGTAAAATCTGTAGAGTGTGTTACAATTTACAGATTGTGTACAAAATACCTCAGCTGATCGGATTTCCCAAACCACATGTATCCTCATCTTATGAATAAGGAAACCAAGGGCCAGGAAAACATAATTAATTTATCTGGAATTCAGACTCCAAACTCCTCACTCCAAATCTGTGAGCTTCCACTAGCTGGTCTATCAACGGAAGAGGAAGCAGGAAAATGCGATGGGAGAGTGGGAAAAGCCGTTGCTTGGAGAATGAACAATGTGGCCTTTTGGTCATGGCCACTAGCTGGATGCAACCTCAGGCAATCTGCTTGCTTTCTTTGGAACATACATTTTCAGTCTTAAAGTAAAGGTTGAGCATAAACCAGTGTTTTCAGATTTGCCTCATTTTTATCAAAACCCTTTCTTTAAGGGAATTCTAATAGACCACGAATTCAAAAGGCAAACTTTACAGCAGACAGTTAATAACGACAGCACTGGGAGCCCACCCCTTTCCATTCTAGGGCAGGGAAGAAAGTGTGTCTTTGCTGTTCACCGAGTTCCGAGGTCATTGTCTGACACAGAGTAGGTGCTTGCTAAGTGTTTGCTTCCTAACTCTCCTTATGGATTCCCTGTAGCTCCACGGTGTGCAGCATAGAGGCAGTTTGATGAGCAAGTCTAAATGATAAGCTGCAAGGGGAGAAGCACACTGTTGTGCCTGAGGAAAACAGAATCATATAAGTATGTTCCTTTACCAATTCTGTCTTAATAAGGCTTGACTTTGTCTAGGGGTGCCAAACATTATGCAAAAATCGAATACAGAAATCAATTAGGAACTCAGTTATTTAAATTTAGTCCACTCTTTGACCTTATTTCTTGCTGTTACACACAAATTTAAATCCCAAACATTAAGAAAAACTTTTTTAAATGAGGAAACAGAGCATTATTTAGCTTGAAGTCACAACAAATCCTTCACTTGTAAACAGGATTTTTTTTCTCCTGTTTTTCTCAAAACCCAAGGCCCAAGGCCTTAAGCTGGAGCTCTCTGGTATAAATAAGTGAAACAAAATATAGATTCCTCCAGATGCTTTCTTGTAAAAATTGTAAATAGAATCTTAATTATAATGTATGTTCATGACAGTGACCCAAAGGCAACAGAAATTGATAGATTTATTATGTGTTTAACCAATTTTTGTTGGTAGAAAATTGGTATATCCTTTTGGTATTCATCATCTTGTGTCATCAAATGGTCTGGCGAGAATTCACCACTCATATCCATCTGCGTAGAAAAGTACAGTGGGAACTACTTTATTCTGGCCTCCCTTTTGCATTTCCAGTGCCACAGCCCTAATTATCTGTTTTTGAACTATTCCCACAGCCTGTAAACTGATCTTTCTGTTCTCAGATTCTTATTCCTGCAACCATCTTCCGTATTAACAAAAGATCCTTCTAAAATACAAATCTTCACACATTACCCTCCAGGTTCAAGCTCTTCAGGGAAAGCCAGATATTACCAGGGGAGGGCCGCACTACCTAGCATGATGCACCCAACCCTTCCCAACTGGCGCCAGCCCACCACTCTCACTCCCCCAGAAGATTGGCCTCAACCCATCCACACCATGGGTGATTCTGAGCCAGCTATAAATAGGTTCTCCTTTGGAATGTCTTATCGCCCTTTCACAACTGAGAAAACATATTCGTTTTTAAGGCCCAGCATCAATGGATTAGATTGAATCCAGGATTAGATAACTTGTTATTTCCTTATTAATAAAGTACTCCATGAAAAAAGACTACAGTGAACTTACCAAATCCTTTAATGCATTGTGTTATTAATCATAAAATACGTAAGAGCTTATGAAAAGTTTTTATTTGTGTAGGCAAGGCATCTATTCATTCTACAGGTAGATGCCAGGTGTGCTTTAATGCCTGGCTGGATCTCTTATAATATTTCTAAGGACACCCCCATCTCTACTCGTGGCCCTGTGTCAGACAACTGATGCATATACCCACTGGCAAAGGGACCCATTTCACTTGGGCCTGTTT
>NW_017731610.1:2278734-2283389 GCF_001890085.2 Hipposideros armiger | reverse complement strand
ACGTACTAGCCAGGACTCTTTTTGGTTCCAAACAACAGAAATGCCTCAAACTGGCTTGACTAGCAAAAGGAAGTTGTGAATAATACAAGTGAAAAGTCCAGGGCTATGTCTAGTTCCTTCAGGCATGAGTGGATCCAAGAACTCACGAAGCAGTGACAGGACTTGGCGTCTGGGTTCCTGTCTCTAAGTTTCATCCATGAGTTGTCAAGGTGATCGCCCATAGCTCCAGACTTCATCCTACCAGCTTAGCAACTCCAGTAGAAAGAGAATTTCTCTTTTCCAAATGTCCCAGCAAAAGTCTCCAATTTTGGCCTAAGTTTATTATACACTCTAAACTAACCTATGTAATATTTATTGGCCAAACCCTAGACCAGAGCACACCCCATGGATTGGCAATACTCGCTGAAGTGAATTCCCAATCAAACCAAATGGATAAAGTGGGGTTGGGGAAGTTTCATGAAAGAAAAATAGAATGGGGAGATGGATACTGGACAGGCAAAAAGAAAGAAACAAAACAAAAACCCCTCCCAGATATCCACCATCATGGTATGGCTCATGTCCCATGTCCTCTATGACTTCAGGCAATAGTTATACTTTTCCTTCCTAACTTTTCTTTGTATTTGGTCTCTGGAGCATATATTTTGGGGTCTTGATATTCCATTCTGCACTTTATTACAACCATAAAATTTTTATTGCTTGATTAGACCTTGGTGGTAATCTCATCATGAGATGTGAAAGCCCAGAAGGAAAAAATAATACATTTTGGATTATTTTGAAAGTATTTCTTAAAGGCTTTTAGGCTATTATTTCTGGGTATGTGTGTGAGGGGGAGGGGTAAGAGCACAAAATATTTTAAAAACCCTTAACATTCTTTCTAGAAATTTTCCATTATTTTTTCTCATCCTTAAAAATTCTAAATTTGTCAATCATAACAATTTTATGAGCAAACTAAGTACTGCATAATGTAGTTTGAAATGTCTAACCCAAACGTATACCTTTTGATCTGTAAAGGATGTATGTATTTCCTCTTTCCCTGAATATATCTTGAATGTATGTATCTGTGTAAATACACACACACACACACACACAAACACACACACACATCTATAGGCACATACACACATATAAATACATTTTAAATTCTTTCTTTTCCTTTTGACCTTGACTTTGAACTTTGCCAATCGCCTCTCTCTCTTNTGGGATCTGAACCGGGGCCCTGCTGCTCAGAGCTGGCGTCCCAAGCCAACTTTTAACCAACACACCACTTGGCCAGCCCTACCTTATGTCTTTTGATTGGAGCATTTAATTCATTTACATTTAAAGTGATTATTGGTAGGTACAGTTATTGCCATTTTTTAATTCATATTTATGGTTCTTTTTTTGCCCCCTTCTTCTTAAAGAAGCCCCTTTAACATTTCTTGAAATACTGGTTTAATGGTGATAACTCCTTTAGCTTTCTCTTGTCTAAGAAGCTCTTTGTCTCACCTTCAATTTTAAATGATAGCCTTGCCAGGTAGAGTAAGCTTGGATGTAGGTCCTTGCTTTGCATGATTTAGAATATTTCGTGCCAACCCTTCCTGACCTACAAAGTTTCTGTTGAGAAATCAGCTGACATTGTCATGGGAGTAGGTAACTAGCTGCCTTTCCTTGCTGCTTTTAAGATTCTCTCTTTGTCTTTAACTTTTGGCATTTTATTAACGACGAGTCTTCGTGCGGGCCTCTTTGGGTTCATCTTATTTGGGGCTCTGTACACTTCCTCAACTTGTATGTCTATTTCCTTTACCAGGTTAGGGAAGTTTACAGCCATTATTTCTTTAAATAGCTTCTCAATCCTTACTCTCTCTCTACTCCTTCTGGTGCCCCTATGATGTTGTTATGCTTGATATTGTCCCAGAGGTCCTTTAAAGTATCCTCATTGTTAAAATTCTTTTTAAAAATTCTTTCTGATATTCTTATTGGGTGTTTTATGCTATCTTGTTTTCCAAATTGCTGATACAATCCTCTGCTTCATCTAATTTGCTATTGATTTCTTCTAGTGTATTCTTTTTTTTTTTTCTTCCAGTTTAGTCTTCATTTCAGTTATTATATTTTTCATTTCTGACTGGTTCTTTTTATGGTTTCTATTCCTCTTTTTTTTTTTTTTATGCTGAGCCCTCCTGCTACCCGTTGGCAGCTTAGCGGCAGCTCAGCTCGGGCCAGGCATCGAATCGCTGTTGCTCAGAGCTCAAACTCTTGAGCGAGCTCTTCACCAACTGAGCCACTTGGCCGGCCCTACTATTTCCTCTTTTATGCCTACTTTCTCTTTATTGAAATTCTCACTAAGTTCCTTGAGTATCTTTATAACAAGTGTTTTGAATTCTGTATCTGGTGGATTGCTTGCCTTAATTTCATTTAGTTCCTCTTCTGGAGTTTTCTGGTCTTTCATGTGGGATGTGTATTTTTGTCACCTCACTTTGGCTGCCTCTCTGTGTTTGTTTCTATGTATTAGGTAGATCTTCTGTGTCTCCCAGTCTTGGCATGGTGGCCTTATGCAGTTGGTGTCCTGATAGGCTCAGTGGTGCAGTCTCCCTGATCACAGGAGCCAGGTGCTCCAGCAGTGTCCTTTGTATGGGGTGTGTGTGCCCTCCTGTTGTAGTTGAGCCTTGATTGCTGTTGGCATAACAGTGGTTGTGACTGACCCTCAGGATGACTGGCTGTGAAGGTGGCCACAACTACAGCTTGCCAGCTGCTATACAGGTGCTGACTGGGATAGAATTCACCCCAGTGGGCTCCAGTGCCTGCCAAGATCACCCTTTGGGTGTGCCACTTGTGGGACTAGTTGGGTGGTGCTCTGTCATTGTCTGAAGCCAGAAACCAGGTGTGTTGGTTCTGGGGCCTCTTGGGAGGGGCTCCCGTGCATGCCAAGGTCAGCTGCTGCCTGTGACCTGCCCAGGGCTACCTGATAGGAGCTACAAAGTGATCTGTGTTTGCTTGCTGCCTGTGGTAGACCTGGAGGCAAAGGGGAAATGCCACTCTGTAAACCAAGACTGGATGCCACCAGTACCACGCCTGAGGCAGTGCAACAGAAGGCCCAGGGCACGCTGAGGTTTGTCATTGCCTACTGACTGCCTGTAAGGCTCAGCCACTGAAAAAGCCAGTATGTGAGTTGGGTAGGGTAGGATTTCAGGAAGTCATCAAGGTGGAGTGCGTGGAGCTCACCAGGCCACAGTAGATTCAGATTTGGCTGTGTGGGGAAAGACTCAACACAGGAAAGATGGTACCTACTTGCCAGCTGTACAGGAGCAGGCCTCAACACAGGGACAATGGCAGTCATCCCTCCAGCTCTCTCTCTGAAGCCACACAACTCAGTCCCTGCCTGTATGTTTCTGGTGCCTCCCAAGCCACTGTTCCTATGCTGGAGCTCAGGGTGAGTGCCTGGGAGCAAGAGACTCTGTGTGCAGGCCCTTTAACAGTTGTCCTCCATGTAACACAGATAATGGAATCCCTGCTTGTTTTCACAGCCAGATATAGTGGGGGCTTCTCTTCCCAGAGCTAGTACTCCAGGCTGGGAAGGCGGTTGTGGGTCTGGGACCCGTTACTCCTCAAAGGGGATCTCCACAGCTGAGAAATCCCTCCCAATTCTCAACCAACACTGGTGCGGTGTCAGCCTGTTTCATGTCTCCACCTTTCTAAGAAGTCTGGACATGGCTTCTTCTTTATATCCTTAGTTACAGGATTTCTGTTCAGCTCATCTTCAGATGGTTCTCCAGGTTGATTTTTCTGTAATTTAGTTGTAATTTTAATGTGGATGTGGGAGGAGGGAACTCAGCATTTACTTACTCCATCATCTTGACTGGAACCTCTGTGACCCTTTTATTTCATTAGTCAAAATAGATCAAACAAATCTGATATTTTCACAGGGCTGTGAGAGTCAGAGCAAATAACAGGTATGGAATCCCTAAGGTGACTGGCTTATTATAAAAGAATACAACTCAGGAATAGCCACATGGAAGAGATGCATAGGGAAAGGTATGTGGGAAGGGGCACAGAGTTTCCATGCCCTCTTCAGGTGCATCAGTCTCCCTGCACCTTTATCTGTTCACCAAACTGGAAGCCCATCATGTAGTCTTTTAAATAAAAGGCATTGAACAACATACTCGTAATGGATAAAATCTCTGATAGTAACTCACTAGGAATGTTGAGGTATCTCAATGTGCTCATTTTTGTCTACCAATCTTTCATAAACCTGACAGTTATGATGAAATGTAACAAAAATATGAATTAAGAAGCTAAGAAGATCCAGGTGAGCATCAGTTATCAACTCCCCAGAGAGTGCCATATACAGGGTGCACCTGGGGATCTTGTTAAAATGTGATGTGGATTCAGCACATCAGGAAGGGGCTGGGGTTCTGTGTTTCTATCAAATTCCTGGGTAATGCTGTTTCTGTTGGAACAAGGACCACATTTTGAGTAACAAGGGCTTAGAACACTCAGGAAGTTTTAACTCATCATTTGTTTTCTTTGTATTGAAGTCATTTGTTAAAAATCAGATTTCTGGGTTCCCTGTCCCACGAGGTGGGACAAAGGCTGCTGCTTTTTTTCTTTAATAAATACCAAGAAGATTATGGCACACAGTAAAATTTTGGAGCCACTAACTCAGACAAACGGACTTTCAG
>NW_017731610.1:2265676-2269314 GCF_001890085.2 Hipposideros armiger | reverse complement strand
CTCCACAAACTATGTATTAATATTTGGATCCTCTGAAATCCTTGATATTGTGTTTCTGCCTTATAAAATTGAGTAATTGCAACCCTTTTCACCTAGAATGTAATGAGCAATCTTCGTATTGCTAGAGAAAGTGAAGAAAGTTGATGACCCCAAAATAAGAAACTGGCTCATTGATTTGCATCTAGAGTGACTAGTATAGTATCCTACACATAGCAGGTACTCAATCAAGTTTTGGCAGTAGGTTTAACCCACCTTAAATGTACTGGCTAAAATTTGGTGGGCATGAATTCCTAAAAGTAAAAAGATGAAAAGGACACAGGGGAGGGGACCAAGAAATACTCTAGTTCATCGATGTGGTTCTTTCTTATTTTGCAAGAATACTTCTTACAGGAAGAAATTAGCTCTGTCTTTTCTTCCTAGTTGAAGATGAAGGCAAACATTTATAGCTGCAGGAAATGTCAAGACAAAGTGCATAGGTAAATGCATTTAAAACATCAAGGAAGCAATGCATACATATGTCCTGAGATGGTTGGTGATTTGAAATGCTAGAGACAGAGTTTATTCTGACTTCCTACTGGCTACCCAAAGCTCTGTGAACACTTTTGTCCTGTACCCAAGATCATATTCCATTGTTTCAGATTTATTTTAGCTTCCAGGAAAGAATCATTGTCCTGAACATTTCGTTTTCCAGCCAACCCCACGACAAGTGATATTTGGCATAATTTTGCATGTTGGCTTTGTTTCAAACCATCAACCCTCCACCAACATATTTTATCTATGAAGGCAAAATCAGTTTCTTCCCTCTAAATTTTTATGAAGTTTCTCATCTCTGGGTATGTTATATTCAAAGGTACCAGATGTGCAAGTATAGCCTGAGGCTGATCCTGTGACCCCATTATGATAGGATTTTCTGTTTTGACAACTCCCTGCTCATACAAAGAGGAACAGGTAGCATCTTGATGTGAATTCACTGCAAGCATTTGGAATGAAACCTTCCAGGTGCAGCAACTGACAACTCTGACTCAATAGAGAAAATAGCAACATTTGCAGCTTAGTCACCTCATAAATCTTCCATCCACTTTTGGTATACAGATCTTCATTTAGACTTCATTTATTAGACAATTTCCAAGCTACTGAGAAATTAAGCATGAACTGAAATGCCTCTCATCAGAGAATTAATGTCAGGATCACTGGTGATGTAACATAATGAAGAAATTATATCTCAAATATAGTGAAAAAATACCTTATTTAACGTAAAGAGAATTGCATTCTAGTTCATGGGTTGGCCCTGAGCAGCTATGTGACCTTGAGCAATGTCTTTGTATGGCCTCATTTTCTTCACTTGTACAATAAAGAGCTGAAGTTGGAGTGCCTCCAATCCTAGTAATCTATTCTGTTTCTTCTTCTGTTATCAACAAGCTCTGGGAAAAGGGGATAGAAAAGGATGATGCAAACAAATCAGCCCTGAATCTACTCAACACACACCACTATAATAAAACATACAAAAAAGTCTCAACAAAAAGAAGAAATTTTTTTTCATTATACTTTATTTCGATTCAGTTACTTAATTTCACTGGGTAACTTCTAATTACATTTACTTAGACATAACTGGCTAAATTACATGGAAACTTAATTGTATTTCAGAGAACCTCGGAATTTTTATTCTGCATCAGCTGTGGGGTAGCATCCACTAAGTCTGTTGCACCTTGGAAGAGTATCTTTGATGACTGGGCCACCTGTTAGGTCACATCGGAATCTCACAGAGTAGGAACTGTGGAGGATATAGAGATGTGCCACCCAGCACCCATTACCTAATTTAAAAGACCCAGTGTAAAATAAAATGCAGGGACTTATTTTTAAACTATTAAGAATTTCAAGACAGCAACAGGAGTNATTTCCAGAAGGAGGATTAATTGAGGTAGTGTGTTCTAGGTTCTGATTACAAGTTTTGGAAGAAGTGTCCAGTCTAAGTTCTTCAATTTATTTATTATTATGCACTTACACTAAGTCCTTAACGTCATCAACCATTGACAGGTTCTGTGACTTTAAGCACAACGATGTGTAACAAAACCAATCTTACCATAGGCTGGTTGCTATAAACAAGAGTGAAGTTCCTACAGCATCACGGGCATCTCATCAATGTTATATCAATGTTATAACAAAACAAAGTTCATGGAAAGGAAGTGATTTGAGGACCTGTTGTATTTGCTAAGTCCACAAGACTGTGAGTTCCATGAAGCCAGGGCAATATTGGTTTCCTATCCTCTTAGCAGAGCACCTTCCTCATGGTAGATGAGCAACTACATTGTGATAAAGAAGAAATATAATCGCCACTTCCTGCTGTTGCTCATGGCTCTCTGATCCACCCCACACCCCACCCCCTGTGTGTTTACTGCTCAGAGTGAGAAAGTGTGGGTTTTGCATACTACCTGGGGAGGGGGTGTGCGTGAGGGTCCTACTGTGGCTACCTATGACTGTCGCATCAGTGGTCAGTGCCTGTGCCTGTCCCTGTCTTCCAGTGAGTTAGTATGAGGACAGGTTTCCTGAGAGACTAAGTAACCTTTGAAAAATATTTAGCATGTATGAACAACAAATGTGCCTTGGGGATTTATGTCTAGAAAATAGACTTAATTAGGTGCTTTACCATTCACTATTATCCTCTCCCTTCTATGTCATAATCTGGCTTTGATTTGGTTACTACGACTGTCCTCAAGGTGTCATTATTTTAAGAAAATGTACATATTTTTTCCAACTGCCACATCTGAGGCTGTTAAAAGAGAGTTATGAAGTATTTTTCACCTTCATTTTCTCAGTTGATTCATTAGTGAGACAGTAGCTCAAGTGTGGTGTCATTACCGCTTTTCATTGATGGGAGTGGAGTTCACACAAAAACGTGGCCTCCCCGCGCTGACTTCCTCCAGTGCTTCCCGCTCACGAGCAGTATTTTTGCATCTTTCACAAGATTGCCGGGGTGCTTAGCAATCAGGGCTGCAGAGCTGAGGCAGCGTGCACAGATTTAAAGGTCAATCAGGGAAAACGAAATTGTTTTGCTTTTCAGTCCTTTGTTTTGCAAGCAGGTGATTTGAAGCATTTCAGATCTTACAGCACCGGGAACCCAGGCTTCAACTTTTCATAATGCTGGCAGCTACCCATGACATGGTATTTTTAGCATAAATATATTGCCAACATGGGAGGCCCCCTGGGATTCTGAAAAGGGCATTTGGCTGGAAGTTAGGAGACCTGGGCCCCCATTCTGTCCCTGCTATTAAAAATAATGATAATAAAAATAGTTCACGCTCCTTGAGTTCTAACTTTGTGCTGAACTATTTTTTTAAGTGATTTATAAATATGGGGAAGTTAAAGCAATTGAAAGATTAACTCACATGGTAACACAAACAGGCAGACAGCGTGTAATTCTTTTATTTGTTTCATGTTTGCTCTAGTTTTCCTCCTAAATCCCAATATGCTAGTATCTAATGGGGAAACAAAACAAAAACCAAAAACCAAACATTTAGTCCAACATAAATTTAGTCAAATAAATACTTTTAACCCCTGCTGTCCAGTATGGTAGCCACTACCCATGTATTTCTCTCTGAGCACTTGAGATTAGGCTAGTCTGAATTAACATGGGCTATAAT
>NW_017731610.1:2262099-2263706 GCF_001890085.2 Hipposideros armiger | reverse complement strand
TTCTTTTCCTTTTGACCTTGACTTTGAACTTTGCCAATCGCCTCTCTCTCTTGTACTCCCTTGTGTCTAAAAATACTCAAGTGTGCCTGTCTGTCATTCTTGGTTTGTTCTTGTTCGTAGGTTACAGTTGTCTCTGAGCTGTGAGTGGTGTGGGGCATGTACCTAAAGGTAATTGAGTACCTGTGCTTGTCATGGGTCTATGAGCTGCTGTTTGCCTATATATTTGTTTGTTTGTTTCCAGCTTTATTGAAATATAATTGACATATATAATAATTGTATAAGTTGAAGGTGTACAGTGGGATGATTTGATACATTTATACATTGGGAAATGTTTACCACAATAAGGTTAGTCAACACATCTTTCACCTCACATAATTGCCATTTTGTTGTTGTTTTGATAAGAACATTTAAGCTATACTCTCATAGCAATTTTGAGTATATAATACAGTTTGCTTAACTCTAGTCACCATGCTGTATATTAGATCCATGGAACTTATTTATCTTATAACAGAGTTTGTTGGCCAACATCTCCCCCTTCCCCCCACCCCTCATTCTCTGTCAGCCACCATACTGTTTTGTTTCTATGAGTTCAGTGTTTTCATATTTCACATATAAGTGAGATCATACAGCATTTTTCTTTCTCTATCTGACTTATTTTATTTAGCATAATGCCCTCAAAGTCTTTTCATGTTGTTGCAAATGGCAGGTTTTCCCTTTTTATGGCTGAATAATGTAGGTATCAATATCAATATACACATTTAGCAAATTTTCTTTGTCCATTTATCTGTTTATAGACACTCAGATTCTTTCCATGTCTTGGCTGTTGTGAATTTTACCGCAATGAACATAGGAGTGTATACATCTCTTTGAGAAAGCAATTTCATGTCCTTTGAATATATACCCAAAAGTGGGACTGCCGGGTCATATTAAACTTTCTGATCCTTCCGCATTCACTGACAGGAGAAGAATAAAAGGAACTTTCAGATTGCACACATCTGGGTGTTGAAATATTTTAGGTAGAGAATTAACCTGATTAATTTATTCTGAAGAAATAGAATTCTGGTGGTAAAGTTGTGGATGAACTGGAGGACAGTTAAATGGATGTTTAATTAGGAAGCAATAAAGGTCTTAAGTAGCTCAGTGAGAACTAAAATGAGGAAGTGAATTAGTAACACAATTAAGAAAAAATGATAAACCTTAGTAACCACTGGGTAAAGGGGTCTGGGAGAAGCTGAAGATGAATAGGTTATTTCTAGCTTAGGCAACTAGACACCACTAATTATATAGGGGAGAGAAGGATAAATTTTGAATGAAAGATGGATTCTGGTTTGGAACTCTTCAGGTTAGAACTATTGAGATGCCACGGTGTGACATCTAGCTGGATGAATTTGATATATGTTTGGAGATTGGGGTCTGCAGCTAGGAAGATGGCCTTTGATAAAGATATATACAGTATTTGGGAATTACTATTATGTAGAAGACAGTTGAAATCATGAAACATGGTGAGAGCTTAGTTCAGTAAGATAAGAACATCCAAGATAGAATCTATTGAAGGTCTTGAGATCTTTGTACCATAAATTTCATGTTCACTGTTGCTTCTAAATCAG
>NW_017731610.1:2253982-2261019 GCF_001890085.2 Hipposideros armiger | reverse complement strand
GGTGCAGCAACTGACAACTCTGACTCAATAGAGAAAATAGCAACATTTGCAGCTTAGTCACCTCATAAATCTTCCATCCACTTTTGGTATACAGATCTTCATTTAGACTTCATTTATTAGACGATTTCCAAGCTACTGAGAAATTAAGCATGAACTGAAATGCCTCTCATCAGAGAATTAATGTCAGGATCACTGGTGATGTAACATAATGAAGAAATTATATCTCAAATATAGTGAAAAAATACCTTATTTAACGTAAAGAGAATTGCATTCTAGTTCATGGGTTGGCCCTGAGCAGCTATGTGACCTTGAGCAATGTCTTTGTATGGCCTCATTTTCTTCACTTGTACAATAAAGAGCTGAAGTTGGAGTGCCTCCAATCCTAGTAATCTATTCTGTTTCTTCTTCTGTTATCAACAAGCTCTGGGAAAAGGGGATAGAAAAGGATGATGCAAACAAATCAGCCCTGAATCTACTCAACACACACCACTATAATAAAACATACAAAAAAGTCTCAACAAAAAGAAGAAATTTTTTTTCATTATACTTTATTTCGATTCAGTTACTTAATTTCACTGGGTAACTTCTAATTACATTTACTTAGACATAACTGGCTAAATTACATGGAAACTTAATTGTATTTCAGAGAACCTCGGAATTTTTATTCTGCATCAGCTGTGGGGTAGCATCCACTAAGTCTGTTGCACCTTGGAAGAGTATCTTTGATGACTGGGCCACCTGTTAGGTCACATCGGAATCTCACAGAGTAGGAACTGTGGAGGATATAGAGATGTGCCACCCAGCACCCATTACCTAATTTAAAAGACCCAGTGTAAAATAAAATGCAGGGACTTATTTTTAAACTATTAAGAATTTCAAGACAGCAACAGGAGTTGCTGGGCCGTTTCTGCTCCACACGTTACTCACTCCATCCAGTTCTGCTTTCCCTGCCCCCCCCCCGCAGGTGTTGTTCCCTAGGATACTCCCTGTCTCAAGGATCTCAAGGGTCTGCTTCTGGAGACCCCAGGTTATTATTTAAGAATAAAAAATTTGAAAGCAATGCATTTTTAATTAAAAGCAGTCATACAAAAATAATTGTACAAAGGGAAAATAAGAATAAAATCACCCACAGCAGCAAGACAGGGAGAGGGGAGTAAAAAGTTCTAAGCTCTCAGGTAGATGCTGCTTAGTGGTAGTTCCTTTACTGTAAGATGTAATAGCTCACATGTGTTAATAGTAATAACAATTGATCCTTTAAGGCCAAACCTCTGAGGAGGAAAACCTTTCAAAATGGCAGCCAAAGTAAGTTAAAATGGTCATCAATCACATAAAATAGTTTGTTTCAAGGATTGGTGCTACCCCAGTGTTGCAGATTTCTTAGACAGCCTTAAAACTATAAGAAATATTGGGAGTATGAGTCCTTATGAAAATCAGCCCTCCTCCGAATTTGAGGGTTTGACTGAGATGAGTATTGTGGATCAAGACTTAGAGAACTTCAGAGGTCCTTGCTTACAATTTATGATCCTCACAAAAACCCAGTACATAACCAAACAGTAACAGACATCAAGTCTCAATTAGGGGGGGAAAAAAAAAAACTAGTCAAAGGGAATGCATGCTTGCCTGGAACAAGAATACCACTTTGGAACACAGCAAATATAAAACATTTTCTTTTGCCCAGATAATGTTCTAGAAGAATGCTTTGCCAGGTCTTTATGTTTAAAGATGGAGTCCCAAACTAGGAATGTCCTTGGTAAAAAGCAGAAGTGTTATGGGAATTATCTGCAAACAAACTTGACAGCCCCTGAGTGAACCTAAGAAAGTCCAAGTCCTCCAGAATTTCAGGTCATGGGCAGTTATAAATGGCCACTGTATTGCACTGATTGAGATCATGCATTGTGGAGCCATGTGGCCGTGAGTATGAATGAATCCTGGCCCTGCCATATTCCATCTGTATGGGTGGACAAGTCACTTAGCCCTGCTACACTCCAAGTTCCTTATCTCTAAATGGGGATGAAGACAATCATGCCAAGTAAGAGTTGTCTGAGATAATGTATGTAAGGCACTGGTGCAGAGCTGGCACACAATACATGACAGCTATTATCCCGCAGGGCATCGTCTTTCAGGATTCTGCCACATATCGGACAGAGGGGGACAAAAAATGGAAACAGCAAGCCCAAAAAATGTGACATTTAAAGCTTTGGAAACATTTTAAGATCCAAAGAACAATGTGAAACACAAAGTAATCTGGGGGAAAGGACAGATGTAAACCTGGATGCTTAAAAAGCAGGAGAGGGTTTCAACACGAATAAAAATACGTATAGGAAAATCAATCAATAAAAGGCACAACACCACCCAATTATTAGCAAGAGTGTTATTTTGGAATTCAATTATAAAGAGAGCATGGCAACACAACAACAATGGTTTGGACATCAACAAGAGCTTATTACATACCAGGTGATGTGCTCAATGCTTACAATGAATATCTTAGTTTATGTGTATAAGAATCCCATAAACACAATACAATTAATTAATTTTTGCCTTTTGAAATGGGAAAGTCGCGAGACATTGAATTTTTTTAAGGTTTACCATGTGATGGTTTGATGTATATGTACATTGCGAAATGGTTACCACCATCAAGTTAATTAAGGTACGCATCACTTCATGTAGTTACCATTTTGTAACATGTGGTGAGAACACTTAAGATCTACTTTCTTAGCAAATTTTAACTACACCAGAGAGTACTGTTAACTGTAGTCACCATGCTATACATTAGGTCTCTGGAATTCATTCATCCTGTATAACTGAAACTTTCTACCCTTTGACCAACATGCCTTCAGTTTTTTATTATTAACCCTGTTTTATAGCTGTAGAAACTAAGGCACAAGAGGTTCACCAACATGCTCAAAGTCTCACAACTAGAAGATGGTGGATCCAAGATGCTAATTCAAGTCCCTACTGCCCAACTCTTATCCACCATTTTCTACCACAACCTGTGGAATACCATGGGCTTCACATTTATCTAGAAAGTGCTTTGAATCCTGGCTCTGTATTAGTTTTGTTTTCTTGGCAAACTAATCAATGTCTCTGAACTACCGTTCACTTATTAAATAGAGAAAATTATAGTTCCTTCTTTACAGTGTTGTTGTCCACTGTAGTTGTTGTTATTAGTATAGAAAATATTTACTTATTTTGTTGTTCAGTTTCTTTTAAGGATAAAAATCATAAAATTTTTCAAGCAGAAAGGACTGTCCTAGCCCAGTGTGTTCCGTTTTCTTCCTCACTTCTTATAATTTTACATCTATATATTCCTCTTGTAGAATTATTTTTTCCCTTAACTTGATTAACTTCAACAACTGAAGTGCCTAATCTAGTCATATCTCAAACGATAATATCTGTGAAATTTCATAGTAGATAATATGCTGTGTTTTTATTTTGATCCATATTAAAATAACCAAAAGTCTATCAGAATTTAAAATTTTAACTCTGTCCTAAGACTAGCTTGTATGCCATTAGTGTTATGGGCAGCACACTTTGAAAATACCATTTAATCAACCCATGGATGAGAGTGCTGTGGTCCAGAGGTGCGACATGCTCCTGGTCACACAGGTAACTCATAGCTGAGCTTGGAACCCATACCTCCCAATGGCTCACCAACTATACAAGATGGCAACCCTGTTCCTCAAAGCCAAAGTGCAGATCCATGAGCTGGATCTGTGCAGAGGCTAAGTGTGGGATTGTCGCGCCACCAGCCTACCCAAGAGGAGCAGATGAGTCCCCTGTGTAGTGAAGTGTCTCTGAAACTTCTCCATGGAGATCTCACATTTTTGTTTCTATTAAAAATCATGTCAGAGTTTCCTCAAACCAGGTTTTACATTGTTGGCAGTTTGCAACTTGGCCAAGTTCAAATTTCTTATACTTTGGCACTGTCTAGAAGGAGATACTGTGGATGATATTCCTGTCCTAACAGAGGGAGATTTTCAACACTCTCATTGAAATATGACTGAACTGAAATCCTTTTTTGTCCATTGTGTGCAACATTAAAGACACTGCTTTCTTCTTGATGTAGACACAGTAAATAAATACTATTACTACTACATTGCTACCAGTATACATGTTAAGACTATACTTATCCTTGTGAAATGCCCAAATGGGATGCCATTTTCCATATCTACATAAATGTTCCAGAAATGTTTGCCATCCCACTCTGGATATGGTCTTTTAAAGTTTTGGCAGACCAGTACCAAGTATGATGAAAGATGCCAGGATCTGGAACAGGAAATTCAACTGACACTTACTAATCTTATGACCTTGGACAATGTACTTAGCTCATTTGAACTTTACTTTCTTCCTTTGGAAAATAAAGATAATTATAATGCCTGTTCAGTGAAAGTTACACAGATGTTGTGAGGATAAAAAAAAAAGTATGTATAGGAAAGTCATTATCTAAGGCACAACACCACACAAATATTACCAAGGGTGTTATTTTGGAATTCAATTATAAAATTGGCATGCATTTTAACATACTTTGGAAGTGTGAAAAATGTTGGTTTAAAAAAAAAGACACATGACACTTGCACTTACGGTCTCAGTTACTTTTCTTCTAATGTAAACTAGGGTATTGGCTATTGGCTCCTCAACCTTTTTTTTTTTTTTTTTACTTACTGAGCTTACCCTGAGGCAGAGATAGAGAGAGGTTCCTGGTGAATTGCCATGTTACTTAGTTAAGAACTATAACAAATTGCCAAATTCATTAAACTTCATTTTAGACTGGTGAAGTGTCATTTTCCCTGTACTTGAAACCACTCTTTTGAAATTAATTTTTATTTTGTCAAGTAATCCATGTGCATAGTGAAAATAAATATTATTTAAGAAGCCATAAGTAAAATATAGCAGGAACATTGTCGTCTTCTCTCTACCCACAAATCTTCTCCCTAGAGGTACCCACTTTCAGCTCTTAAAGCCATTATTTCTGGTATTTACTTCCAAAACTCTAAATAATGTTAATACTTCTCTTTCTTCATTTATTATTGCTGCGGTAGCATGGTAGTTGAGCATTTAGCTCTCTTATATTCAGATCTAGAGTCTCTCTCTTCATTCTCTTAAATAATTGTGGATTCGAGATGATTGCAAATTCTGTGATAACCCTTTCATTGAGAGGTGGAATCTGTTTCCCTCTATGAGGCATGGGCTAGCCTGTGACTGCTTTGATCATTGGAGTGAATCCAGCTTTTAGAACAGCTGGTAGTTTTACCTTGTTCCTCTTGGATTCCTTGCAAACTTTCTCTGTAGGTAAGAGGACTCGGAAGAATTTTAGAAATGTTGTCTTTTAGTAAATTCACAGCCAATTAAAAATAGAGAAGAGACTTTATCAGAAAGATATGTGGATGTGAGTACTATCTAATGTAGTAAACCCTAACAAGATTCAAAGGGAAACCATGTAATTTTAAAAATAATTTCTTTGGCATATGTATCACCAACTTTGAGTAAAAAGAGACAGAGAGAGCTCAGCGTAAGAAGAGCTTTAAAGTCCTCTAACCTCTCAGCAGGAATCAGGCTGGAATATGATCTATTTAATATGGAAAATGAAAGATGATTCATGATGGAACCAAAAGCACAGAGGACAGTCAAGAGCCATGGAAAAAATGGCCAGAAAGCAAGACTGGAATGAAATATAAGAGCTGGCAACATACATCTAGCTAGATTTCAAAGTTTCTCTACACTGGTAACTACATCATGCCCCTTAGTCTCCTTCATTTTAAACGGGTTTCCGTGGCAGTTATTCTGTCTCCATACCAGCGTTGTATATTGGGTGTTGGGTTCCTAGGTCATTAGATTGAGAGGAACTGTACATAAGAAACCATAACTCAGAAGCTTCATCATTCCTGGTTATGATTTATAGGCAACATTATGGACTTGGACCTAGTGCTTTAATAAGATGCTACTTAGGAAGTCTCGGAAGGGGAAGATTTGGATTTAGGAAGAATGCGAATAATTTGTGATCAGAGGGTGGACTATAGATGGTTAAAGGTGATCACAGATTTTCTGATACCCCTCCCTTTGAGACCTGAGCTCTGTTTTTCTCCTTTTGAACCAGGGCTGACCTGTGGCTGCGTTGACCAATGGAGCATGGCGAATCTGATGCTCTGCCCGTCTATGCCTAGCATTTGAGGGGACTGCAAGCTTCTGCCTTAGTTTCTTGGATCTCCGATTATGCCCGATTAGAGAGACCACATGGAGAGTTCCTGAGACTCCATGGTGAGAGAGAAGGGTCCAGTTAAGTTCAGCTTCAAGCCAACGTGAGGAAGGTCCAGGCATGTGAGTAAAACCATCTCTTGCCATTTATTCTGCTGGTATTTGGAAATGAAGAACGGTACCTGTTTTTGTCCCATTCACTTCCATGTAACTCATATCAGTGTGTTACCCTCAATTTCTACCATACATGGTAACTGCTTTCAGGACCTCTGGAGTTCATTTCTTCAAAGAATCAACTCTAGTCTCCTGCATGAGCAGGGGAAACATAGCTGGCTTCTGCTTTATGGGGTGGGAAAGGAAATCTGGCGTCAAACCCACATTTAAATTCCAGGTCTCAGCTAAATTTTTCATAGTACATAGTAACACTGATTTTGAACATTTGAGATTCTTTGGGTTTAACTGACTTGCTTCTCACAATTATTTCCTTTCCAGGTGTTTAGGTTAGGATTTATAGTGTTACTTTGAAAAATAAACAACAATGAATTTATGTTGTTTATACAGAAATTAATATTAAGAACTCAATAAATCACAGCTATGCTTATGTTGTTGTCTTCATCTACATGGTAAAGGAAGTAACTAAAGCACAGAGCACAGGTTCTAGAGCTAAGCTGCTTAGGTTTAAATTCTTGTTCTGCTATTTTATAGCTATGAGACTTTGAGCACGTTATTTCTCTTCTCTTTGCATCAGTGACTCCATCTGTAACAATGGGACCAATTTAACCATCTCATAGTGTTGATGTGAGGACTATATCTGATAACCCATATAAATTGCCTAGCCCCTATAA
>NW_017731610.1:2251689-2253538 GCF_001890085.2 Hipposideros armiger | reverse complement strand
TGCCTCCTTTAGGCAGAACTTTATTAGGCAACAAAGCACACTCCAAACCACAGAGAGAGTGTTGCCCTTTAAAAGAGGTTGAAACTTGGACATGGAAAATGAATCAGTCAGCCTTCAACAGGGCATTCAGGTGGGCCTCGCTTTATACAATGTTGTCTTTCAAAAAAGTCACTGTGAATCCTCCTTTTGAAGAAAGAGCGGTGGCATCCAATGGACTCTGTGATTCCTTTGGTAATGTTCACTGGGCAGTGGGTACTCACTGACAATTAAGGAGACACAAATTTATTATCAGGCACAGAGTCAAGTATGTTTCTAGTCATTGAGTAGATGACATGAGTAATAGGTGGTCCCTCTTCCCACGGAGCCCACAATCCAATTGTGAGAATGAGCACAAAAGTAAATAATATTGAATACATTGACGGGGCACAAAAGAAATGATCAAGCACATTTTACTCCCTTAATCTAATTTCTTCTTCCATGGCAACCTTCCACATTTAGTGTTCCTTCTAGATTTTACTCTACAATGGTGTTTATTCATCAAGAAACCAACCTTTACTTTAAATCTTCTATTTCCAGACCCAGTTTTAAGTGCTGAGGAAACTGAAGTGAACAAATCCATGTATTAAGTAAGGAAGTCCAATAAAATACGTCTGCTGACTATTTAGAATTGTGCCATCTGTATAGGGACAGGGAAAACCCTGTAGAAAAGATAGTAACATTGAGATATGGAAGGCAAACGGGATTTCCTCAAGGTAGAGGACCAGGAACAGGGGATTGGGAAGAAGGGTGAAAGACAAGAACTCATACAGTGCTGGAAAATGCACTAGAGTTCATACTGGCTGCAGTGGAAGATTCAAGATGGCGCACTGCAGAAGATGAGGCCAGAGAGACAGGTAAGGGTCAGACTGTGGAGCATCTCCTAACTTATAATAGAGATTTAGAGGTTTACACTAAAATCAGTGGGAGTCTTGAAGGGTGGCATGCTTAAGTGTATGTTCTGAAGAAAGTGCACTGTCAGAACAGGTGACTCCCTACTAATCGGGAGGTTGAGGCTGGACACAGGGAGACCAGCTAGAGACTGACATCCAGGCAGGAAACGGCCTGCGTTAGGATTGTGAAGGGAATGGTGTTATCGGATATCAGAGAAAATGTACAACATAGGCTCAGTAGGTGGCAGAACTCCTTTCTGTTAGACAGGTGTCCTCTTTGTGTCCCCCAAAACACATCAATTCTAAGAAATATTTGAAAAACTCTTTGCCATTAAGGAAGCGCTTTTAAATTGCTGTCTGATTTTGGGCAATTGCCTTACTCGCTCTGTGCCTTCATTTTCTCATCTACAAAATGAACATAATAGCAGTACTAGTGCCTTCCTTATGGAGTTGTTACAAAGATTAAATAAGGTGATAATTAAAAAGCACTTACAACAGCCCTTAGCACAGAGCAAGGACTCAATCGATATGTATCATCTGTTCTCATTGCCATTGAAATCATCCTCATTATCATGAAAATTCCTCCTTTGAAATTTATTAAGAAAAACAAATGGAAGGGTACTGAGACTGATGACAGCAACTTGCTCATGTCTGAGAGAGTTAGTGGAAGCATCAAGGTTTTCTGGAAGAGTTTTGAGCCAGTGTTTACAAAGGTAGATGAGAATGACTTGGGAGAGACTTAACCAACTTCAGTATGAAACATATATTTGTGAGGATGGATGTGATAAGAAAGAGAAAGTCAGAAAGAAAGATAATACATACATCAGCTATAAGAAAAGATGCCACAAAGCTACTAAGGAAATTAGAAACAGCAAAGAATAAACTAAAATGATTGAAAATTGTGTGTCTGTCATAGACCA
>NW_017731610.1:2247603-2249594 GCF_001890085.2 Hipposideros armiger | reverse complement strand
AAGTAACATCAAATGTGATATACACTGGGGCTGCTGCTCTATTTGCAACCAATTCAATCTCACAAATTCTAAAAAACTGTCCGATCTAGTTATTCTTCAAGTCAGTGTGAGCCTATAGTTCAATCACTTGCCAGTTTAAAACTTAGTTTTGTGTAAGATTCCCAGGAGGCATCATAGTGCATTGCTTCCTACATGAGTGGAGATGATGAGTTACAGCAGTAAAGGGTACCGAAGGGAAATGTCCATCAAAGCGCGTCATTCTGTCCCTTGACACCATGATGTTACATAGTGTCCCACGATGTCTCCTGGAGACCTTACCCATTTTCTTTGTTGACTCAATCCTCGCCTCTTACATGGCAAGAGCCGCTGCTACTCTGAGATTTAGCTGCTTCTACCATCTCATGCTTGGCTTAGACAATCTCTGCCTCTGTTCCCTTCCTGTGATAACTCTCTAGCAAGCATACAGGCTCTCATGCTTGGCCATCTTCATCCCTAGTACATGGACAATAAAAGCTATTCAGATCTCCACCATGCATCTAGGGATACCCGGGAAGGATAGTGGGACTGCCTCAAGAAATTCTTGTGTCCAGTCGAGCTGTGATGCCATGCCCATCATCACGACCTGGATATATGAAATGGAGCCATCAGTGGTGCTGCCACTCGGAGTGCCCCAGAAAGGAAGAAGGGACACCTGCTTTTTTAGCTTTCAAATTTCCAGCCTTCAGAGGAGGGTTTCCTCATATCTGCATGCGCTCAACAAATCCTACTCTCTTCTTCTCTGCATCACGTGGTTAGTTGCCAAAAATGGGAGAGGTAATTACTTTTACTTGAAGTGCCTAATGCTATTACTTGCTTGGTGATATTGTTTATTGAACTCCTAGGGTGAACTTGGACAAAATTCTCTAGAAATAAGACCTATGCATTTGTGTCAGAGACCTCAATTCTTCATGATTTTAGAGTTCATGCATTTTAAGAAGACCAGTGGTCCCTATCAAATATCAAAATGGTGGTGAATCCCACAGAAATGTTAACTTGTAAAGAAATTTAGTATCTATGAAACCAAATTAAAAAATTAATAGTGTGATTTTAGTGGCTTAATTGTGCCTGAATTAGTTAATTAGGTAATTAACATAAGAATGTGCTTTTCATATTAACTTTCTGTATATTAATAAAACTGTTCATCAGCTTAGCAAACCAGACATTGAAAAGTGCTAATTAATTTAAAAAATGGAATCTTCAATTGCTAAACTATTTTCTCATTATCTTCTTCAGAGAAGTGGCATAGCACATAATTTACTGGACCATCTTCTTGCAAAGTGTATTTTCTTTTTCTTTTTTTACTTTTCATATTTTTAAGACAATATAAATATAATCAAACATATTTTCACACACCTGTCATAAAATAATGTACACGATTGCTCCCTTGGGTTTCAACAAGGAATTTCAGTCATTCTTTGTACATGTATCAAGTTGTAATTCTCACTGAAAAATAATTTAGTTCCTGGGGTACATTTCTTAGGAACAAGAGGTAGCTTCTGATACAGAGTCCCAAAAGTCCAGTGGCTTAGATAAATAGGAAGTTATTCTCTTTTGTATAACAGTTCATCCAGCTTCACTTCTGCTTCCTTTCCTCTTGGGTGGGTTGTGCATGGACAGAAGCCTCATGAAAGAGACCTTTCCCAGCCCAGCTGGATGCAATGGCTTCCTTATGCAGAATGGCACCCGCAGTTTTTCCTTTATTGCTTTTATGGTTGGAGTAGTAGTTGAGGATTCAAAAAGATGCAGTAAACAATATCTCTCTCCTTTATTCAAGTTCTGAATAAACCTATTAAAAAAAAACAACCATAAAAAGAAGAGATGTGAGCAAGCAAAATATCACTTCTATTACTGAGAAAGGTAATTTTAGAGATAGTGGCTGGTCTCTGTGAACAACTGGGGTTCTTTACACTGAACTAAAAAATTATACAGACTTACCCACTCAATTATGCAAA
>NW_017731610.1:2244480-2246583 GCF_001890085.2 Hipposideros armiger | reverse complement strand
CAAATTACAACACAGTGTACATGCAAGGATTCTGAAACTTTTTATTTTGTATATCTTTTCTTAGAAGTTGCTTGAAAATAGACTCCAGGAAAACAAGAAATAGAACAACCAAAAGATGATGTGGATTCTCAGAGACAGAGGTCCCAGATTAGCAGTGGATTAACAGAAATCTCAGAAATGGCCACTGTGCAACCTCTCTAAAGGCCAACTGATCCAGGGGAGAATACGCGTATAATGAGAAGTTTAGAGTTTATAACATTTGCAGAAGATTCACATAAATCTTATTATATAAATAGAAAGATGTATGCCCTTTCCAGATACCTTTAATGTTGCCCTCACATTCAAAAAGTAAACTCATGTTCTTTAGCATGACTCACAAGGTACTACATGATCCATTACTCCCACATGCCAAGTGGCTCCAAGCTTCATAATTTCCCCTCCAACATGCTGTTACCTTTTTACTATTCTAGGTTTATGGGATGCTGTGATAAACAACCTGGCAAGGCCTAAAAGAGAGACACAACAAGTTATTATACATAAAATGATCAACATTACTTTCAATCGTTTCAGACAGTAACTGAATATTTTTAAAAAATTAAAAGGGTGACATGAAGGTAGCCAGAAAAGACCCTTCTGAAGAGATAAGGTGGGACTGAAAAGACAAGTAGAAACTAATCATAGGACTAACTATGGCAAACTATGGCAAGCAGAGCAGTTAGATAGAGGGAACAGGAAGTACACAGGTCCTAAGACAGGAAGCCTCTAGCCTGACAAGTTGATGAGAGTAGACCAGTCTTGCTGGAGCATAATTAGTAATGGGTAGAGGGGTGGGGGGATGCGATTGAAGAGGGAGGCAGAGGAAACCACCAAATATTTTCAGCAATCCTCCTGCTAATGGCAGTGCAAAAGTAAACATCAATGAGATGCTGAGTCCCATCACCAAACTGGCCAAGACTTAAAAGCTTGGCAATTCTACATGTTGAAAAAAGAGGATTGCTTATAACTACTTGTTTTGGTACAAATTGGTATAATACTTTGGAGGGTGGATTTCAAAATGTCCATCCTGTAGGATTCAGTCCTTCCCATCCTGGATACATACTGCACAGAAATGATGTCATATGCTGTCACTAGATTAACAACAACAACAAAGAGACTGTCAACAACGAGAGTTTACAACATTGGGAGGATACATAATAAGTGATGGAATACTACACAGCAGTGGGAATGAATGCATAGGAGCTATAAGTAGTTCCCTGAATGAAGCTCGCAAACAATGCTAATAGGACAAAAAAGTTACAGAAGAATACGTATAGTGAAATTCCACTTATGCACGTTTTAAGCTTTTGATTTTGAAATAATTACAGAGTCACAAGAAGTTTCAAAAGAGTAGAGTGTGACCCAATGTACCACTACTTGGCCTCCCTCAATAGTAACACCTTACATAATTATAGCATATTATTAATACTAGGACATAGAGCTTGGGATACTATATCAACTAGACTGCAAATCTTACTCAACTTCACCAGTTTTTGCATGCACTAATTTTTTGTATGTCTATGGTTTACATGTGTAAGTCCTATGACATTTTATATCCATGTAGATTTGTATAGCTACTACTGCCACAGTTATGGTATTGAACTATGCCTTCACTACATAAGAAACTCCTCATGCTACCCCTTTATGATCACACTCTTCCTTGAAACCCTGACCAACACTAATATACTCTCCATCTCTATAATTTTGTCAGTTTGAGGATGTTAAAGTGAATCATAAAGCATGCAATCATTTGAGGCTGGCTTTTTTTTTTTAAATCCAGCATAATGCTCTTTCAATTTATTCATCCAATAATCTGTTTATTTTTGTTGAAGAGTATTCCCTTGTACGATGTACCAGAGTTGTTTAACCATATACCTGTTGAGGGACAGTCAGATTGTGTCCAGTTTTGTGCTACTATAAATAAAGCTGCTCTGACTATTTGTGTATAAGCTTTAATGTGAACATATGTTTTCAGTTTTCTTGGGTGAATATCCAGGAGTGGCATTGCTGGGTCATGTGGTAAATGTATGTTTAACTTCAAAAGAAACTGCCAAACTATTTTCCAGA
>NW_017731610.1:2216934-2244422 GCF_001890085.2 Hipposideros armiger | reverse complement strand
TTTTTAGTGGTATCTCATCGTGGCTTTAATTTGCATTTCTCTAATGACTGGTGATGCTGAGCATCTATTCCCATGCTTATTCACCATTCATATATCTTCTCTGGCAAAGCATCTGTTCAAGTCTGTTTTCCATTTTCTAATAGGATTGTGTATTTTCTTCCTACTGAGCTTAGAGTGCTTTTTAAAAATATATTCTGGATAGAAGTCCTTTGTCAAATATGTAATTTGCAAATAGTTTTCCTCTTTTAGTGGCTTCTCTTTCAATCCTCTTCACAGGGTCTTTCACAGAGAAAACACTTTTAATTTTGATTAAAGTGATTTATCCACTTTCATTTTTTTAGTTCTCTCCAAGATCATTATATCTAAGAATTTTTTTGCCCAATTGCAGGTCACAAATATTCTCTTACGTTCTCTTCTAAAAGATTTAGAGTTTCATTTTTTAATTTTAGAGCTGTGATTAATTCTGAGTTAATTTTTGTAAACAGATAGGAGGTTTAGGTTGAGGTTTAGTTTTTGCCTATGGATGTCCAATTATCCCACCTCCATTTGTTGCAAAGACTATCCTTCCTGCATTGACCTGCCTTTGCAGTTTTGTCAAAAATCAGTTGAGTATAGTTTTGTAGATCTATTTCTGAGTCCTTTATTCTGTTTGTCTAGATACTGATCCTTCCACCAATAGCTACTGTCTTAATTATTGTAGTTACTTTTTAAGGCTTAAAATTAGGTAATATGACTCCTTCCACTTTACTCTTCCTCTTCAAAGCGATTTTAGCTATTCTTTGCCTTCCAATATAACATTTATTTTCTTTTGAATTTTATTTTTTATTAAATTTATTGGGGTGACATTGGTTAATAACATTATATGAGTTTCAAGCATACAATTCTATAATACATCATCTACATATTGCATTGTGTGTTCACCACCCAAAGTAAGATTTTTATCACCACATATTTGACCCCTTTTACTTTTTTCTACCTTCCCCCACCCCCTTTCCCTCTGGTAGCCACTATACTGTTGTCTGTATCTATGAGTTTTTGTTTTGTTTATTTTTTACGTTTGTTGCTTTCAGTTTTATATTGCACATATGACTGAAGTCATATGGTTCTCGACTTTTTGTTTGACTTATTTCTCTTAGCATGATGATCTCAAAATCCATCCATGTTGTCACAAATGTCAGTATTTCATCTTATCGCACAGTAGTACTCCATTGTATATCGGTACCACATCTTCTTTATCCAATCATCTATTGAAGGACACTTCAGTTCCTATGTCTTGGCCACCATGAATCAATGCTACAATGAACATAGGGGTACATATATCTTTATGAATAAATGTTTTCCAATTTTTGGGGGGGGTAGATACTGAGAAGAGGGATTCACAATTGTATAATTCTATTCTTAATTTTTTGAGGAACATCCATACTATTTTCCACAGTGGCTGTAGCAATTTGCATTCCCACAAGCAGTGTATGAGGGTTTCTTTTTTGACAAAGGAGCCAAAAACATACAGTGGAGAAAAGAAAGCCTTTTCAATAAATGGTGCTGGGAAAATTGGAAAGCCACGTGCAAAAGAAAGAAACTAGACTGCTGTCTGTCACCATGCACCAAAATTAACTCAAAATGGATCAAAGGCCTAAATATAAGACCTGAAACAATAAATTGAATGGAAGAAAACATAGGTACCAATGGTATGGACCTTGGCCTTACAGAGGATTTTATGAATTTAACTGCAAAGGCAAGGACAGTAAAAGCAAAAATAAATGAATGGGACTATATCAAACTAAAAAGCTTCTGCACCTCAAAGAAAACCATTGACAAAGCAAAGGGGCAACAACCAAATAGGAGAAGATATTTGCAAACAACTCCTTTGATAAGGACCTAATATTCAAAATATATAAAGAACTCATATAACTCAACACAATAAGAACAACAAAAAATTCGATTAAAAACAGGCAGAGGACCTGAACAGACACTTCTGCCAAGAAGATATACAAACAACCAACAGATATATGAAAAGATGCTCAACTTCACTAGCTATTAGGGAGATGCAAATAACAACCACAATGATATACCACTCCACACCTGTTAGAATGTCTATTATTAACAAGACAAGGAGTAACAATATAACATTTGAAATAAGCTTGCCTATAGTCATACACATTTTGGTAGAGTTGTGGTGGGAATTGTATTAAGTCTGTAGATCAACTTGGTTAGAATTGATATCTTTACTACATTAAGTCTTCCGACCTTTCTATATGATATGTCTCTCCATTTATTTAGATGTCTTTGCTTTCTTTCATTGGGGATTTACAGTTTTTCTACATATAAATCCCGTTTGTGTTTGTCAAATTTATGCCTAGGTGTTTCTCTTTTTTGAGTCATTGTAAATGGGTTGTGCTTTGAACTTTTGTTTTTGATAGATTATTGAGAGTAAAAAGAAATACGATTGAGCCGGCCGAGTGGCGCAATGGTTAAGAACTGGCTTGGGACGCCAGATGACCCTGGTTCGGATCCCACATATGAGGGCCAGTGACACTGCCCTCTACAGCTAAGACGCTGAACAACAGCTCGACCTGGAGCTGGGCTGCTGTGGGTCGCCTGCTACGTGTAGGCTGCAGCCCCTGTGGCAGTGGGTTGCCATGGGCTACCTTGTGTAGCCAGCAGCCAGTGTGAGTGGCCAGCAGCTGCAGTGAGCGGCTGTCCAGAAGCCGGCGACTAATCTGCCTCGCCCGGGAAGAGCACAATGATTGTGCCAATTTGGGCCAGTGAAGCAACGTCCTCCACAACTAGACTGAAGAACAAAAGGACAGCAACTTGTCTGTTCCCCTTCCCCCAGTTCCCCAGCGCTGTTCCCAACCCCCAATTCCCCAATAAAAATCTTTAAAAAAAAATTAAAAAAAAATAAATTTAGTAAAGTTGGTTACTATTAAAAATGAACTTAGAATGTGTATTACAAAATAAGTGCCAGATATCTTAGAATGATATAAACACATCTATTAGAACAAAAGTATTAGAAAATAGAGGGTAATATTTTTATAATTTTGGGATTGGAAAACCCTCTTCACAAAGACATAAAATTTGGGAATACATACAGGAAAGGATTGATAACCGTGACCACTTAAAAATTAAAAACTTTTGTTTCACAAGAGCCACCAAACAAAAATTTTTTTTAAAAGTGACATTCTGAAAAAAAATATTTAAAATTATATAAAATTATTAATATATCAATATATGAGTAATATTTACAAACCATTATTGAAAAAACAAACAACCCAATTCAAATGGGAAAAGATACATGGACTACTTACCAACAAAATACAACCAATATGAACATTAGTAATTAATAATACTATTTTTTACTATCGTTTTCTGAAAAAAACTGAGAGAACTGACACTACCTAGTGATAACATTTGGGAAAGAATAAAAGTATGCTTAAAAACTACCATGGGATTGTAAAGTAACATACCTTTCTTGGAGGAGACAATATTAAAAAAAAAGGAAAATAATATGACTAGCCTAACAAAAATTGGAAAAATTAACAAAACAAAACAAAACAAAACTGATGGTTACTAGATGAGAGGGGTTTGGGAGCCTAGGTGAGAAAGGTGAAGGGAGTAAGAAACATAAATTGGTAGTTACAGGAGAGTCACACGGATGGGACATACAGTATGGGGTATAGAGTCAATAGCATTGTAAAAACTATGTACTCGTATAGTGTCAGGTGACTACTAGATTTATCAGGGGGATCACTTTATAAATTATATAAATGTCTAACCACTACACAACACATCTGAAACTAACATAAAATAATATTGAATGTCAACTGTAATTAAAAAATAGTCAGGGATGAGCAGTGCAGCATGGGGAATATAGTCAATAATATTCTAATAGCGATGCGCAGTGTCGGGTGGGTAGAGATTTGTTGCAGTGATCACTTTATGAGTTATGTGAATGTCTGATCACTATGTACCTCTGAAACTAATAAAAAGGAAAGAAAAACAAAATTAAAATGGCAAAAATAAAGCAAATGTAGTTATAATAAAATTCAGTGGGTTGTATCACTCTCTTTCAGATATCTCTTAGGTTAAAGAGGAAAAAGTTTCCCTCAGAACTTTGAGCCGATTGTTTTGCAGTTTTTTGGACTTGGCATTTGATGTGGGTTCGCGTGTGTGTGTTTTGTGTGTGTGTGTGTGTGTGTGTGTGTGTGTGATTTATGTTTTTTCTTTAGAAAATTAATCATTGATGTTCATTTTATGAAAATACATTAATATGTGGGCATTTAAAAAAATTAATTATATTCATCTTTTAGTCAACCCTTTCAATGTAAAGGGTTATTCATTGATTCTGAGGTTTTTCTGAGTTATGTTATTTGTCTTAATATCTTTGCTTCTTTCTATCATTTTAGGATCATCAAATGCATTCTGTAAATATCCTGTATATTTCTTTTCTATTATCTCAATTTTATGTATTTTGCTGGTTTTGCTCTTTGTTCTGAAAATTTTCTAAATTCTATTTTCCAGACTTTCTTTTTTTAAGTCATAGTTTTATTCTCTAAGAATAAAACATCTTTGTTTTCCCATCATTCCTTTTTTTAATTCATTTGATTACTGATTTGTAAACATAATATGGTTTTTGATCTCCCTGAAGATGCAAATTAGATGTTTTTAAGAATTCTATTCCCTGAGCTACCTTTGTTTACTCTCATTGCAGCATTCTCATCATTTAGCCAAATCTTTCTCTTTCATGATGTTGCTTTTTCTTTGTATACCTAATGATCTTGAGTTTATGTTTACTTTTAAGCAGGCCTGTATAGCTACTATGGGTTTTTCTTCATTTTTTTCTATAAGGTGTCACATCTGAGTAGAAGCTTTAGATGGAAAAAAGTCATCAATGTAAGACTTTGCTATAGCATCATTGTATCGGAAAGGGCTTTGGGGCTATTGGCCTCCGAATGAAGGTTGAGGAAGTGATTATTTTTGGCCAACATCACATGAAAAGCCTTAGCTTTTCCCACATGGTTTATTCCATTTCTTCAGACAACAGACCCCACTTCATAACTGTGGGTAAAAAATCACCCCGCCTCTGTGTTATACAAGGGGAGAGGCAGTGGTAAGTAGACTTTTTATTATTACCCCTATTTTCATGTCTCTCCTCATTCCCATCTTCCATTGTACTTGTCAACATTGAACCCATGGATTTTCTGGTCCCTGTGAACACACCAGTTCTCACCAACTCTGCAGCCTCCTTTTTGCATATCTTGCATTGCTGGTTTATCTGAATATTCATTAACGTTTTTTTCTATCTTCTTCTACTTCATAATTTGCTGAAATCCCTCCACTATCATCGGTAGTGACGCCTCTTAATTCAGTGCTTTGTTTTCTGATATGAATGTATTCCTTTGTGTACTTCTTGAGTTTTATTTCAGTGGAGACTCAGGAAAGATAGATAGAAGATACAGTAGGAAATGAGCCCCCATCTTGAACCAAACAGCACTTGTCCTTTGAATGAATGAACAAATATTCAGATTCTCAGAAAAGATTTGCTGAGTAAATGAGTAAAAATTAAGCATAATTTAGAAACAAACCAAATATCCCAATACAGAGCAAATAATTCAGATAACAAAAAACCAAGCAAGATTTTTCAGGTTATGATAAATTCAAGAAATGTTTTTTGAAATGTTTGAAGCATGTTGTTCTTTACTTCGAGCAAGTGTGCAGTCCATGAGGTGGAATGAAATTGAACACATTCTGCTTTTGCCAGACAGTGTTCCCACAGTAATTTTTGCCCCACTGTTGAGTAACAACCCAAGCAGATCCCACCAAAAACAATTCCTTTGCAATAATCTGTCTAAATGTCACTTGTTTCTTTCTGACCTCATCTATTGCTCACTCTTTGTTGGAGGGATCTTTCCTCCGAAGGCATTGTTGGAAAAGACTCAGGTTCCAGCTCTCATCTTTTGTTCTTCTCCTTCACAAGCCCTACAATCTGGCCATGCTTCACGCATTTCTCTGTTTTTGAGCTTTCTGGCCTCCGTGCTACTGTTCATCTGAGTCTTCTCCCCAGAATGCATTCCTTCATTCTGACCCATAATCAAAACAAGTTGGAGTGGTTGCCCTACTTCTAAAGGTCTCCCCAATGACTACACCCTCCCCATAATGGCCATTTTTGACCAATGCATGTAATTTCAATTGGAGTCTCTCTCTTTCCTGAGAATTTGCACATAGAAACAGAAATATCAAGTTGTGAAAAGCTATTGGGTTGTTGGAAAAGTCATGACACATTTTTGCAACGAAAAACATAGAAAAAATATGTCATGACTTATCCAACAACCCAATAGTTATTGCTTGGCTGCATCCTAGAAAGAAGAGTTATATGCATCTGTTGACATCTCCAGATAGGCCCTGATACCTGGTTTTCCTCAAGCTTGTATTTCAATTTCTTCTTTATTCATCTTTTCAACAAATCCTTTCTTTTTCCTTAAATATATATACATACACACACACACACACACACACACACACGCACACACACACACACACACACTTTTTTTTTTCTTTGTTTTCTTGTACATGCAGCCAAGGAGCTTTAACCTGCCTTAAAGCCTACCCCCTCAGACCAATCCTTTCCTTCCATTTAAACCCAAGTTCAAAGTCTTTGCAGAGAAACTTTATAACCTCACACAACAGAATCCCTTGCAATCCTCTGAAATCTCACAGTCCTTTGCCTTCACCTCACTGAGGGCCATCATCACTCATACCTTCTCTGAGGCATATTTACATCTAATGAATATCACTCATATGAGAATAGTAGTTCATTGATGTCATAATTTTCATTTTATTTTTCTCCACAGGTGCCTCATATGACACTTGCACACAGCAAATGCTCAATAAGTAATGGTTTGGCTCATTAACTTAGATGTTAGAGAAGAGCTTTCCCAACTAGGCAGAAAGTCACTGAAAGTGGAGCTTGTTCAGACGCCATTTTATTAATAGTAGACACCATTTTTTTAGGTGTACCTTTCTGCTAGCTCATGCTGCTCTCTTAACTGCTACAAAGTAGGTAATGTTGTGCCCAGTCTCTAGATAAGAAAAAGAAGGTTCAGAGAAGTGAAGTAATTTTTCGTAGGTTGCACAGCGATTCAGAATTAGACCTGGGCTTGAATCCCAGTTCTGACTGTTAAATTTGTGTTCTGCTTTTTTTTTTTTTTAAAGATTTTTATTGGGGAATTGGGGGGATTGGGAATAGCACTGGGGAATTGGGGGCAGGGGAACAGACAAGTTGCTGTCGTTTTGTTCTTCAGTCTAGTTGTGGAGGACGTTGCTTCACTGGCCCAAGTTGGCACCATCATTGCGCTCTTCCCGGGCGAGGCAGATCAGTCTCCACCTTCTGGACGGTGGCTGCTGGCCGCTCACGCTGGCTGCTGGCTACACACGGTAGCCCATGGCAACCCACTGCCACAGGGGCTGCAGCCTACGCCGTTGCCAGCGACTCACGGCAGCCCAGCTCCAGGTTGAGTTGTTGTTCACCATCTTAGCTGCAGAGGGCAGCATCACTGGCCCTCATATGTGGGATCCGAACCAGGGCCCTCTGGCATCCCAAGCCAGCTCCCAACCATCGCGCCACTCGGCCGGCCCTGTGTTCTGCTTTTGAAATGGCTCACAAGTTGCCTTACAAGAGGCTGCTTCTGTCACAGTCACACCTACAATTCCTGGGCACTCAAAGAAGCCAGAGGCCCAGGAGAAAATGGAAGGGATATTTCCTTGTCTGATCTGTGAGCAGTCATCCCTTGAGCTCTTAAACAAACAAACAAACAAAAAACAAACAAACAAACAAATAAAACTACTCAGTTGTAGCAGTCTATTTCTGACGTAAGAGGCGGTGGATTGAGGGAGGGGTGTTGTCACTTCAAGGGGTAAAAAGTATAACTGTTGCACTGTGTTGTACAGCTGAAACTAATTCTAAAAAATGTGTATTTCACAATAAAAAATAATTTAAAAAAAGAATAGGTGCAATCACTTTTGTTATCCCTCATAATTTCACAATAAAGCAAGCCATTATTGAAAGATGGAAGATGTTTTGGGAGGCATCACTGAAAAAATGTCTCAGAGGGATTTCTGTACTTTGGCCAATCCTAGGTGGAGTATGCATTCTTACGCTTTTGGAGGAACACAGCCAAGACAGAGAGATTCAAAATATTTTGTGCTTGCTCATTTGCACATTCTGGTCTCTCCGCTTGGTATGTTGTTTGTTTGTTTGTTTGTTTGTTTGTTTGTTTGTTTGTTTGTTTGTTTGTTTGTTCTTCCCCCCTGGTACCACCAAGTGAAGTCAGCTGGCCCTTCAAGGGTCCCCTCAAAGGTCTCCTCCCCTATAGGGTCTCCCTTGTCATCTCCAGGCAGAAGGAACCTCCACGAAAGGAATGACTACTGGCTAAATTTGGGAGGTGTCTGTCTCCCCACTGGGCAGGGAATCCTGCCTGACAAATGCCTCAGTCCACACCTTGGGCCACATGACTCCATAAGACCCTCCACATGCATCCTGGTTCATTGCCATGACGTAACTTCAGTTCATGCACCAAGCAAAATATTTTCAGAAGAGTTCATTAATACCCAGTATGTCAATGAGCCAGAAATGAAGGCACTAAACTTTGTTTATGCCATGAGCCTTTAAATCTCTCTTTAGCCATGTAACATAATGAAAAGGAAGGTTCTCTTGGTGAGCGACAACTGCCCAATCCAGACCAATGCAATCCGGGCGGTGTCAAATAGTATATTGTGAAATATTGGCTTTCACAGAAAGACAGAGGTTCAATTTAGTTTTCTGCTGGTGTGTCCCTCTACCCAGAAGGATAGGCCCACTGCAGATTTTTCTTTACACGTGATACCTAAGGAAGAAGAAAGTGTGATTGCCCTGGGCTGCTGTGTGGCAGCGTGAGAGGAGTTAAAGCAGGTGTTTGAGAACTCAGAGACAATGGATGCCTCACAAACAGTGAGCTGTGGCACGTGAAGCTGGAGAGAGGGATGGGGTTTTAAAAATGATGACCAGCAACAATAGGCTTGAGAGTCATTTTGAGTGTCTGTCAGGCATCAGTCAAACAATAATTCTCTGTTTGTTTGTTGGGAGCCAGTGGACTTGCGGAGAAAACACTTTCAACACGGCTGAACATAATTGCTTCCTGAAAATAGATTTTGATGAGTGAATTGAGGCTACTCCCTTCTAGTTGTCACCTTTTAGAGTTTTGGTTTTTTTTTCTTTTTTCATGTACAAAGCTTTTCCCCACACACTGTTTCGAGCGCTGTGCCAGGTGCTGGCGATACCACATTGAGCAAAATCAGTGATTTGTGTCCTTGGGAAGGTGAGAGTACAATTCGGCAGATAGACATTAAGCAAATAACCACACAAGCAAGCGAGCTGTTGAAATGCTTTTTATTACAACAGCAGTTTTTAAATTAAGTCCATTAGCGTTGTTTCTGAGGCAGCTATGGGAATAAGGTAACTTAAAGGAAAGGTTTTTGTCCTCACCTCTGCTTCAGGTAACAGCACTCAGCTTGGTTTGATATGTCATTGTTTTTGTAATAAAGTTTTGCTTGAAAAAAAAGATTCATTGCAGACAAAATGTCGAAGATCCCTGAACTCTGCATTTAGGAGAATGCATAATGTGTTATCTGCTGAAATCATAGTGTTTTTCATGGTGTGCCCCTGTTTTTAGATGTAGCACTTTTGTGTTTATCTTCTTGAATTCCCCTCTTGCTGAGCTGGGAGAAGTTTTGAGTTTTCTCAGGGAGCGAAGGCCCACGCTCTCAGGGAGTCAGTGTGGGGCAGCCACCCAGCCCACCAACGCCAAACAGACCTGCCTGCCTCTCAGGGGCCTTTGCAGCCTTCACTAAGCATTAGAGGCCCTCAGCGCCATTCTGCTGAGAAGAGTAGCTGACCTTTGCCAGACAAATCCTCCCTCCTTGCAAAACTCCATGCAGTCTGATCACCCTTAGAAAGGTCAGTGTTATTGTCTTGGTTTTGGCTGATCTGACCTTTGGCTTTCTCTGAGTTTTCTCTTCAAGTTCAGTCGCAGGGGTTAATTAGAAGAGGGAGAGGCTAATCACACCTACTAGACCTTGGACTTCAGTGAGCTTCCCGGGATTGGCATGGTCACTCTGAAGACAAGATGCTGTAAGTGAAAACAGCAACCTCCTGTGCCTTCTCCACAGGATCCCATGCTAGAAAATTGAAGGTGCCTTTTTGAGTCAGTCATTTGAGGAGACATTTGCAACGCTAAACAAGACATTTGGGAAAACTTGGGTAACCGATGAGATCTCTCTGGACCTTTTTGCCTTGTCTGTAAAACGGGCAACTAGGTCTTGTGGTTTTGAGCTAGCTCCACCATCTGTGCCTCTTCGGCACAAACTTTAACAAGCACAGTCCTCATAGCTTCAACTTAACCCACTGAATATTTCTTACATAGACCCTTTGACTATTAGTCACTTTATCTGTAAAATGAGTTATAATCCAGGTTTCACAGAATTGGGAAAATCAGTTAAGATGATAGATATGGGTCCATCCTTCTCATCATCAACAGCCTTGCCCCGCCTGTCCTCACCTTTGACCCCTTTTCACCTGTCCTTGTTACCTGCCTTCTCCATCATTCACTACACCCCTTCTCTTTAATTTTGATAGTCCCTCAATCCTTAATAACATTGCATTTAAAGCCTGCATGACACGCTTCGATCTGTGATTCATACACAGCTCATCAATCACTTGTCATTTATGTAATGAACATCCTCTGAATACGGGGCCCGGGGTCAAGCCTGGGGATGCAGCAGGAAGTAGGGTATCCTTCAAAGGCTTCATAGTCTTCCGGTAAGGCCAGCTTCAAGGGTGTGATTTCAACAATAAGCACAAGGTGTTCAATAGGACATTTAGCAAAGGGAATCTGTTGTTGTTTATAGATTGAGATCTGAATGACTCATTTAATTCAACACATATTAGTTCTGACTATGTACCAGGTCCTATTTTAGGCACTGGTAATACAGCAGTTAACAAAACAGAAAAAATATCCTGCCCCCTTGAAGGTTACATTCTATTACCCACATTCCCCTGGGGCATGGAGAGAAGCAGGAAGAGCGGGAGAGATGAGGCAAGAGTTTGGCTGAGTTCAGAGCGCTGAGTCCCAGTGGGAGCCACCAGATGGCTCCAGAGTCAGAGCCAGGTCAGACAGGTGCCCTTCAGGACGCCTTTTCATTATTTATGCTGTAACACTATGCATCATTTAAACACTATTTCTGAATTGGCTCTGAAATTATTATGGAGGATGGTGTCGGCTGCACCACTGAACAGCCGCAGGAAAATAATCCATGTGGAAATTAATTTTGAATTTTAAGAAAGGAAAACTTGGTTGTCTTTGGGCAACAGGGACTTCTCTTCCCGTACTAATGAAATCTGGTAACTTAGCGTTTTTCCCTTTTTGCTTTGGCTGCCAGACAGCTCAGGGACAATTTGTTATCAAACATTTCAAATATATCAAATGTTTCAAATATTTGCTTCCCATTCATTTCTTTGTTTTAAATTTATATTTTGGCACCATTGCTACATGAATTCCCTGTAGTGAGTAAGTCTAGACCCCAAATATAGGCTCTGGTTAAAAAACTGTCAAGAATGATGACTCAGAATTATCTGGATTATTTTCATTTTGTTTTACTACTGGCATCTTCCTTTGGTTATATCTTTACTTGTATGTTTCTATCAGCTGAGTTTCTTTGTTCATGCTTCCTCTCCCTGATGACTTTGTCCTCCTATATCCCTTTTTCTCTTATTTTTCATTTTGGTAATTCCAGATATATTCTACTGGCTTTTGTTCATATTACTCACTGCTTTGGTCCCTCTGTCTTCCTTTTTTTAAGTTAGTAAGTGAGGCATCTGATCCATCTGATCAAACCATCTTTTCATTGTAGTCCACAGGTCATACTGCAGATGTCACTGATTTTTCTGCCCATGGGAACAGGTGCCCACTCTGGTCTAATTGGCTGTGGCTAGCTGAGATCAGGCCACGTGGAAGAAAACACAGTGGTTTTTCCTTACTGTGGACTGAGAAGTTGTCTTTAGAAGGAGCAAAGAGTGGAGCAGGAGCAATGATATCTCTAGTTAAGTGGCTTGCCTGACGCAGCCTAGAAACAGGCACAGAGGACCTTGAGAAACTCACCCTGTACCTCCGTGTTCTTCCATGGCCTATACTCTCTGCCTCGGATTTGGAGTCCTCTTTCTTCCCATAGCTCCTTTTTTTTTTTAAGTTCCTTTCCTGCTGACCCGCTTTGAGACTCAGCCCACTCATCACTGGTCAAGGAAAGTTTCCTGGACTTCCGTCCCTGTGCAGACCTGCTTCCACTCTCAATTCAGAGAACCCTGTGCTTCTCTCTGTTATAATCTATACCATTTTATTAAAGTTTTATTTTTCCTTATTGAGTTCCTCTACTCTTTCTTGATAAGCCTAACAGAGTTAGCTTTTCATTTCTGTATCTCTAGCTCCTGAAACAGTGTCTGGCCCAGACTAGGATACACTAGGAGATGGGGGCAGGAAATTAAGACTCCATCCCGAGTCAGGATAAGGGCCTTTTCTGGAACAGGTATTACATTGTTACTCCCATCTGCATCACACTACAGAATGAGAATTGAAGTCCTAGGCTTCACATTGAGACCACAACCAAGTATTCCTTTCCATGGAATGGGCTTCCTTGCAATTTCTTCTTTTGCCATTTTTCTTATCTCTTGTCTAGACCCTTACTTTGTGTCAACTTGAGCCTTGCTTATCACCTCCTTATAATATATCATCCCTCCTCTCTATATAATATATATTATAATGTAACATTTTATATATGTGTACATGTATATGTATATATAGTAACTCCTGTTGGCCTCTGTTGAAATCCAATCTTTGCTTTTTACTTGAAAGTTTCCTGACACAAACTTTGAGAATGTTTACTCTGAGAGTGCTGGGGACTTAAAATTCATAGATATGAGAACCAGCTCCACATTTCTGTAAGTGACTGCAAACAAGTCACCTAATTCCCTCATCTCTAAAGTGAGAATCACAGTCTCTCTTCTGCCCACTTCAAGAACTGCTGAGACTACCCAGTGAGATAAACACAAAAGAGAGTTTTTCAAACACTTTGTAAATATTAGTAACAATTTTTATTCACCTTCTTTTCCTTGTTCCATTCCATCTCCAGTCTTTGTGGCTTATTTACAATGTGTGACTTCCAGAAGGGATTTGAGGTCATTGTCTCAGCAATATACCTTTCAAAAACTGTGTGAATTCAATTTAATAAATATTGATTTCCTGTTATATTAACTTTATTGAGCATTTGCTATGTCCTGGGAGCTGGACATTAAAAAAAAACACCAAATCATTTTGCTAAAACCACACACACACACACACACACACACACACACACACACACACACACACCAAACAAAACAAAACAAAACAAAACAAAATAGAAAAAACACTTGAGGAAAATATTTTTATTTACCTTTGCCTGATGGTGATTTATTGTGACTTTTGGGCATTAAATAACTTGACCCAGGTTGCACATAGAAGTTGTGAAGTCCAGACTTAATCCAGAACTCAATGTCTCCAAAGTCTATGCACATAACTGCTATTCTACACCAGCCTGCATGCCTTGTGGCCTCAAGTGGATCATTTTTGGTGTTCAGCTACTCTCCTTTCATGGTCTTCCCAGACATTATTCGGGAAGCTGTCCTGAAATTCTTGTCTAATTAGTGGATGGGGTTTGTGTTTACAGACACATGGCACTCAATGAACCTGCCTAAGGGCTCTATATTCCTTGAGTAGATGACTCATTTTCTCTTTGTAATTGTCGTCTCACTTGTCAGTCAATCTAATTGAATTCTAAGCTCCTTAGAAAAGATTAGGAGTAATATCTACATACTGTATTCCCTTCCTAGTTCTTTTTTTTTTTCTGGCACAGGTATAATGTAAAAAGGTAATTACCTTGTAATATGAGGGTTAGAAGTTTATTATGTCATATATCGGTTTCAAAATTTAGAATCTTTTATGCTTTTCCCTGACTTCAGAAATTGTTGACTCAGAAAATGGAAATTGGACCATCTGGTTGTGAGAGGATTGGGAATGCACCCTACTGCAGACTCTTCAGTCTGGAGGTGAGAAGATGGAGGCCCAGATCAGGGAAGTTACTGGCCTTGAAGAGCTGTGCATTCTGAGTGGTTCAAATTCTCATCTTTCATATGATTCATCATTGCGCATCTAAGAATGACAACATGGACGCGTGAGAACAAGAGTAGACTAGAACTGGGGAGGGTGAATACTGGGCCCTTCCTGCATGGTGCTCCTGCTTTTTGAGGCTCCATGCCCTGACCATTCATTTAGCTTCTCTAGAAAACGGAGAGCAATGTTTAGTGTGCAGGTGATCATAAAGGTCTGTCAGGCTTGGGTATTCTGCTTTACAAAGAACACGACATAGAAGATATAATGCTTTTGCATTCAAGGAGTTTCATAGGGAGTTCCATGCTGAACACACACACACACACACACACACACACACACACACACACGCACAGACAGACACCTCATGAAGCCAAGAACAACACATTCGTTTTATGCTGAAGGGTATAAAAATGGTAACTCATGTCATATAAATTCAGATGTATGGGGTGGCATTATTAGGTCAGTTCTTATAACAAAAGCAAATCATTGAGGCAGCACTCGAAGGACCACATAGAGAAGAAAGAGGACTGTGTTTCAAGTAGAAAGACCAGAAAAGGCCAATGTGAAGTGAGAAAAGGAGACACAGGTAGAATAGGGAAAGACATGAGATCACACGACTGGTGTGAAAGCCAGTTGTGAGAATGAGAATTCAAATTTTTGGAAAGGGACATTAAATTTGGTGCTTATATTTAGCAAATATTTGTGGAGTTCTTACTGTGTGCTGGGCCCTGTGCTAAGTTGTAAGGTATGGCGTTGAGCAGGGCAGATATAGTCTTGGCTCTACGGATCTTCACTCCAGAAGGAGGACTAATTAAAACTGATCAGAATTGAGATGTGATAAACATTGTAAAGGGAAAGCCCCAAAGACTGGGCATAAAAATAGGGACCCAATCAAGTTGTCCTCTGTAATATCTGCCACGTCACCCACCCCCTCCTTTATTTCCACGTTCTTTAAGGCTCGGAGATGGCCACTGTTCTGTATCCCTGCACAGCTCTTGATATATTGCTATTGAATTACATTCTTTTCCCTCTGTTATATTGTGAGCTCATGGAGACCAGGGAAGGCGCTTATACCCTCAGTCCCTAACCCAGATCTTAGCATACGCTAGGAAAAGTGAGGGAATGAAGTATCATCTTTCATCCTCTATGAAAAGCGTATCATCATCCACAGCTTTTCTCTAAATGAACTCTGTCATGATGTTCCAATACTTTTGTGAACTACCAAGCTAGGGTGCGTTCAGAATTCTGTGCTCCAATATTGTATATGTATGTTGTTCCTTAGCAATTCTGTGTAGGAAATATTACTTGATCAGCAGGCAACCACTAGCTCAGTCTGAATGAAGAGCAAAGTGTAATGCATGCATGAATGTTTGGGGCTGCATCATGCAGTGACATCATTCGTTGCAAAGAGGTGTGGACAAGCAAGCGGTGTCTGGGAGTCTTTGGTTATTGTTTTGGAATGTTGCATTGTCATTGCTCCTTTTTCTGACTCAAATCTTAGGTTTACAATGAGAAGTGGATGGGATTTCAGAGGAGGATTAAGTAAAATGTCATATGAAAAGGAAAAAAATGTATAAATAGAATATAACGTGGAATGAAATGCAAATTGGATGTAGGCAAACACTTTTATGCAGCCTCACCACCAAATCCTATCCTACCGCTTCGGATTCCTATGGTGGTTTCTGTGAACAGTTCTATTACATGTTGCCACTCAAGGGCATTTGATGTTTTCTCTCTCTGGAAATTCATTTGCATTTAAATGATTTGAAATAATCATAAAAGCCAAGTGCTATGAAGTTTGAAATTAGTTACTGTCTATAAATTACGATGCCATTAAAAGATGATTGTGGAGAGCTTTGCTGTCTCAAATGTAGGCAGATTAAAATCTAACGAAGTACACCTTGTTACAAACCTGTAAAGAGTGATGGGATACAGAGTTAAATTGATTTATTCTCCTACCAGTGCCTATAAACTCAATGCATTTGAATTTATTCTCGGAGTAGCAAACTTTTTCATCTGGCCTATATCTGTCCTATTTAAATATATGGAAGTTTTATAGAACTTGCTAGATTTCATCCTTATCCTTTGTGGAAGAATTAAAGGAGGGGAAGTGGGTTGCATTTTCTTTTTAAAGCGGAGGATTATGGGTAACATGTTTTGGAAGAGAAGCTTGAAAACCAGCAGGTACATGCTTGAAGGCCTCAAGTTAGAGTTATCTCCAATGCAGTAACTCCTACTCTGGCCATCCTGGAAGACCTCTGTAGCAGTATCACAGTGGCTAAAAGTACTGGCTCACAAGTCAGACATGTTGGTTTCAAATGACAGTTCTGTCATTTAGCTGTATGACCCTAGGTAAGTTCCTTCCTCGTTTTTGATTCCAAACTGGGACAGAATAACAATACCATCTGTATTAGAGGATGATGAGAAGAGTAGAAAGATGACTTGGGCATTTAGTACAGTGCCGAGGGCATGATATGCACTCCAAAAGGGTTATTGTCTTTTTCAAGGCGTATCAAAGACATTCGAAGTCTGAGATGAAATGAAGGTGTTGAGACCAACAAGGAATCAGGATTGATTCCTCCTGAGGACATGGGGGCAGCCTCTGTTCCAGGCCTCTCTCCTGGGCTTGTGGGTGGCCATATTCTCCCTGCGTTTATTTCTGGCTGCTTTCGGTAGGCTTCATAATCCAGTTCTGGCCCCCAGGAAACAAACCCCAGCTCTGTGTACAGTTAAACCACACAGCTTGCTCCTCATACCCCTTTGCTCCAAAACGGTAGAGTTTGGACACCTGGCCACAAACCAAAATACTCTTAAAGTCACTTAAAGATACAATTTGGCTGTGACAAGGAGGTGGCAATGAGAGAATTCTTGAAGAAGACAGGCTAGAGTATCAGAGAAGAAGTGGGATTAAGACAAGTTTTGCAAAATGAGTTATTGCTTCTTCTGGCTTTTGCTATCCTAATGTCTACTAAAGCCTGTTGACGTACTAGCCTGACTGATATCCTCCCACGGACATGACTTCCACTGGCGACAGCAACACAAAGTCTTTTCAGCTCCATTCTTGGCAATTTTCCATCACACTTCTTGTTTGTTTCTTACCAATTCTCTTTCCATTTCAATATCACCTTTGAGGAGATGAGGATTTTTTTTTTTTGTCCCTCAAGTAGGAGTCAAGATTGTTTTTTATACCTGAGGCAACTAGGAGTGGGAACATCAACGGTGAATATGGCCAGTCTTCAGAGAGTGCCAGGATGGAAGCTGAGGAGACCCTGATCACGCATCAAGTTCAAAGGACAGGACCAGAGTTAAAGTAGAAGGAAGAAAGTCCAGGAGGTGATTGCTCCTCCACTCTCTCTTTGGTTTTCACTGTCATGCAATCCATTTTCCTTCCAGAAATAGACACTGAGAAAAGATGGGGAAATCCAATTAGCTCGGAGGGCCTGGGCTTAGGGCTCCATGCAGAGGGAATCCCGGCACCACCAGATGCACAGTCTTTGATCATTGATCTCCTGTGGCCTCTGATAGTGGTTTAGCTGCAGGAGATGTCACAGAGGCTCTGTAAGATTGAGGAGTGCAGACAGGCTTAATGTACTTTACAGAATGGCTCAAACTATAGTTACTGATCAGAAGTTATACATTTGAAACTATGGAAAATATTTTACAAAAATATATATATGTATTATTAAACTCAAAGGCTAGGGTCATTACGGGAGCAAAATAATTATGTAAATCACAAGCATAGTCCTATGTATGATCACCAGGACCACAGAAATTGAGGAAGAATGTGGTGATTTTCTGGAGCTGTTGATCACTTTAGGACAACCAACCAGATCGTCCAAACCTAAAACCTCCCTCTTTACAAGGAGCAGTTGACTGTAGAATGCAAAATCTCCAATTTAACCTCTGCTTAAAAGTTATACTCCTGGTTCAGACCATTATTTTCCATGTAAAGGATTTGCATAGCATTTTTTGCCTTAGTATTTTGTTTTACTTAAATGATCTTCCTCCAGTTTAAGATGTAACAATTGCTCCTGTACCTCAAGTGCAAAGAAGCTCATTTTAATTTGATAGTTTTGGGCTTCAAAGTTCATTATTAGAACCAAACTCAAAGGGTTTACATGTTGACACATGGTGTGATTATACTAATTAAATATGTTATAGTCCTATAGATTTTTTCTTAAAGTCAGTCTTACCAACTTGTGTGTGATGGAGTACGGTCGGGGGTAACACAGAAGGGAACCAGTGGTTGTGTGCTCTTTCTTCAAGAACTCCACAGAATAAAATGTGTACTTTTTGATAATAGGGAACATAATGTGCATTTTCACTCACCAAAGAGTTAGTGCCATATAAACATGCAGGGGGATAAAGAGGCTGGTTTGAAAAGGACTTTTGTGGCATTGACCTCAGAAAGAATAAAACGAGCTGAAATGATCAGTTGTTTACTGAGCAGTTAGCCTTTTCTCTATTAAATATTTACTTATGATATTTGTTGACCTGTGGTCACAGCCAGAAGATTAAATCGTCTGACCAGAGTTACAGTTCAGGTTGTGATTATTTTTAGGTTATACGTGACTGTGTAATTTGAATTCCCCACCTCACAATCAAGTCAAATCAAATCAACGCAATACACTCCTCCCAGATGGCTTTGTTCTTCTCCTCCAGGGGTTGGGGGGAAAGGAAGGTTATTCACTAGCAAGACAAGATAGACTAGAATCAGTGCTGTAAGAGAAGTATCAAAAAATCCATGAGAAAATGAAATTGATCTGGGTAGACCTTACAAGATGTAGAAGAGTTTGACCACAGCCTACAGGGCAAGACTTAGGACAACTTGACTTTGTTTTCTAACCCATAGCACCGTGTCTGGTTCATGGTAGTTGTTTATATCAGTAACAGTGCTTTTAGCTGCAATTAACAGAAAACTCAACTGATTTAAGCAATAGAGACATACATATTAGTTTATATCTATGGGTAATGTGGCTCCGGAGTTGGTCACTGAGTGTCTCAGCAATTTCATCAAGTACTAAGGTTTTTTCCATCTTTCAATTTTACCTTCTTCATTAATTTGACTTTGTCCTTAGCCAGAACCCCAAATGGTCACTTTCAGTGGAAGAAGAAGGACTATTTACCCCTACTGTTTATGTCTAAGAGTTATGGGGTTTTCATGGCAGGCACGCTAGCAAACCTGCTGCCCAAAACTCATTGACTAAAACTGGGTAATAGGCCTCCTTCAGACCAATCATTGTTAATTGGAAAAAGATCAAATTTTTATTTGTTTACATTTAGGTGTTTGTAGGTTCTGCTGTTGTTGTTGTATTATGAAGGAATTTTAGCATTTATTTTTTAACATGCTATTATAGTACAAGAAATTTTATATAACAAATAATTACAAAACACAGGAACAGATACAAGGTACAAGAACGTTTATGTCTGGTAACAAATTTAGGATAGTTATGCATCATGGAAGGCCAAGAACTCTTCGTCATTGCAAGTTCATCGTAAGTTCAACAAAATAGATGATCATATTCCAGCGTATTATTTTGCATATGGATATTGTTATTGATTTCTAGAGTTACACTTTTAATTCATAAGCATAAATCAAAGAATTAAAAACATTTATATAGTACTACCCATGTATAATGTGCATCCTTAGTTTCCCTCACAAATTTGGGCAAAATGTGTGCAATATACACAGCAAAATATGGTATTTTTTTCCCTATCAACTTAACAATATGTGTTAAAATGTAAAACATGCATGGCCCCTGACTCAATAATTTCACTTCAAAAAGTTTAATTTAATCAACAAGCATTGAGATTGTATCATATGCTAGACACTGTTGTTAGACCCTGGAGGTAAAAAGATGAACAAGGACTTTCCAGTCTCCCTCTTTCTTACATGGAGTTTCCATTTTCATGGAAACTTAGTCTAAGTAGATGACCAGATGAGTGTAGAAATATATAGTTACAAGAGTATTTTTTCATATAGCTGATGATTGCTAAAGATTGGAGCTCAAATGCCATCAATATGGATTAGATAAATTCATTATTGTACAGTTCAGAAAAGCACACTTAAAAGGTGAGAGCGGAAATATTATGAATTGACATAGAAAATGTTCATGACATATTGCAAAGAAAAAAATGCAGATTATAGAACTACAGTATGGTGTATCACTTTGAATGAATTACACCTAAATATTATATATGTGACCTGTAGATGGTGGGATTATGAACAGTTTCATTTTCTTTTTACTTACAGGCATTTGCTATAATAAAAATAATTGCATGTGTTAAATATCAAAGTGAAAACTTAATTCCACTAAAATTACTCTCCTATAATAAATCACCCACTTCTTTCCTGTACCATAACGTCTTCCTTTTAGAAATATGCCAAGTACTTGGCTGGCAGTTTATGATGCGGTTGTTACAGAGACAAGTGGCTTATGCTCCCACCAGAACTGAGATAGGCTAGAGGTGAAATGGACATTAGCCAGCGACAGGCCGTGCCCGAGTTAGGTGTGGCAGCTGGCTTCAGAGCGTGCAAATCGAAGTAGGGCAACATCCCAAGGCTGACAGAAAAATCCACCACTCAAGGAGGTCAACAGCTCTGGCTATTTCAATGGCGGTGCAAAAATCAGCAGTCCAGAAGCCTGCAAATTCCAGGAGAGCCTCATAATATTCTAGATTTTTCAAGCTGGAAAGCACATTGGAAAGGAATTAGCTCAACCATTTGACTTTATCATTGAAGAACCTGAGACTCAGTGAAGGGGGAGGGTGCAAAGGGTCTGGGAACAACAGTCACCATGATTAGTGTCATGTACTGTACGTGACTTCTCATTCCCCTGAAAACTGTCACGTCATTATTACTTTCAGCTGAGGAAGGAAAACTGAAAATTAGGAGGAGAGTTATGAGAGGCCAGAAAAATAGAAGGCAGCTGAAGCAGGAACTTATCTCCAGCCCACCTGCCTCCAAAGGAGTGCCCTTTAATTCACCCTGCCTCCCTCCTGCACCCCCTCCCCCAGAGGTCCTTAGGGACAGAGGGAGGAGAAGGTGGTCCTGACTCCCAAACCAGGACACCTCCGAAAACTGAGTGTTTTCACCGCAGGAGCTTCACACCTGTGCAGTCGACTCAGTCTCCACTGATGAAAAGTACCTTTCATCCCTCCCCAGATCCCACAAGCTCCCAGTCTCAGCACTGAATTGGAGTGTTGCTCTCTGTGTGTGACATCAGTCCATTTTGTAGGGACAAATATCCTCAGGGACTGCTACAGCCAGGTTGCTGGGGAAAGGACCTCGTCCGTCCTCAGTGTCATCCCCTGTTCATCCTCAGGAGACCCTGCCTGGGACAGTCAGGACATGGGCTCAGTCAGAATTAGAGCTCCAGTGGAGCCCTCAGCCGTGATTCTGGCTGTATCAGTTTAGGGCAGGGCTTCTCACACTTGGCACTACACGCATTGACAGTCTGAGCTGGCTCACTGTTGTTAGGGCTGTCCTGGGCCCTGTTGGGTGGCTCATAACATCCCTGGCCTCTATCTATTACATGCCAGGGGCACCTTCTCACAAATCATGACCATTAAAATTGTCTCCAGACATTTGTCCTGAAGACAAATCTCCCAAGTTGAGAGCCACTGATTTAGGGAAATGTTCTTACTCTTTCTTCTCCCTGAATGCCCTTAGGCTAACTGAGAACCTAGGAAGGAGACTCTCATAGATAGTTTTTATAGCAGACTCCTGAGAGGTGCTTATCAGACTCAGCATTTGCCTCCCAAGTGCACATGGAGGTTGACAAAAGGCGGAGGCTGCACCTCATGCGGCGAGATGACCCTCTCTCCTTTCCACTTTTTAGGCTCTTGATTTTTTAGTTTCTGATCTCTTAATTGCAGAAGTCCTTCATTTAGCATTCTTAATTCTTCCAGCCTTTCCTTCCTAGGTTGCTTTAAATTCTTTCCTTATCTCTTCCTGGTTCTTTCCTGATGTCCCTGACTCTTATCCTACAGCTATCCTTTGGCCTCCTTCTTCGTGAGACAGAATGCTGGCTTTGACTCTGAGGGGGTAGAGTTTAGTGGCCTGCGTCACACTGGGGCCCTGTCTCTGTTGCCCTTTGTTACATGATCTTGAGCAATTCAGACACCCTCTCTGAGACCCAGGTTTTCATCTGGAAAGTTGGCGGGTGGGGGTGCCTTGCCTTCTTGTCTTAACTCACTAGATTGTATTAAGAGTTAAATGATACAATAGATGTGAGAGTGCTTTGCAAAGAATAAAGTGACATATTTTATTAATATTATCATTACAATGATCGATTGCTCACATCACTTGAATTACAGGTGAGCCAGCTAAGCTTTTTATCAGGTGGTCCCAGTCTATCTCTTCTACCTTATGGCATAGGGAAGACACACGGACTGGGAGTTTGGAGGTGGCTCTATGACCTACTCTTGTCCTGTGTTGGTCACGTCCCTTCTTTGAACTCCAGCTTTCTTATCTAGCTCAATCAGAGAATTTGGCTGGATGTCCTGATGTCCTCTCTTTCTCTCTTGCAGACTAATCTGTGTCACAAAGTGTTTCCTCAGAGTCCCCAGGTAATTTTCTCCAGGGCAAAATTTAGAGGAACTGGTCTCTTCAACATCACTATAATTTTCACTCTTTCTTCTAAAAGGCATTTGGGACCATGGCAGATGGAATAACAGTGAACAGTTTTCCGGACACCTTAAAGGGGAGCAGGAACACATCAGAATTTTTTTTGGAGCACTTTTCAAATCACCCAATTTTATATCCACTTCTGAGCTATTGGTTGGAAACATACTTTAGGGCCCATTAAAGTAGGATGACATGTTATGAGATATGGAAACAAGGGAAGAGGGCCATCTTCTCGGCACAAGCTTTCAGGAGTTTCTAAAAGATGACCTGGGGAGTAGGAAGAAGCCCACTTATAGAGTAAATGGAAGGGGTGCCCATGATAAGCTCACAGATAACTTCAGGATGTAAGAGCAGGAGCTGGCGTACTGCCTGGGATGAGGTCAAGTGCGGAGTGAGAGACCAAAATTTAATTCTCTAGCCCCAGTTGTCCACCTGTCCAAAATAACTTTCTATGATGATAGGAATCTTCTGGTCTACACTTTATAAAAATAGCTTTATGGGGCCAGCCAAGTGGCGCAATGGTTAAGAACTGGCTTGGGACGCCAGAGGGCCCCGGTTCGGATCCCACATACGAGGGCCAGTGACACTGCCCTCTACAGCGAAGATGTTGAACAACAGCTCAACCTGGAGGTGGGTTGCCATGAGTTGCCGGCGACAGCGTAGGCTGCAGCCCCTGTGGCAGTGGGTTGCCATGAGCTACCGTGTGTAGCCAGCAGCCAGTGTGAGTGGCCAGCAGCCAGCGTGAGCAGCCAGCAGCCAGCGTGAGCAGCCATCCAGAAGCCGGCGACTGATCTGCCTCGCCCGGGAAGAGCGCAATGATGGTGCCAACTTGGGCTAGTGAAGCAAGTCCTCCACAACCAGACTGAAGAACAAAAGGACAGCAACTTGTCTGTTCCCCTTCCCACAATTCCCCAGCACTGTTCCCATCCCCCAATTCCCCAATAAAAATCTTAAAAAAAAAGGTGAATTAAAAAATAATAATAAAATAAATAAAAATAGCTTTATGGAAGTATAATTGATACATACACCAAAACAAACAAACAAACAATAAAAAAACCTGCACATATAAATTTCTTGTGTCCCTTTTAAAAATGGCACATGTAAATATCTTGGGTCCCTTTTTATCTTTTTCTTTTTGTTGTGGTAAGGACATTTAATATGAGGTCTACTGTAGCAACAAATTTGTGAGTGTGCAATACCAGATTCTTAAGTACAGATTCTATGCCGTACAGCAGATCTCTGGGACTCATTCATCTTACACAACTGAAACTTGATGCATTTGAGCAACAACTCCCCATGGTCTCCCCCAGTCCAGCTCCTGGCAACTGCCATTCTATTCTTTGATTCTATGAGTTTGACTATTTCAGGGACCTCTTGTAAGTGGACACATGTAGTATTTGTCCTCTTGTGAATGGCTTATTTTCCTGAGCATAATGTCCTCCAGGTTCATCTATGTTGTCTCCAATGGTAGGATTTCCTTTTTTTCTTTTTTTTTTTTTAAGCTGAGTAGTACTTTATTGGATGTCTATACCACATTTTCTTTATTCATTCATCTGCCGAGGGACATTTGGGTTGTTTCCATGTCTTGGCTGTTGTAACCAACAGCCACGGTGATACTGAGCATTTGAAATGTGACTGGTGTGACCAAGGAACTGGTTTTTATTGTATTGCATTTTACTTAATTTGACTTTAAATAAGCCATGTGTGGTGACTAGTGGCTACTGTATGGACCATTAATGCACAAACCTTTCGGGATGCCAGTGACCCAAGGTAGTGCTGGATACTGGCAGTGCTGGCACCAGAGGTTGGCGACACTCGTGCCAGGTAGAGAAAGTAGGGGGAATGCCAAATGACACAAAGCACTCACAAAAAGAAAAGTGCCAAGGCATATGTTCCCCTTACTGCACTAACGTTTACTTATATTTCCTGTATCTAGTCCCTATAAGACCTCAAATCTATAAATGAAAAACAAAACAGTCCGCTCCACCCTACAGATCAGTCTAGGAAGAAGAAAGGAGGGACATTAGGACATCTAGCCTTAAGCTCTGATTTAACTAGAAGAGAAACTGGAACTCAAAGAAGGGAAGGGGTGCAAGTGGAGGTCAGTCAGAGACTCAGCCTCCAAACTCCCAGTCAGTGTGCTTTGCCTTATCATCTCTAACTTAGATGTCAAGACCAGAGCGTTATATAGAGAGACACGCATCGTATTTGATAGAAGCAGTGTTAGCTCCCAATATGAAATAAGATGACCTTCTGGAATCTGAGGTTATGACAAGGGGGAGGAAAAGAACTCAAAAGAGAAGGGGTAAGAAACTGGATGAAAAAAAAACCAAACACAGCAGATGTATTTAGGATCTGTTCCTTGATATTCTCAGCAAGATTTAAGGAGATATCAAATCAATAAAGAAACAAAGGTTTTAACAGCATCACTGACTATATTACCCACAGTGTATTTCACATCCCTGTGACTATTTTGTGACTATCAATTTGTACTTTCTAATCCCTTCACCTTTCTCACCCAGCCCCCAAAACCGCCTCCCATCTAGCAACCTCCAGTTTGTTCTCTGTGCCTATGAGTCTATTTCTGTTTCGTTTGCTCATTTATTCTGTTCTTTAGATTCCACATATAAGTGAGATCATATGGTATTTGTCTTTCTCAGTCTGACTTATTTCACTTAGCATAANCTGTCTGACTTATTTCACTTAGCATAATAATCTCAAGATCCATCCATGTTGTTGCAAATGGCATTATTTCATCTTTTCTTATGGCAGAATAGTATTCCATTGTGTAGATATACCACATCTTCTTTATTCAATAATCTATCAAAGGACAATTTGGTTGTTTCCATGTCTTGGCCACCATAAATAAAGCTGCAATGAACATCAGAGCACATATATCTTTATGGATAAATGTTTTCAGATTTTTTGTGTGGATACCCAGGAGAGGATACAGAATAGTACCCCTGAAACCTATGTAACTTTACTAATAATGGTAATCCCAATAAACTTTAATTTAAAAAAAAGAAAAGAAAATGGCTATAATTAAAGTAAAAAATGACAACACCAACTGCTATTATATTAAAGGTGAGAAACTACTTGATCTCTCATATAGTGCTGATGAATATGCAAAATGGTACAGCTATCTTAGAAAACAATTTGGCAGCGTTTTATAAAGTTAATGATGCATTTTTTATATAGCCTAGCAATTGCATTCCTAAGTATTAACCATAGAATAAGGGAAAGTTTTGCACATAAACCTTGTCACAAATGTTCAGCTTTGTTTATAAAAATTAAAAGCAGTTTCATTTATAATAGTGAAAACCTAAAGGTCCTTCAGATGGTGTGTGGTTAGCCAAACTCTCATAAATCCCTGCAATAGAATACTACTTGGCCATGGAAAGGAACACATTATTGGTTCAGACAACAGCTTAGGTGGCTTGTAAGCACAGTAAAACTNACAATGGTGACAAATGGTGGAGCATTCGGAACGCCAGCATTAGCCTGCAGATTTCTATGAAGATTTGTGTACCTGAGTAGATGCAAATGAAGGCTGTGTGCTAAGGCAGTTCCCGAGCTCCTAGGGTGGGATAAGAATGCCTTTACCAAAAGCCCTGCCTTTTCCTGCTGCTAAAATCACTCTAGGGCAGCTGACATGCTTGTATTTATTTATTTATTTATTTACTGTATTTATTTATTTATTTATTTATTTATTCATTCATTGTAGGTTGTTTTTTTAAATTAGTTTCAGGTGTACAAAACAACATAGTGATTAGACGTTTACCCCCCTCACAAAGTGATAACCCCCTCCCAGTCTACTACCCCTCTGACATTATATGTAGCTGTTACTATATCATTAACCATATTCCCTGTGCTATACTTTACATCCCATGACCATACATATATACTTAATTATAGTTAACATTCAATATTATTCTACATCAGCCTCAGGTGTATAGTGCAGTGGTCAGGCATCTAAACAATCTATAAAGTGATCTCCCTGATAAGTCCAGTACCCATCTGGCACCCCGCATAATCTAGACAACATTATTGATTATATTCCCCACACCGTATTTCACATTCCCATGACTATTTTGTGATTACCAATTTGTACTTTCTAATCCCTTCACCCTCTCCCCCATTCCCCAACCCTCTCCCATCTAGCAACCATCAGGTTTTTCTCTGTATCTCTGAGCCTATTTCTGTTTTGTTTGCTCCTTTATTCTGTTCTTTAGATTCCACATGTAAGTGAGATCATATGGTATGCTGATATTTTAAATTAAAATAAACCTTAGGGATTCTTTAGATGCAGAAACTTATGCTCATATAATTTTTAAAAAATTGCTTGGGACACTCAACTTATCCCACTTGTTCATGAGAGAAAAATCAGGATTGGAGTGGTCGTCCAGTCCGCTGCACTTCATTCTGCACCACAATTCTTCATTGCCTCTCCCTCCCTCCCTTCCTCCTTCCTTCCTTCTCTCCCTCCCTTCTTTTTTTCCTCCTTTCCCCTCTTTCTTTTCTTTGAAATACCTTCATAGGTGGCTTTTCTTTCCCTGCCCCAACACATCTGTATTCTTAGGAACTCCCTCATGAAGTCAAATATACTATGATGTTTGCTCTTAAGT
>NW_017731610.1:2209472-2212774 GCF_001890085.2 Hipposideros armiger | reverse complement strand
CTATAACAAAGACTGAAAAACATATTATCCAAAGAGAATTCAGACACAGCACTCTGACCAGCATAGCAGGGAGCTGAAGGATTACCTTCATCTTCATTAACTGATAGAATCGCAACAGCCAACATATTGGAAGTAAAGCTTTCTTTGGAGATCAACTGATAGATTCTAAGTATTTCAAGTCTATTTTCTGAGCAAATACTTGAGTCTAGCCTCAGAATTTTCTAAAGCAAGAAGTAGTTGTTTCGACATAAATCGTGTGGGACAAGTTTAACTTGTGATCCAAAATACAAGCCAGGCTAGACAAAGCCAGAAATGTGGCAAGCCTACAATCTACTACAAAGGTAATTTGAGAACTGATTTAGAGGTCCTAGTCTAGAAACTGTTTTCAAACTCTTGAAATGTTAGGGGGAAAGAAATCACACTCACAGTCTGACACAAAGCAAGTTGGTTCAATAAGCTAAATAAACCCTAGCTTTTGGGGGTGATAGATGGTGTAGATAGATCATTTAAAAATCTTTCTACAAAGGAGGAATTAGAGGATACCAGGGCACATTATATCCTGTAGAACTTGTAGTCCATACCATGTAAAAACAGAGATTTCTTTTCCCAAAGGATACGTTAACCTCATAGATCCTTTTGTGTTAATTCATTAATTTATCCATTCACTTATTAAACCAATATATATTGATTCTTTGTTATGTGCCATGAACCATTTCAATGGCTGGGGATATGACAATGATCAAGATAGCAAGAACTCATGCAGCTGTTATCTGGGGAAAATATTGTGTTTCACCGGCCATTCAGTTGGTTTGGACTCCTGGTGACTCTATGAAATGAGTGGCGTTCACAATGTCCTGTCCTTAACAGTTCTGCTCAATTCCTGTAGACGCATGTTTCTGGCTTCTTTTATGGAGTCAATCCATTTCATATCTGGTCTTTCTTTTATCCTGCTGTCTTCTACTGCATTACTGATTTTTGCCAGCATTACTGATTTGTTCAAGGAACCCTGACTTCTTATGATGTGCCCAAAGTAGGACAGCTTCAATTTTGTCATTTTTGCCTCCAGTGATGTTTTAGGTTTAATTTTCTCCAGGCCCCCTCATTTGTCTTTCTCGTGGTTCAGGGTGGCTGGAGAGCTCTCCTCCAACACCATATTTCAGATGAATCAATTATTACCCTAGCAGCCTTCTCCCTGTCCAGTTTTCACATCTGCACCCAGTAACTGGAAATACAAGCGTGTGGACGATCTTGGCCTTGGCCTCTAATGACACGTCTTGGTGACCTTTCCTAATTCCCCCATTGCTGCCCTGCTGGTCTCAGGCTTCTCTTGATATCTTGACTGCAGTTTCTGTTTGAATCGATGACTACACCAAGGTAAATAAAGTCTTGGATAATTTTAGCTGTCTTCATTGCCTATGTGAATGTTGTGTACTTCTTCTGTAGTCAAGATTTTTGTCTTGATGTTCACATGCAGTCCTGCTTTGTCACTTTCATCAGAAATCATTTCAAATGATTGCTACTTTCTGCCGGTAAAATGGTGTAATCTGCATATCTTACATTATTGATATTTCTTCCACCAATTNGTGATTGGTGGTCTCAGAAGGTTATGGAGGATTTAGAGGAGGTAAAACATCCACTGAGTCCTGAATTTGCCTTATGTAGAGGTAACCCAAACAATAAGACTAGGGTAAAGGTGACTTCAGTAATTAAACATGGCGGAAGTATGGTTTATCAGATGGATGGTGTTGAGAGATGAAGCTGTAGACGCATGAGAGGGTTGAGTGTGAAGGGCCTTGATAGTCTTGCAAGGATGTCTGGCATCACAGGGACAGAAAGCTTTCGAGAGGTTGTGAGTAAGGAAGCAACATGGTCAGATGGTTGTCTTAGGTGACTACTCTAATTACCCAGATTGATGGGCGATAGGACTGAATAGGAGGCTGTGTAGGTAATCCTGGCTTGGAGTGAGAGGCTGGTGAAGGTGTGACAACACAGACTGCTATGACAAGACAGCCTGACTCGCTAATGCTTCACTACCTTCCCGCCTCCCTCCTCCCCTCACCTTTAATGATTTCTGGATGTTCTGAAGTGGAACCTGGCAGATGGCATTTTAAGAAAAATGACTTCACAGCCCCAGGTTCCAATCGGAGTTATATTTTTTTTCTACCAGAAGAAGATGAGAATGCAGTACCTTCTTAGGTAATTAATGATTCAACATGGTGCCTTTGCAAAATGAAATTGAGGCGGCTGGAAGCCTCATTTGCAGTCATAAGAATTCAAAGGACACAAGAAGGCTGATTTGTGATTGTTGCTTTTCCTCAATAAAAATTAAACTGATTACAAAGAGCTGACAATGAGACAGTGTCTTGCAGAAGTAATGTTTCTGACATTTCCCTGAGTGTTTACCACAAATATTCAAATTTATCATCCTTGACATTCTTTAGAAAAATGGGGGTAAAATATTATTTTGGTACTGCAATATTTGCTTGTATGCACATTTATATGCATGCGTAATTGTCAGAAAATTAAAAGATTTCTGAGCTTCACAACATATTCATTTTTTAATTAAGTATCCTGATGGGAGATCATGGAATTAAGCCCCAAAAGCTTTTGTTTTAGATATAAAAAGCACTTAAAGAGTGATAATATCCATTTTCTACACAGAAGATGTGCCCATTATTAAGATCCTGGGGTTCTTTGGTGAATTCAACCTTTAGAGAAGAATTATTGACAAAATAATACTAGATAACATTTACCTAGCCCTTAAAGCTTATAGATATGATTTTTAAAAATATTTTTAACGATCATATTGATATTATTAATGTTATGTCTTACAGATGGGACCAGAGTTCTACTGACTTTTTGATCCTAGACAAGTTCCTAACCCCTCTGAGTTTCAGTTTTCTTAGCTGTAAATGGAGCTGATTGTTCTTGTGTCATGGACTAGTGCGAGGAGTTAGAGATCCAAATAAAACACAGCCCAGCCATGTGTTAATAGTGCTTATTGATATTATTATCACAGCCACTCTTTACAACAAGCTTGCTTTTAATTCTGACTTTCTTATTTCTGGTATAAGAATCTTGGTGTCATCCTAAATCTCCTCATTACATTCTCATATAGATTATTTTTTCATAATATGTTCTACCTGTTATTTCCTCCTTTTTCTTCCCTTTATCATTGGCTTTCTACACATTTTTACAAAGTTTCTCTAGAGCTGCTTATCTAGTCTTCACTTCACCATCATCCTTCCCATTCACTTCATCCTGACACTATGTGGTTCTTGCAAAACATTAGCTGTGGTTAC
>NW_017731610.1:2181240-2206637 GCF_001890085.2 Hipposideros armiger | reverse complement strand
CTTGTAGAAGAGATAAGTTTTTAACTACAATGAAGAGAGTAGATTTTGATGCCCTATGTTCAGATTTCAGCCCCACTATTTATATTGATAGGACTTAAATTTTCTGTGACTCATCTATAAGGAAGAATAATAAAATACCTATCCCATATAGTAATTGTGAAGATTTAAAACACAATACATATAAACATTTAGAACAGTCTTCTATGTACTTAGGGAGTATTCACAAAAACCATGATGAGTTAGTAATTCTACTTGCCATAATCTGTGCTAGGATTTAGAGATACAGTCTCTAAATCGCATGTTGGCATTTTACTGTGTCTTACTGAACCTCTCCTTCCTTTCCACTCATGGAAAGTCTCCCATTGACTTCCTCAGCTGGGTTTGGGGCCAATGGCTAGCTCTCCCTATCAGGAGAAGAACATTCAGTGTGGCACTGGGAATGCCTGAGTCTTCACATGCACACATCCAAACATGCCCTCTACCTTTTGTGACTCCTCAGTGCCACCTGAACTGGTGCATCTCCCTTCACTGTAGACTTTGTCTCTTGCTCTGTTGTTACTCTTCCTTCTGTTTTATAATAAGTGATAGTTTTAGAGAAAGCAACTGACATTTTAAATAATCATGATCTTCAGTAAAGTGGCACTAATTTTCATGCTTTCAACTGCTGCTCCTTTTCAAGGCACAAAGCAGCCAGACTTTCTTTCCATTGAAGAGATTGCTAATGTGATGACATCCGAGCCATCAGCTGCCTCCCACACGGATATTGACAGCTGGGGTGCTTTCAGCATCCTCTGTAGTTATCGTCCTCTCTCCATTTGCTTCTTTTGCAGATTAGATTGAAATGGTAGCATTTCACTGCAGTTGAAATGGGGTGAGGGGGGTGCCTGCAGATTGACAGATATAATTATCACATTCACTTCCCAGCATGTGGTATCTAAGTAATAGTCCCCATATTTATCCAGTGTTAATCAGGAATGAGTTCAATCAGTTGCAGAGGGATTTTTCAAACAAGACCCTGCCTAGACTACTCATCCAATCATGATGTTCTCACTTTTGATATGAGGTTAGTGTCTTGCCCCAGCTCTGTCTGAGAGCAACAGTTATCACTCAAGGATTTTGGGCCTTTACATGAATCATCTTATTCAAGCCTTTCCATAATTCTATGAAACAGCTGACCTTTCTTTCCTCAGTTTAGAAATGAGGCTTCAAATATTAAATATTAAGAAAATCCCTGTGGGTCAGGCTATGGTCAACCGATAGAGCTATGATTATCTGATTGCAGCTTTATTTCTTAGCCACTATGCCATGCTGCCTTGCGTATAATCCTTCGTATGTTCGAACCACAAGTTCAAGGAGGGCAGACAGAAGAGAGAGGGAGTGAGCAAATGGGGGAGTTTGGGCCTTGTTTCTTTCTTAAACAGTCCATAATAAACAGTGAAAGGTAGAGTGTGCTCAGGCAGAAATGAAAGCTCAACTCAGACAGAAGTTAAAAGTGAATGAACACAACCAGTTAATTTTGACTCTCCAATTGTTGTGTCTTCCCAGGAGGGTCATCAAATGGCCCACTGCCTCCCTTGTCTGTTTATTGTGTTTGTAAGCTCATGAAGCAGAAACCAGTCTCTTCTCTGTGGTAGTCTCATAAAAGTTAAATAACAGTTCTGTTAAAAGACACAGGGGAGGCTCACTCTTATTTTTGTTGGAGACCTGTTACTGCTATCCTACCTCTAACGTGGCCATCTTAAAAAATAATAATTTCATTTTCCCAACAGCTAGGGTGAGAGCATTCCAATTACTTGGAAATATTTTCTAAATGAGGGAAGTGGGCAGTCCGTTTCACACCAAAATTTTAGGTATAACTGGGAAGGGAAAAGTGAATGTGGAAGTTTCTTAAAACAATAGTTTATTTTCTGATACCCATTCCATTAAGTAGTTCACCTGCAAGGACTCGTTGGATGCCCCCAGCAATCTACTGAGGCAGGCATCATGGTCACCTCTGGTTGACAGAGGAGGAAACTGCAGGCAAGAGCCAGCATCTCCTGGGTATCTACCCCCAAAATCTGAAAACATTTATCCATAAAGATATATGTACCCTGTGTTCATTGCAGCATTATTCACGGTGGCCAAGACATGGAAACAACCAAGGTGTCCTTCAAAAGATGATTGGATAAAAACGATGTGGTACATATATACAATGGAATATTACTCAGTCATAAGAAAGGATGAAATACTGCCATTTGTGACAATATAGATGGATCTTGAGAATATCATGTGAAGCAAAATTATTCAGACAGAAAAAATTGAGAACCATATGATTTCTCTCACATGTAGGATATAAAACTGAAAGCAACAAATAATCAAGACAAACAAACAAAAATTCATAGATGCAACAACAGTGTAGTGGTGACCAGCAGGTAAGCCAGAGGGACATGTAATGGAAGGACAACTGACTCTGGGAGGTGAACACATAGTGCAGTATACAGATGATGTATTATAGAACTGTACACTTGAAGCCTATATAATTTTATTAACTAATGTCACCCCCGTAAATTTAATAATTTTTTAAAAAGGGTATACTTTTGACCACGGTCCTGGTGCTAGTCTGCAGTGAAGCCAGGATACCCATGTTTCGGTGTGAGGCACAAGAACTACAGGAGAATGGCATTTATTAACAAACATGACACAGAAGCCCTCTCAGGAGGGAAACTCAGCTGAGACCCGAAAGATGGGGATGGGCTGAGAAAAGAGCGTTCTGAGCAGAAACAGTGTGAAGGCGTCAAGTGGAAAGAACTAACACTTTAAGGAAGAGCAAAGATGTTACGGTGGCCCGAAGACGATATCTGAATAAGTAGCCGCAGAGCTTTCTGTCCATGCAGTGGCTTCACGTGCACGTAAACCACTGGCACTGACTCTGTCAGTCCTGTTGAACGCTGCAGACACAGCCAAGGAAGACTGAGACAGAACCGTCCATTGATTTGGCATTCTGCAGACCTTAACAAGAGGGGTATCCATGGCATAGTGGTTGGCAGAAGCCAGATAGGAAAGGCGGGAAGAGTAAATGGGAGGAACAGACAGCAAGTGTCAGCCACTTTTTCAAAAAGTTTTTTTTTTCCTCTTTTTTTTTTTTTCCTTTCCTGAGAATCCTAGAGGAGAATTTGAGTCAAGGGAGGGTTTGTAAAAGGAGAAAAATAAAAGTGTAAATACTGATAAGATTGACCCAGAAGACACAGGAAGTGTCATGATACATGACAGAGAAATTGATTATGTCCAGAAACATTATAGCATGACTTGATTCTCGGCCTTTGGCTAAAGCAGATTTATGGACATGTAGGAACTGGGGGGTGGGGGGATTGTGGGGGGAGAGTGCTCCATCCTGTTTGGTTTCTTTCTACACTGTGCCCATTTCTCACTTGGGTGAAGTCAAACATAATCAATATATGATGTACATGTTGCTTTTATTTGAAGTGGTTTCATTTCTTTTTCCCCAAAGTGCATTGATTGATTCTCTCCTTTGTAATAATTAAATGGGATAACTGGTCAATTAACTTATTATCTCATTCTCTCAACAAATATGTTTGACCATCTTCAATGTGCCGGATACTAAAACGAATTGAGTAAATTAAGTGATAGAAAAAGGATAATACAGTAATACCTTGGTTTGCGAGTATAATTCGTTCCAGAAACAAACTACTCGTATTACAAGACATCGCTCGTTTACCATGTTAAAATGTATTAGAAATGTTTGCTCATCCTGTGAAACACTCACAAGCCAAGTTACTCGCAATCCAAGGTTTTACTATATAAGCGTATGATGCCTGCTCCCAAGAAGTTCTCACTCTTATGGGATAAGATGCAGTATCCTACAGCGTCTGTATCCTACACATCATAGTCCTTTGCTCATGAATAAATTTTTCCTTTTTTTATCTATGAGATTGTAGAGACAGATATGTAAATCAGTGAGTCAGAGTTTTAAACATTTTCCAGAGCTTTTTAATTTTATCTGCTTTTCCTTTCTTTTACCTCTTCTTTTCTTGAATATTCATTTACATATATTTAATTATATATTTATGCATATATCATGATGAATATATAATATAAACTTTGATGAAGAACTTTATTCAGAATATGTAACAAACTTTTACAAATCAATAACAAGACTAATTGCTCAATTACAAATTGGGCAAATGGCTTGTACAGACCATTCACAAAAGAAGATATATAAATGACCAATGAATATATAAATAAGTCATTAAGATCATCATCCATCAAGGAAATACAAATTGTAACCACAAAGAGATACAAGCACACCCAGCACACATCCTCTAGAATAGCTCAAATTTGAAAGACTGACATAACATGTTGGTAGGGGTGAGTATAAGCTGGAATTCTCATACACTGCCAGGAGGTGAGAGTGGGTGTGCAAAATGCTACAACTAATTTGGAACACAATTTTGCAGCTGAACATATATCTACTAAATACCCAGAAATTTACATACCTGGTTATTTACCCAAAATAAATGAGAAGTTAAAACTACACAAAGATTTTTCAAGAATGTTAATAGCAGCTTTATTCATAATGGCCATTATTAAAATGTCAGCCAGCACATCAATAAACAAACTGTGGTGTAATGATACTAATAAAATGGAAAGAACTACTGATGCATACAAAATCATGGAAGAACCTCAAAAATATTATCTGAGAGAAAGAAGCCAGATGCAAAAGAGTAAACTGTATATTCCATTTATATGAGAGCAAAGCTAATCTATGACAACAGAAATTAGAACAGTGTTTTCCACTGAGGATTGACTAGAATGGGAACTAGGGAAGTTTCTGATGGAAATGGCCTAAATATGATTGGGATAGCATGACATGGATATAAAAGTTGCCAAAACTCACCAAATTGTACACTTCAGGTGCTAGGCAAAATTTCAGGATAACCTCATGACCTGTGCCCCTGGTGTTACTTCCATGATTTTTTTATTTATTAAATTTATTGGGCTTATATTGGTTAGTAAAATTATATAGGTTTCTGATGTACAGTTCTATAATACATCATCTAAATATTGCATTGTGTGTTCACCACCCAGAGTCAGTTTTCTTTCCATCACCATATATTTGACCCCCTTTACCCTCATCTACCACCCCCCACCCCCTTTACCCTCTTGTAACCACTAAAATGTTGTCTGTGTCTATGAGGTTTTGTTTCTTTGTTAGTTTGTCTGGTTCGTTTGTCCCTTTCAGTTTTATATCCCACATATGAATGAAATCATATGGTTCTCAACTTTTTTTGTGTCTGACTTATTTCATTCAGCATGCTATTCTCAAATCCATCTATGTCGTCTCAAATGGTAGTATTTCATCATTTCTTATGGCTGAGTAGTATTCCATTGTGTATATATACCACAGCTTCTTTATCCAATCATCTATTGAAGGACACTGTGGTTGTTTCCATGTCTTGGCCACCGTAAATAAAGCTGCAATGAACATCGGAGTACATATATCTTTACAAATAAATGTTTTCAGATTTTTTGCATAGACACCCACACCCAGAAGAGGGATTGCTGGGTTGTATGGTAATTCTATTCTTAATCTTTTATATAGTAAAGGGGGTATTATTTAGGAGGGCCTAATATAATCACATGAACCCTTTAAGAGGAGAGTTTTCTCCATTTGGTTATAGAATGACAAGTCAGAGAGCTTTAAAGGATGAAAAGGACTCAAGGCACTTTGCTGGTTTGAAGGTGAAGAGGGCCACATGGCTGGGGTTGTAGGGGTTCCCTAGAATTTGAGAGCAGTCCTGGATCATAGCCAGTGAGGATATCAGGACCTCAGACCTGCAACTGCAAGGTCTGCATTCTGCCTTCAACCTAAATGAGTTGGAAGTAGATTCTTCCCCAGAGCCTCTAAATAAGAGTCTAGCCTGCTGACATTTTCATCATGGCCTTGTGAGAGCCTAAGTAGAGAAGCAAGTTGACCCTATCCAGTCTTCTGACCAAATGTAAGATAACAAACGGGTGCTCTTTTATAGTTCTTTTGCAATAGAAAACTAACCTGCTTAATGATGATGATTTAGAAATATAACTGTACGAGGTCAGGCAATTAAGTTCGCAAACCCATCCTAGAAAAAGTGTTACATACCTCATTGCTGAATATCACTAGTCACCTTTGAAGGACTCCCCTTGGGAAGCTATGCACCAATGCCAGCACCTAGCCCACCCTTCACAGTAATTTTGGAACTCTTTTTCTGGAATGGCCATCAAAGCTGTTGTCGTATTACCCTTGATGTCTTGAATGTCATCAAAATATTCCTTTCAATATTTCCTTTATTTTCAGGTAAAGAAAGAAGTCATTGGAGGCCAGAACAGGTGAGTAGAGAGGGTGCTTCAATACAGCTATTTGTTTACTGGTTAAAAATTCCCACATAGACAGTGCCATGTTAGCTAGTGCATTGTCATGATGCAAGAGCCGTGAATTGTTGGCAAAAAGTTCAGGTCGTCTACTTTTTCACGCAGCCTTTTCAGCACTTCCAAATAGTAAACTTGGTCAACTGTTTGTCCAGTTGGTACAAATTCATAATGAATCATCCTTCAAAAACAGCAACATCGTTGCAACAAATTTGCAAACTTAATCGTCTGACCTCATATGCACATATCATTTCTCTCCCTCTCTCCCTCTTCTTCTCCCTCTCCCTCCCTCCCTCTTTCTGTTTCTCCCCCAAGGAGGTTAGGTAACATTGATTTATGACATGTAATTTCAGATGTATAACTTTATAATTCACTATTAGTATATACTACTATATATAGCACGTTCACCACCAAAAGTCTAGTTTTCATTCTTCACCATACATTTGACCCTCTTTACACATTTTGCCCTCCCACCATTTCCCATTCCCTCTGGTAATCATCAGTCTATTGTCTTTGTCTATGAGTTTGTTTGTTTGTTTTATATTCCACATGTGAGTAAAATAATCTCATTTTTGTCTTTTTTCCATCTGACTTATTTCATTTAGCATAAGAACCTCAAGGTCCACCCATGTTGTCACAAATGGCAATATTTCATCTTTTTTCATGACCGAGTAGCATTATGTTGTATCTATGTACCACATATTCTTTATCCAATCATCTGTCGAAGGACACTTAGGTTATTGTAAATAACGCTGCAATGAACATAAGGGTGCATATATCTTTTTTAATCAGTTTTTTTGTATTCTTTGTGTAAATACCCAGATGTGGAATAGCTACATCATAAACTCAGCCTCTTAGCTGTGCTTTCTATTAAAAGTAAATGTGGAAACAGTATGGAGGTTCCACATTGACTTTTAATAGAAAGCATAGATAGGAAGCTGAGTTTATCCCTTGGATGCAGAGTAAGTGGCCTGTGCTTCCACAGCTGGTGAGGTATAAGAAACTGATATGTTAAACATAAGACTCTTAAATAAACCCCTTGTCATTACCGGAAAAAGTAACTACATGTTTAAAGACCTCAATAGTTTTGTTTCTGTAAACACGCTCTTCTCCAGTTTCCCCATAACCAACGATTATTGAGCTCTTGCTATGTACCAGCCAAATATTATGTACATTAACTCACTTAACCTCCACACTAACCCTACGAGCTAGGTAGGTATTTTTATCACCTCCAGTTAGCAAATAGCTCAGTCCAGGTTGCACAGTGAGGCAGTCTGCCTCTGGAACTCAAGCTTTGAACCAGTGCTATATCTTGCCCCATAAAAAAGTAGAGTCATCATTGTGTCTTTCCCTTACACCCAAATGCAATCCGTCAGAATATCCTGATGGATCTATTTTGAGACATAATCCAACTCTACTCTGAGCCACCATCATATCTCATCTGGACCATCGGCATAGCCCCTCACTGTTCTCCCTGCTTCTGACCTTTGTCCACATCCCCCATGGTCCACAAAAGTGTAACATCAGCTCACTCCTCTCCTCTGCTTAAAACTCTCTAATTGCTTTCATGACACTTAGCATAAAGACCTTACAATAGCTTTCAGGGGTCATTTGACAGTGTCTGGATATAGTTTTGGTTGTCATGACTTGGAAGGATAAGGTACAATGAGCATCTGGTGGGTAAGTGCCAGGTGTTCTCCTAAACATTCTACAATGCACAGGAAATCATCCCCAAACAAAGAGTTATCCAGCCCACAATGTCAGCAGTGCCGAGGTGAGAATCCTGGCTCCAGGCTGAGCATGTTAACAAGTTCAAAGCTGAGAGCATCCTGTATTTTCAAGCCCTTTCAAGCCCCGGTGTTTAAGAGTGCCTAGGTTCTCCTCAAAGTGCCAGGGGCACCCAGCAATCTGATAGCCTGGGTGTCCATGAACTAGGCTTCACTCTAGCAAGAGCAGCAAGCAAGCTCTAGGGGTGAAGAAGTTAGCTCAGCTGAGACCGAGAGCCAGAGATTCTGCAAGTGGCAAATTCAATTGTTAAGAGTGATGAGGAAGAAGAAAAGCGTTCTTCAAGGACATCATAAAGGAATGGCAGCCCCTGCTTTGACCTCAGGAATGCTTGCTTTTCTCCGGCTTCCTGTGGTTCCTGATTATTGCTTAGATCAATTTGATGTCCTCGTTCATGCTGACATGTTGATAACCAACATGGTAGCACATTTGTATAAGGGTTGAGTTTTAGTAAGGCTCTTTTCCCATAAAATTATACAAGCTTAATGTAAAAAGAAGATTGGAAGATAATTTTAAAAAATTAAAATCTGAAACAAGAAAAAAAAAAGAAAAAGAAGCTATAATCCCACTACTCAGAAATAACCACAGATAATACCTAGGGTGTGTGTGTGTGTGTGTGTACAGGCAATATTTTATCATGAATATTCTCTCATGTCATTACAATTTTGAAAATCATAGCATAATGTTCTATCGTATGGCACTGTTGTTTGCTTTCAGATTCTAATTTTCATCATCGAGATTGATAGCATACACTTTCTGATCTGTTGTGAGAATTAAAGGAGAGACCGTTTACTCAGCAAACAATTACGAGATATGTCCTATGTGTCATACACTGTATTAAGTGCTGTGTGGTACAAGATGAATACAATAGGACTTTTGCATTCAAGATGAATCAGTAACAGTGGTGAGTGTGGGAGGGGCAGAGAGCAGACGTGAATTTGGTACCAGCTCCGCAGGGGCCTCCTGGGGGTCACCTGTCTTGGTGATGAACTTAGCAAATGAGACCATTTGTGGTGTCCTCGCTCCAGTCCAGAAATGTCTCACTTTCACAAATTCTAGCAATTTTCTCACTAGTGTATATATTTATGTAATAATGGTTGCAAAAGAGAATGTGATGCAGTTTTGTTTACCTGTCTTAGTGTACATCTCTGCTTATTTCATTAAAATAAATCTTTACAAGTTGATCAAAGATTGAATTGGTCAAAGTTATAGCATTTCTAAGGTTGTTAATATATATTTGAAGTACTTTTCCAGAAAGATTACTCGAGTTTACCTGTCACTACTGTCACTGTAAATAAAAGTGCTTCCCTCACGGCACCCTTGGCAATATTGGTGGTTCCTCCTCCTCCTCCTCCTCCGCCTCCTCCTCCTCCTCCTCCTCCTCATCATCATCATCATCAAAAACTGATTGCTTTTGGCCGGCCGAGTGGAGCGTTGGTTAAGAGCTGGCTTGGGACGCCAGGGGACCCCAGTTTGGATCCCATATATAAGGGCCAGTGACACTGTCCTCTGCAGCTAAGATGCTGAACAACAGCTCAACCTGGAGCTGGGCTGCCGTGAGTCGCCGGCGACGGTGTTTTGGGACGCCAGGGGACCCCAGTTTGGATCCCGCNCTGCAAGCTGCTGCTCAGACACCTCCCCCCATTTCTCAGTTCTTCAGCAGGACCTGCACCCTCATTGTTTTCTGAATCAGCAAAGCACTTAGTGTTAAGGTTCTTGGAGCCAGCATGGCGGGACAGAAACAACATTGATTTGGACCCAGATCACCCTGGTTTCAATACTGTGCTGTGCCATGTACTTGTTCTGTGACCTTGGGAATATAGTTATTTATTTTAGCCCACACTGTTTTTATTACTAAAGAAACAGTACTACTCACTGTGGGGTTGTTGCGAGGACTAGCAGAAGCTATACGTAAATGACTGCTTAATTATTATGTAAAGTGGGTCTTATATAATTAGGTCTAAATTCAAACCCCATCTCTGCTACTTAATCCCTGAGTAAGACTTCACGCCAGTCCCTTAGCCTTTGAATACTTGGATGTCCTCTTTCTGAAAAGACAATACTTGTAGACTGGTGGTAAGGAGCGGTGGAAATGCAGATAACTTACCTAGCACAGCTTCTGGCTTCTCTCTTTATTCCTCCATGCTATAGTTGCCTCGTCTCTCATTACACGACAAGCTCCACAAAGACTAGAAGCATGCCTACTTCTTGGCACCTTCAATATATTTATGTTTTGAACAAATAAAATATAAAAATGTGTAGGTAATTAGCTCAGCAATACTGGGGAGTAAGAGGACTAAACCCACAAGTGGCTTCCTATTCTATTTAGCATACAATTAAAATGTGCTGAGTGGCCCACGGCTCTCCCTGCTGGAGCCGTTGCCCAGCTTGGCTCTTTCCTGCCTGTCTCGACACGGTACAGCCACACTGGTCTCACGGCGTCCAGAAGCGGCCAGCCTCCTCTCAGCCTGGGGACACTCGTGCTACCTCCTCTTCCTGCAACATTGTTCCCATGGATTTCCACATGGCTGTTTCCTTTTTGCTTTTGGGAGGGTCCCATTTTGCTGAAAGATCACTTTTTCAGGGAGATTTTCCCCAGGGTATGTTCTCTACTTTAGGCATTCTCTCCAATTGTTTTTTTCCTTACTCATTTCTTTCTTTCATTTCACTTACCAACATTTAAGTCATAATAGAGCATACATTTGGGTTTCACTGCCCAGGAGAACTGCAATTAGGTTCAGGAGAACTGCAATTTCGTTTTTGACAGCCCATGAGCTTTAGGTGAAGCTGACTTGATCCAGGGTTTCAGGGCTGGGTCACAGGACCTAGAATAAAGTCACCATGGAACCCTACCTCTCTGCTTATGGCGAGTGAGTTGAGGATCTCTCAGACTCAAGACAGGACCATGTAGTCAGTAAAACTCAATTCTGGGCTCTAAAAACTATTGAGGGAAGTACTGGGTTGTCGGAAAAGTCATGATGTATTTTTTCTGTTTTTCGTAGCAAAAATGCATCATGACTTTTCCGACAACCCGCTAGCTTCCTCTCTTCTGTGGACATCAGGAAAGATGTAGATCTAAGCTAAAGAACTAACCATGTGGGTGGGAGAGGGGAGGGGAGAGAGAGAGAGAGAGAGAGAGAGAGAGAGAGAGAGAGAGAGAGAGAGAGAGAGAGGCTGTTATGACCATCATTTGAATATTTGGACTACCCTATACCTTAACTGGACCTACTGACAGAGACTTCAGTTACATAGCCAGTATAGTTATTTTGCTTATCCGGTTTGAATTGTTTTTTTTGTCATGTTACAAAACCATTAAGGTAGATACACTTGTTGAGTGTCTGACTTTCCTACTAAACTAAAGCTTTAGGAGGGAAAAAATTAGGTCTCATTCTTCATTATACCACTAGTGCCCAGGAGAGTACTAGTTATGGGATAAGTTCTTAGTATTTGTTGAGTAGATAACTATGGGATAGTGTCAAACTCNTGTTCTTTAGATTCCACATATAAGTGAGATCATATGGTATTTGTCTTTCTCAGTCTGACTTATTTCACTTAGCATAATACCCTCTAGGTCCATCCATGTTGTTGCAAATGATAAGATTTCATTCTTTTTTTATGGCAGAGTAATGCCAAGTGGGTGCTAGACTTATTGGGAGGATCACTTCATAAATTATATAAATGCCTTACCACTATGCTATACACCTGAAACTAATATAAAATAATATTGAGTTCAAGTATAATTAAAATATATATAGTCATGGGATGTAAAGTACAGCATAGGGAGTACAGTCAATGGTATTGTAGTAACTATGTACGATGTCAGATGGGTTGTAGGCTTGTTGGGGTTATCACTTTGTGAGGCAGGTAAATGTCTAGTTACTATGTTTTGTACACCTGAAACTAATAATAAAAAATGATTTTAAAAATAAAGAAACAAAGGTGGTTGTGAAATGGAATGATTTAAAACCAGGTCATTTTATAAAATTGAGAGGCATGATTTTAGAATTGAGGGAAAAAGTGACTGAGTCAGTGACTAGAATTGGATTCTGCAGGAAAAGTAAATACATCAGTATTTGAGAAGTTGGTTCAAATATACTCTTTTACTCAAGGAAAATATTAGAAATATGACAAAAGAGAAAATAAGTGATATGTAAGATATGAGAAAAAGTGAAAGAAATAATGAAATAAAGCCGAATAATTAATGTTCAAACCAGAAAGGCTCACCTATCAAATTAATACCATTCAGTACTAGAATACTGAAATACGGACTTGTGACATTCACAGTGAAAACAAGAAACAAAACAAAACAAGAATCTGTAATTCAGGCTGGCAAATAAAGTGAGACCATACCTTCAATTGTAAAAAGTTTCACGTCGCCACTTCTCCACCACAGGACAAGGCAAAAGGCCATTCAAATGATCCAAGCGTGTCACAACCTACTGACATACCTCCTATTTCTTCTCAATGAAGTTAGAATAAATTACACTCACCGCATGTTTTCAAAGTAATAAATTCAAAGTCAAAATTCCCAGGCATAAAAAAATCCCATTATTTACCTGTGGGATAGCTCAATATTAAAAAGTAAATTGACAATATTTTCATATTCCCGGCACACAGTAGTAAAAGCTAATACTTAATGAGTGCTTACTAGGTGCCAGGCACTATTCTAAATGTTACTAAATCCTCACAACATATTTTTGGGGATGATATGTGCCCATTTGATTATATTGTCCCCACTTAATAGAAAATGGAGGCACAGGAAGGTAAAGAGATTTGCCCCAAGTCACACAGAGAGTAGAGCTGGAGCCAGGATTTGAGCACAGGCCTCCTAGCCCTAAAATGTGAGTTCTTTAGCTCTGCACTACAGAGCAGGCGCACAGTAAATATTGGTTGGCCTACACTGTCTTATTTCTGCTCAGGTTATCTATTCCTGCACGCCGCACCACCCCAAAATGCAATTTCTTAAAGTGCAGGTTTTGGTGGGTCGCTGCCATAGAGTTGCAGTGAGATTACAGCTGCAGGTGTGGCTGAGCTGGACCAGTGGCCTCTTTACCATATGTCTGGGGCGCCGATGCTTCTTGGACTCCCCACCAGACTTGGGCTTCTCAGAGCCTGGTGGTCAACGGTAGTCATACTTCTTCCATGGCCAGTAGCTTGCCAGAGGCGAGGAGCGGAAGCTTCTAGGCCAATGAATTTCATCCAGAGCTGACACAGCATCACGCCCACCACATTCTAGTGGACAAGCAGTCACAGGTTCCACCTGTATTCAAGTGGACACAGGACCTAGGGAACAGGTTCGCCTCTGGATGGGAAGCGGTAAGGGCACATGACAGAAAGCATGCCACAATTATAATCGTTTTCACAAGATACTCCATTCATCTGATGCAAAATGCTGTGAAACGTTATTCAGTGACAAGAAAGGAAAACGTCTTTCTTCTTTTTTTCCTCTGTCCTCCAGTTTGCCCAGCTCTCTCCAGACAGCAAGCACTTTTATTACTTTCTATGTGTCCTTCTAGGTCCTTTATGGAAATATAAACAAGAGCAAATGAATGCATATTCTTTTTCTCCCAGGTTCTTACACAAAAGGAGGCACACTGCACAAACTATTTACTGTCTTACATCTTGGAGAACTGCCTACGTTAACATGTTCAAAGAGAGAAAAAGAGATGGAAGGGAGAGAAAAGGGAAATGTGAGAGGAAGGAAGTGAGGGCAGAGGAAGAAGGGAGGGAGGAAGGGTAGAGAGAGAGATGGAGACGGTATAATTTAGATTCTATATACCACCCAACACCTGGGGATTAACAGTGGTTGTCACCCTGTGGTGGAATTAATGCTATTTTTTCTCTTTGCTTTTCCTTGTTTTCTGAATTTCCTATAAAGAACATACACTATATCTGTGATAAAAGCATTTTAGTACCACAATCACATCTCAATTTTTATGCTGGTCTGTAATTTTTGTTGTTGTTTGCTTATTTCTGAGAAATTGGCCTCCCACCATGGTATAAATGGGAAAGAGAAGCTGCGAGTCTTCCCATGGCGATTTCTCAGACAGTTCCAGTTGCTTAGACACGTGTACCATGCAAATTCTCTCCCTTCTTCTCCCTTTGTACTTAGCACCGTTTGTCAGGCTGCTGTTCTGTAATGTAATCTTTTATCAAATCCATGATCTTCCCTCATTGTTATGAATATAAGCACCCCGTGGGAGGCCAGGCACGGTGCTACATGTTAGCCCAGTGACGCAGCTGTCTGGGTGATGGGGTGGCAAGAGACCCTGGAAAGACAGACTGGGACCCCAGGCCGGAAGGACTGCTAGTCAAACTGAGGAGGTAGAAGTTTCTCCCGTGAGCACAAGAGGGGCCGCTAAGGGAGCAGCACCGCTGCGCCCGACACAGATGCGACTTTTCCCTATTCTGAATGCCTTTTCACAGTAGTAGTCCAGTCATATCTGTCCTTGCATCAGGCACTATCTCAGTTTATGGTAATAAATCTTTGTTGAAAAGGTTTTTATTTAATTTGCATTCTCAGCAAACCCGAAAGAAGACCTGTGTCCTCTGAGGTCTAAGTCGAGGTGAAAATGCCGGGTTTACAGCTGTAACCCGAACCCTTAGCATCCGGGAGAGAGCGGGTGAGTGGCCGTATTCTTGAGACTCCTCAAGGGGCTACTGAGGGGTATTACACACCACCCCCTCAAACAAACAGACAAACAAACTAATTGGAATTGTTGGGGTTTTCTCTCCCCTTTGGCTGTCAGCCCCGTGAAGCTAGGCAGGGAGTGTTGTTGTACTCACTCAGGGCCCTCGGCCCAGTGCTTGGTCCATATTGGACGCTCAAAGCACATTAATTAGCACAAAGAGGCCCAACTACTATGAGCATCTCCAGAAGCCTAATCCACAGGGGGTGGTCCAGGCCACCGGGAGTCGTTACCCCAGCTTCTGTCCNACAGTCAATTTGGTTGCTGGTGAGAACTCTGTTCCTGATTTGCAGATGGCTGCATTCTCACTGTGCTCTTGCAGGTCTGTCTTCTCACTTTGTCCTCACATGGCAGAGAGAGAGAGAGAGAGAGAGGAAGCTCTCTGGTGTTTCCTCTTATAAGGACACTAAGGCCATAATAAGGGACCCACCCTCATGACCTCATCAGACTTGAATTACCTCCCAAAGGCCCCACCACCAAACCCTATTGTATTAAGGGTTAGGACTTCAACATATAAACTTTGGGGGGATGCAATTCAGTCCATAACAGGTTACCTAGAGTACATTTCTTTTGTGACCAGTAAAATTTTAATTTCATTATACATAAAAATGTGTTCATGAATAGTGGAGATAATCTCATATCAATTTAGTGTGTATGTTCCCCTTTTCACCTCATGTATATGGGTCATGACCTTAGCACTGATTCACATAGTCCACAGATATTTACAAATCTCTATTCTATGTTGTTTGCTGTGGTTGGTGTAAGAGCATGAGTGCTGAAAGGTAAACAAAAGAATCTGGGTGGTGAGCACACAATGTGATGTACAGATGATGTCTTACAGAATTGTACACCTGAAATCTATGTGACTTTGCTGACAATTGTCACCCCAATAAGCTTTAATTAAAAAAAAAAAGAATCTGGAATCCAACCTTAGAGAGCTCAGAGTCTAATATATTATAAATTGGAATTCTTTTCCAAGTCACACTGTCATGCATAGGCTTCAGTGAATATTATTTAGTTAGGCTATTCTAACTTTGCACCTAATAGGTGTCTATATTTTAAGAAAAATTATGTCTGTGTATCTACAAGCTAGATACATTTTCTAGTTTCTTTCATACATTAATAGTCTCTAGTGTCTTCTTTAGAGAGCCACTTCCTTGGGGATGAGATACGTGTCACGTGAGTCGTTATATGTCCCCCACCTTTCACAGAGCCCCATGCACAGTAGACATTCCATAATGTTGGTTGAATGAATGATACCCTCTTTAATAGTCATAATGAATACCTGAGGAAGGTGTTGACATTCTTATATTAGTCAGCTCGGTCTGCCATAGACTGGGTAGCTTAAACAACAGAGATTTATTTTCTCTGATGGTTCTGAAGGCTGGAAGTTCAAGATCAGGGTGGCAACATGGTCATGTTTTGATGAGGGCCCTATTCCTGGCTTGTAGACGGCCATCTTTTATCTGCATGCACATGGCAAACACACAGAGAGAGCCAGCTCTCTTGTGACACTTCTTGTAAGGGCACTAATCCTGTTGGTTCAGGTCCCTGTACTTATGACCTCATGTAACCTTATTTACTTAGGTAAAGGCCCTATGTCCCAATACAGTCACATTAAGAGGGCCTGAACACATCCATTTTGGGGGACACATGACAATTTCCATTTTATAGGTAGAAAATTGGATTGGGACAGGATATCAGCTGTGATTTGTCCCAAATGCTGACTCCCACTGATTGTCAGTGGCTGCCTGGAACCTGGAAGGAGCAGGATTCTGTACACAGATGTGGGCCCAGAAGAAAGCAGGGTGCCAGTCGGTTAATGACATGTCTGTGAGTATGGAGTGAGGACCAGGAGCATGTGGACAGGCATTTGCCATCGCAGTGTTTGCATTAAACTGCTTTATCTTAATCTGTAATATTCATAACCTGCAAGGCAAGTGTTTTCTTCCCCATTTTACAATGACTGACTTAAAGTTAGAAAAGCTAAACATTTTACCAGAGGGCAGTGAAAGGTAGAGCTTCTATGTGAACTGGATTCAATGCCTCCTTTATTATACAACTGACTTAACTCAAATCCCTCTAATATTGAGGATTTTGTCACTTGCTCATTTCATAGTACATTTCAAAATCCACCTATTCATTGGTCAAGTCACAGTGTTACAGGAAGTGGAAGCGTGATTGACCCTCAGAGATCATCAGAATTTACTGGGGTTTTAAAAATTATTAGTGAAAATGAGCTATTACTAGAACTCCAAATATATAAAATAGATGGAGAACAGAGTACAAGAGGATAAAGACTTCCCTTTACCACCCACAGCCCTGGAAATATCTCCAAGAAACCCTAGAATTCCATGGAACATGGTTTATAAACCACCAATCTACTTCACCCTCCTTATTCATTTGAGAAAAGCAAAAATTCCTTGCTAAAATTCACACATCTAATTAACTGCTGGGCCAGGCGTGCACGTCTGGCCTTTTGATTCCTAACCCAATGCTGCTTCTAATACACAGGTGTTGGAACGTTTTCAAAAATTATTGTGACTTTGAGGCACCAGGCTCTTTTGGAATCATAACTGAATTATGTAGGGCACGTGAGCTTCCCTGAAAATCCCAATGAAAACGAAGGGAAATTGAAAAAGCACTGTGGGATTGACTGCAAACAATTGAAATTCTTCTCAGTTAAATGTTGAGATGAAAAGGCCAAGACAAGCATGATTCTGCAAAGCGGAGGAATGAAAAGTCAAGTCAGAAAGCTTTACGGATGTCGATATTCTGCTGAGAAGACTTAGTTCCAGAAGAAAAGGAAAGCTATGGCTACTGAGCACATCCCAGAGTTTGGTTCCAGTATAAATGCTCAGTCTGACTCTGGCTCAACCTGGTGTGTGTTTAATGAATATTTTAGAGGTTTCTATAGAGTTGAAGGACTTTAGAGGTCAGTGAGGCCCACCTACTGTTTCATTAAGGAATCCTCTCCAAAGAAACTAACTTTCAGCTAGGCCACCGACTTTCACACCTTGCTGGACAGCTCTGACTACTAGCAAGACCATATTTCTGTAGAGCAAAAGAGAGAGAGAGAGAGAGAGAGAGAGAGAGAGAGAGAGAGAGAGAGACTTTCTGTGAAATTAAATTCACCTCATTTATTTTCTCCAGTAAGCCATTGAGGAAGGTAGGATAGTCATTTCAGATGAGAAAAATGAAACTCAAAAAAGTTGGCCCTATTATGCACAGCTAATTCTATCATAACTGGAATTTGAACCCAGGTCTGTCTAAAGTCTTTGACTGTGTGACACAGACCACTGGTTAGTGTAAAATATTTGTGTTTTTCTTTCCTTCCTGGTTAAGCACCTGGAATACATTTTGTGGACTCTCCTATTCAGCTCAGGTGCCCAGGGAGCTGACTTAGGGCCAATGTGAGCAGAAGCATGTGATGTGTAACCCTGGTTCTTTTTTTTTTTAAAAAGATTTTATTGGGGAATTGGGGAAGGGGAACAGCCAAGTTGTTGTCTTTCAATCTTAGTTGTGGGTGGGGTAGCCCCCCATCCCATGTGGGAGTCGACCAGGCAGCCCTGTTAGGAACACGTGCTCTCACCAGCTGAGCTGTCCTGATGCTTGTTGGCAGTTCAGTGGCAGCTCAGCTTGGGCGCAGCTCACTGGCCTATGTGGGAATCAAACCAGCGACTCTGTTGCTCGGCTGACCCCATAACCCTGGTTCTTAAAGCACCTATTTCCTTCCAGTGGTGGAGAAAAAAAGCTCCAAGGACCTTCAAGAGGATTGAACCAGAAGACGGAAGGAACTCGTGTCCTTGAACAACTTCATGGCTAAGCCTTTCCCCCAAGCCCCGGCTCATTCTGCCTCTCACTGAGCTCTGTTTCAGATTATTAACCAGTCATCGCTTCCAGTTGAGACAGCAGAGTAAGGGACCAGGAGATCTTTGAGGAAAACCTCCTTTAGCTCCTCCAATCAAATACCAGGATAAGGCAGCCATAACCACAGCTCCAGACAGCACGGTGGCGTGGCCCTGCAGTATGGAACTTTTACCAGATCGCGTGATGCATAATCTGAAAATGAAATATGCACCGAGATTACCCTCAGGTTTCAGTATAATTGCCAAAGGACTGTGATGGGGGACATGCTGAGCTAACAGCCCCCACCCCCATCCAAGACCGAAACACACATTCTCCCAGCTGAAAGAAGTGTGGACAGCTCATAGCTTGCTTTGAGTCTCCCTCTGGAGATGGCTTTTGGATGAAGAAATCCTCCTCACATAATATCATAACCCCTTCGCAGGCACAATTTTTATCCAATGGCTGGTCCAATGCTGCATTAGAAAGGCCCTGCCCCCTTATCAAAATTCAGGACAACGGGGCTGGGCTGTTTGAACTCCAGAGCCACTTTCTCCCTGACCCGTGGGGTTGGCAGAAGCATTTTTGTCACTGTATCACATTCCAGTATCTCTCACCTCAGTCTTGGTACAAACACAAGAAGGATACAAACTTTATAATATAAAAATACGATTTTAAGTGATTGCATCTTTCCAAAAGCATGCCTTTAGGATAGTGGAGGAACAATTTGCTCTATGAAAGGAGGGCGATGACGGCGTGCTCCATCCATGTGCCTCCGGAGTATTTCAGAGCTGTTTTCATTTGCGTTGTTATGTTCAGCCCCCTCATCTCTGCCTGATAATGATGTGTTTAGGTTTTTAGGAAGCCATTCCTCTATCTCAAATGTTGTATGACCTGTAACCCTGTTACTCCTCTTCTTTATCATCAGAGTTACCCAGTTCCCCTCTGAGACCATTTCTGCATCTGGTACGTATTTTAGATCATTGTGCACATATCATCACAGTCTGTTAATTTAAATGAACAGATTATCTATTTACATGTCCTTCTCCACTAATCTAGGAATTCCTCGAGGACAGATGAGGATAGTGGCTTATTCATTTCTAAATCCCCCAGTCCCTGGCATTAGGTGTTCCTCAAAAAAATGATGTTTTTGCTGTTGTTGTTGACACAATGAATTCACGCTACAGCTCTTGATGCAAAAAGGTCAATTGCCATGGCTGTATCTACCACTGTTCCTTTGTTACCTTGTGAAAAAATAAACACATAAGATGGAAAATTTGATAAAGCCCAATCTACATATGAAGTTGGGCAGATTATATGAATGTAAAAATGTACTCTGTTTATCTCAACAAAAAGAGGGGCCTTCTAGAAGAACAGAAGTTAGCCTGGAGAAGTTTAAGGAAGGATTTTTTTCCCTCTAATTTTTGTCTTGCTCTGGTGTATTCCTCTCCACCCAAGTAGGAGCTGTCATTATCTTACCCTTGGCCTGGGGCCATAGCCTCCTAACTGATCCACTGGCATCCACTTCTGCCTTTCTCCAACCTGCTTTTGGCTCAGTAGCCAGGATATGATTTGCAGAATACCTGTCTGATCATTTCAGACATACCTTTTACCCTCTTTAGCATGGCCTCTGCACTTCCTTGTCTGGCCTGGCCCACCTTTCAAGACTCATCTCTCACCATGTTCCCTCCGTCTCAGTACCTCAGCCACACTAACTGTTTTTCTCATCTTTCCACAGGATTTCTGCTCTTGCCGATTCCTCTACCAGGAACCCTCATTCTCTCAGCTCTACTACACTCATTTGTTCTTGCTTATCAGATCTCAGCATTCACAGGGAAAGTTACCTGGTATTTATGGAAAGGTTTGAGGCCCACTACAAGGGTACTAACACTCCAAGTTTATAGAATCCATGATGGGGAATATATGGTTTTCGTCTTCATGCAAACACAGGACCTACCACATAGCAGGTGCATAGTGAGTACATGTTTAAGGGAAGAAAGAAAAGAAAGGAAAGAAGGAAGGGAGGGAGGAAGGAAGACATTAAAATGAGTAAATTGAGGGTTATCTCACAGCTTTCTACTTTTGTCATACCAGATTTCAGACTTTCTACTACACCATACCATCTCTCTGATAGTGTGTATCGTATTTGATGGTGTAATACATATAATGTAGATAAATTCAACTGAGCTACATCTGGAGGGTCTCTCAGAGTCCTGCTTGGTGCTTTAGTCTTACTACAATCGGTGGCCTTTCCTTGACCCATTGCCTGATTCCCGCTCTGGAACAGTTGGCTCCATGATGAAACTGGACACAATCTGGATATCCCTAAAAAAGGAAAAAAAACAAAAGTCCCAGATCATGGGTATGTGAAATTAAACCCCTAAAGAAGAGATACTTTGAATCCAAGTAAAATAGAACAGAATCTGCTACAGCTGAGAAAAATAAAGGGATATTAGTTAATCTTTAGGGCAGGGGCACACTGAATTGTGGAATCTGGTATTTCCCAAGAAGCTTCAAAGCTCAAAATTATACAAACAGACAACCCTATAGAGAATGGAAAATTTCATGATTTGGCACTTGTGTCATTAATTATTGAACTCCTAGTTACCCTAGTAAAATATTATATATTTTTTGCCCTGGGTGTGGATGTGGCAATACCTTAAAATAAACAAGACAGTCAATTAGAGTTAATCTGCTAAAAAATTACTCTGCCAAGACAAGCTGTAGAAAGTGGAAACAAAAATAAAACAGTGTTGAGGAACACAGGGTACATTTCTGGGTCCAACAGTCATCACTAATATAATGATTCATAACGTCCAATTACCAATGCACCCATCCTTCCAACTTTCCAACCCTCTAGCCTGAATTCTTTTATTCTTGGATTTCTGTTAGACAGGTGAAGGCATTGGCTACTGGATTGGGGCTTATCCATCAAGTTCTGAATGAGAAATGTGAATGGTCCAAGATGGCCTACACAAGGGGACCATTAAAGCTGAAAAGCCAGAAGCTGAATTAAACACTAATTCCAATGGCAAAAATACAGCGTGATGATATGTGCCCCAGAAAGTGTAACCAGGCAGTGGGAGACTCTTCATACTCTCATGAGTGTCTTGGCTTCTCTTTAAGTTCTATCACATGTGTATTATGTGGGCTTGAGTTGGTTAAGCTACCTTAAAAGTCAAGTGGTAAGGTGTATCTACCCATCTATCCATTATCCTACCTTCCATCCATGTCATATATCCAACCACCTATGTAGTTCAGCGAGTTGAATTAGGAGGACTGGATGGAGGCAGAGCAAAGTACCTGTTGATCCAGCCTTGCTCTCCTATGCTCATAAACCCAAATTCAGGAAAAGACTAACCAGTGTGCACTGTGGTATTAGCTCAGAGCCTATTATCTGCTATCTAATTCCCTATTCAAGGGAGTAGAAAGACTTTTCTTGGCAGTTAGGCTGGTTGATGTAATCCAACGACAACAATACTTTAATTTCCTCACCTATAAAATAGAGCAAATACTAAAACCTACCTCAAAGAGTTCTTGTGAGGGTTATGAATTAACAAATGTAAATCATGCCTGGCAGAATCATTATTTTTAAGAATACCTAGAGATAAATATTAATTTATATTTTAAGAGTACAATCATAGATAGTATTTCATTTGGTTGTACCAACACTTGCAAATAAAGTGAATTTCTCCTCATTTCATAGATTAGAAAATATCCGTCAACCTGTTTGACTCTCTCTGAACGAACTGAGCTCCTCAAGGGCAGGGCTGTGGGTTTTTTCTACCTCGTCTGCCTAGTGCACCTAGTAGCAGCAAAAAACCAATAACAATTAGTTGTATGATTGTAGTTACAAACCTTCTAGATGCTTCTCTAATCTGCCCTCTCCTCTACATCAACCCCGCCACTGCCCTGGTTTAGGTCTCATCCTCCCTGTCCTCTGGTTTGTTGCCACAGCCACCTAACTGCAGTCCCCAATGCCAGATCCACTTTTCTCTAGTGCATTCAGAGTCATCTTTTCAAAATTAAATTTGACCACGCCATTTCTAAAACCTTCAGTGGCTCATCCTCTCAACAGAAGGTAGCCCTCAGTCCTCATCCTCAGTCTTGCTCAGAAGCTCTTTGCAAGGGACAGAGGCTCACTTGCTGTTGTATGAGCCCTGTCTGTCAGCCCACCCCAGGGTCTGGGGCAATACCAGGTCTCAAGGGAGAGGAATCAAGCCAAGAGGTGATGGCACGTGTCTCCCCTCTCGTCCCAGCCCACCCACCCAACATAAAGTATCCTCCTTCCCCCCAACCCCCACCCTGGAATGCTGCTCTCTGGGGTAACTGAGGGGTGAGGGTCCCTGTGCTGAACCCTGAGGGCAGAGAAGATGGCAATATTTTAGGGAAGAAAGATGCTTTCCTCTCACTCTACTATCCTGAAAATTCCAGCAAATGAGATCCTCAGCTATAAATAAATAAATAAATAAATAAATAAATAAATAAATAAATAAATAAATAAAATAGTTTGCTTTCTAACCTCTAGACCTTTAGACTCCCTGTATTAAACAGTTTTAAATTCCTCCAATGCTGGGCCTGATTTTTCCCCCCTCATCTTTTAAATAGGATATACAAGTGGATACAAAATTATCGACCCCCTGTCCACAAAGAGTTTTAAATCTAGGATGGGAGAAATACTTGTGGGAAATAACTATAATACAACGTAAGAGAAGTGCATATCATGTACCACATCTTAGGGGTGACCTTACTTACTTTTCTCTGCATCCTAAACCAGCTACATGGCCCACCATGGCAGCGAATCATCCTGAAAAAGATTAATGGCAACAGCTGGGGCTGCAATGAGCATTTTTGCTGCATTGTATGATTTCAGTTCTTCCAATAACATTTGAGAGAGGCATGGTAATTTAATTTTACAGATTAAAAACTAGCGTTCAAAAATATGTTAAGTAACTTTGCTATGATCAACCAGCATGTATGTGCAGAGTTGGGATTTAAATTCCAATAGGCCCTTCTTTACAGTGGGGAAGGTGAATCTTACTCCTGAATAACATTACAATACTGGTTGGCCCCTCTTTGAACGAGTCCCGCCCTCTGTCCCTGGGCCAACCTCACCAAATTCTAGTCTACTTGTGAAAGGTAGTGTATTTGAACTCCCAGGGCTTTTACAAATCTCTCCAGGGGATACTGAAAGAGTACCTCCTAAACACTATTCCACAATCTATACCTGGTCAGGAATAAAACAGTTTGTTGGTTTAGTTTAAAGGATGTTGGGATAGAGATGATAAGAGTGGCTACTTTGTAGCAGGAATGTCTGTGAGACCCAAGAGGGGCATCCGTAGGTGGGTGCTGGAAACCACAGAGATTAGGAACCCTAAAGGGAGGCATCAAGTGTCACGAGGAGGTGGGGAGAATTCCAGGAAGCACCTAGGAACACTGTTCACATGCAAACAATTGATTTCTTTACACATCTGCTTTTCCTTTAGACTGTAAGCTCCTTGAAGGCAGGGCTATGTTCTCTCTCTCTCTTTTTTGTTTTTTAGCTGACTTTTTTTTTTTTTTTAGTTTCAGGTGTTTTTAACTGAGCTAGATGCGTAGCTCCAAGCACAGTGCCTGACACAGAGCATGTCTGTATTACACAGCTTGGGACAGCTAGTAAGTTCAAGGTAGGATAGCCCTTCCAAAAAAGTAGAACCAGTCTCCATGGGCAGTGCCATCTCACTATCCCCTGGGAGGTCCCATGGGATCCCACCCCTGCCTCCCTGTACAGCCTGATTTCACCACACTCACACCTTCACTCACTGCACACTGGCCTTCCATCAGTTTCTGGAATATTTCAAGCTCCCCTCTGTCTTAGAGTCTTATGACGCTATTATCTCTGTCTGAGAATATCCTCACCACACTCCATTACATGGCTCCCATGCGTTAGATCTCCCACACCTGTCCTCCGCCCAGCCAGCTTACATCCTGCTCTCCTTTTACATGGTCTCAGAGAACACTGTGTCTGTTCACAGCACTTTCACTACTGTGAACTAAATACTTAGTGATTCCTGGCTCATTACCTGCCTCTTGCAAGAGACTGAAACCTCCATGTTGTCAGGAGATTGTCAAGGTAGCTGCAGCATTCTTAGTGCTTGTCACATTGCCAAAGACATAGAAGATACTCATTACTTGTTGAATAAATGAGTTTCAGTAAGTTATGTGCCAAGAAGTTATAAAATCCAATGGGGATAATTCAGTGCTTCTGAATTTATGGTCATCATTGTTGAAATAAAGGATATAAAACATTTGGAATTGGTAGTAGAGAAGGGAAGGCTTGCATGTGACATGTGCTAGCCACTGTTTTAAAGGAAATAGGCATCGTTTTTTGTTTAATCAAAATTTTCATATAAACACCTGTCATGGGCTTTCTGTGAGATCTAATGTGTGCAAAGAGCATTGCTGACTTGACGGTATTAGACGTTCCTAGATAAACCTACTGTAGCATCTAGCCTCAAAAAGGACTGGAAAAATATTTAATTCAGAGGCTCTTCTAGCTGAAATAGTGGACACAGAAGTTAGAGCCATTTTTCAATAGTGACGATTGTGAATGTGCGTATTATGTTTCACAATTCACATACTTTCTCAATTAATCATTGATTCTCTTGATCTTAAGGTTAAAAATATGAGTTACAC
>NW_017731610.1:2175392-2179385 GCF_001890085.2 Hipposideros armiger | reverse complement strand
CACCTTCCAGAAAGTTAAGATTTTCATCAGCAATTGTATGGATGTGCTCTGGTTACCAGCCAGTTTTAAACCTAGGTTATTTTGACTTCACAGTCCTCATGGACTTCCAGTTATACTCCACTTCATCCCAGGAAAGACCCAGAATAGAAAAGGCCAGTGACAAGGGAGATGAATTGTGCTCACTTCACAACTTTGCTGAAAGTCAATTTGAATCACTTTCAAAGCAAAAAGATTCTCTCAGCGAGTTGGGCAGAAGATAAGCTCTGGGGAGGCAGGAAACACGGTTCTAATTCAGAACTGTATCCTCAGCACCTGGCTTAGTATCTGGTGCAAATAAACCTTCTTTAAGACAATGATGTTTGCAATTGAATATAATATCAGCAATTGATTAAAAGAGAGGTAAACAAAGAGGAAGAAAAGGAGAGAGAGAGGAGGAAGAGCAGTGTAAATGGAAAGAAGAAAACAAAACAAAGGAAGGAACAAAAGAAGTGATGATTTAGGAATGGTCGAAACGTGCCTATTGCCCTAGCAGTTGGGCTCCCACTCATAACTCCAGTAAAATTGCTCTCTTGTGTCTCTGTTGACGCCAGTGTTGCCAAATCCAATGGCAAAGGGCTTAACAGGAGTCTCTGGAGTCATACTGTCTGTTTGTCACAAACTAGCTGGTTGACTGTGATGGACAGACCCTAAACAACACCCCTACCCTCGGGATCCCTGCCGTCTGGTATCTACATCCCCGTATTATCTCCTTCACTTGGGTGTGGGTGGAACTTCTGACTATTCTAACCAATAGAATATGGTAAAGGGTAGGGTGCCACTCCCATGGTTAAATTACATTACCTAAGGCTCTGTCTTGCTAGAAAACTCTCTCTAAAGAGCCTTCCTGCAGGCTGGAGGAGGTGAACAGCCATGTTGAGGAATCCCACGTGTCGAAAAAATGGGGGTGGCCTCTTGGAGATGTTGCCTCCAGCCAACAACCATCAAAGAACTGAGTGAGCTTAGGAGCAGGCTCTTCTGCATCCTAACCTCCAGATGAGAACACAGCGCAGCCAAGGCATTGATTATAGCCTTGTGACACTCTAAGCACAGGACCCAACTAAGCTGTGGCTGGATTCTTGACCCACAAACACTATGATATGGTAAATGCATGTTTTGTTTGAGCTGCTAAGTTTGTAGTAATATTGCTGCTCAGCATAGAAAAATAACATGCTGACTTTGGGTGCCAACTTTTCTATGCCTTAGCTCCCTGTTTTATAAAATGGATACTATGTTGTAACAATAGTATCCACCCTGGAGCATTGCTGTGAACCATATGATGATAATATATGTAACCCAGAATGGTACTGGCACATAGGGAGTTACATAAGCTTAGCTTTATAAGCATCTGTGACATGTTGCTTTCACATGATTTAATATCTTCTCCTTGAANATAACAGTAGCAAAATAACAGTTATAGAGTAGCAACGAAAATAATTTTATGGTTGGGGGTCACCACAACATGAGGAACTGTATTAAGGGGTCACGGCATAAGGAAGGTTGAGAACCGCTAAATTACAATATTATATTAGTCATACACCTGAAGCTAATATGATATCACGTGACATGTTCCTCTTGAAAGCGGAGACATTTCAAGGTCTACCAGTGAAGGGAGCCTTTTCCATGAGAGTTGGGATTGTGACATGTTTACAAAAGATTAAATTGAGATTTTAAAAAATTTATCTACAAATAAAGGTCACTGTGTATATGTGTTTATGTTCCATAATCCAGTCTTCAATTTTTAATACCTTGGAATCCTGACAAATTGGGCAAAGGCTGGGTCACGGAGAGGCCCTATGTCCACACTCCCTTATAAAATGAGTGGAGAAGACACATTCAATGAGCACTGGAACCAGGAAAGCTCCAAATTCTCCTCCCTCTGGCCCCAAACTCTCTGGAGGCATGAATGTTTCACTCACTTTCAAATCCCAACTGCCACACTTCTCAGCTCGTGAATACTGGGGAATCATTTTATCTCTCTGGGCCTGTTTCTTCATCGATAAAATGGCAAAGAAAATTTAAGTCCATGATCCCTTTTCCACATTTCTGAAATCCAAAAAGCCCTGGAATCTGAAAGATCTTTTTTTTTTTTAATGACTTTGGAGAAAAGGCTCTTTTGGCAGTAAAACTTTTGCTGAATTGACATGCAGCTATAGGAGTCATCATTTATCACACTTATTCTCAATGACCACAATGTCAGGTGCATAAACATTAGCGTGATTATGCTGGGATGTTATATGGTACACGATATATGCACTGTGCTACCTTCGTAGAGCCATAAACTTTTGAATCTCAAAAGCCAGCAGGCCCCAGGAGCTTCATGTGAGGGGCTGTGGCCCTGTTCCCATGAGATGTGCTGCTGGATTTAAAGAAGGTAGGACCTCTGGCTTGTAGGAAGAACTCAACGAGCGGTAGTCCTTATTGACAGGTATTATTTGTGCTGTCACCCGCTAAACTCTAGCACTCCGGCCCTTCCTGGCTGTCTAGTCACTAAACATCTGGCTTTGGATCAAGGCTCTTCTGTTTTAGCACACTGCTGTTTTAGCTGGAGATTGAAACCCAAGGAGTGTCTTGTTCAACTCCTGTTGCTTCTCTGCGCTCTGACATCACCAGGTCGTTTCTGCGCTCTGACATCACCAGGACTCTCACCATTGTTGTTCCAGTAGGACTCCTGCGTCTGCCCATTCACTTTTTGCCACGTGTTGTGTAAATGGCAAAGGGCAGAGGGGGAAACAAAACAAGTATGCCTTTTCAAAAATGAGTTTGTAACTTTTGGCCAACTCTAGCTTCTTCCTAGTAGGTAGGTAGTTCATTCATTTTTCACTTATTTAACATTCACTCCTCTTTTGTTGATTCATTCCATTATTCATTCATTCATTCATTCACTAACTTATGTGTCCATTATTTTGTTTATACAGTCATTTAACAAATGTAACCCAAATCTTTGCTGGTCTTCATTGATTCTGTTTATAAGATGACCCCAAGGACTGAACAGAGAAATAGAAAATTAAATTTATCTGGTTTATTAGGTTTTTTTGTTTTTGCTTCTTTGCTGATTTTTGGTGAAAGTACATGGGTAAAAGAATTACATATTTAACTTTTGGACAGCGTTCCATAAGCACTTTGTATAGGGCAGAAGTCATCACACAAATTAAAACATTATTAGGGACTAGCAGGCCTTACAGTTAATGCATTATATACATTTCCTGTTTGAACTCTCCCCACCTTCCAGAAAGTTAAGATTTTCATCAGCAATTGTATGGATGTGCTCTGGTTACCAGCCAGTTTTAAACCTAGGTTATTTTGACTTCACAGTCCTCATGGACTTCCAGTTATACTCCACTTCATCCCAGGAAAGACCCAGAATAGAAAAGGCCAGTGACAAGGGAGATGAATTGTGCTCACTTCACAACTTTGCTGAAAGTCAATTTGAATCACTTTCAAAGCAAAAAGATTCTCTCAGCGAGTTGGGCAGAAGATAAGCTCTGGGGAGGCAGGAAACACGGTTCTAATTCAGAACTGTATCCTCAGCACCTGGCTTAGTATCTGGTGCAAATAAACCTTCTTTAAGACAATGATGTTTGCAATTGAATATAATATCAGCAATTGATTAAAAGAGAGGTAAACAAAGAGGAAGAAAAGGAGAGAGAGAGGAGGAAGAGCAGTGTAAATGGAAAGAAGAAAACAAAACAAAGGAAGGAACAAAAGAAGTGATGATTTAGGAATGGTCGAAACGTGCCTATTGCCCTAGCAGTTGGGCTCCCACTCATAACTCCAGTAAAATTGCTCTCTTGTGTCTCTGTTGACGCCAGTGTTGCCAAATCCAATGGCAAAGGGCTTAACAGGAGTCTCTGGAGTCATACTGTCTGTTTGTCACAAACTAGCTGGTTGACTGTGATGGACAGACCCTAAACAACACCCCTACCCTCGGGATCCCTGCCGTCTGGTATCTACATC
>NW_017731610.1:2126401-2173730 GCF_001890085.2 Hipposideros armiger | reverse complement strand
GTTTTCAGGGGAAAGGTCATGACAGAGTTGAGAGTCTTTCCTGGTTTATGTAGAGGGAAACAGGTTAGGAAAAACACCTGTGTTCCAGTCAGCCTCAAAAGAGTCTGTTGCTGCTGACTATTGCATAAAGATGCTACAATTTAAAGACTAAGTGCATTTGGAATGCCAAACTCTTGGTACATCAGCCTTTGAAGGCTTGAAGAGTATTGAATCTATCTGTCCATTCCAATGGCCTGAGGATACTAATGCTTCTCTTTGCCATAGTGTTGAATGATGCTTTGCCATCAAAATGCATTGAATCTTGGATTCAGGCATCTCTTGGCTTGATGGAGGGCCAGTGATAGGAATCTGTAAGTAGGAGGGGTCTGAGAGTTCTACAGGAAGAACTTGTCCTTAGGGGATAAGGAGCTAGAATGCAAAACTGGGGTCTACAGAAAGGAGGTGAATGGAAAAAAGATAGGGGAATCCCATGGTCCATCCCCTCCCTCCTTGTCCCCAGCCACCCTCTACTCCGTATCATGCCCACAGTCTGAGACTTTGGATCTGGCAAGAAGTGGTAGCAACACAAGATCAATGTCACTAAAATCTCTGTAATTTCTAGAGAGGGAAGATATCCTGTTTCACTTCAGTATGAAAGATGAGGGTCCCAGCAGTCTGGTCTAAGGGGAAAGGTTTTTGATTGTCTACTATAATGATGAAGTGCAAAATTGAGACAGAAGAGGATCCCAAACACCTCGTAAGGCATGTTGAAGCAACTGTGGGGAAGGTGAAGATATCCGTATCAACAGCAGTTCTTCGGGTGAGGGTGAAGATGGCCAACTTTTGTTTTCCATATATCAAAATTGTGTGTTTTTATAACCATTTTTATGTAGATATTTGTTTGTTTGTTTATATACCCATTTTAAAAAATCTTGGGGTTAGATACATCCTCAAAACACATTTAGAAGTGAACTACTAGACTATGTACAGGCATGAGTGCAACTATATCAGTCAATCAGGTGGCAACTATGTAATGGTGTCTGTTCATTTTGTAAAATCACTAGTTAAGACAAGCTGTTGGCAACTGAGTTATGAGTCATGGAAACATCCTTTGGAGGAGAAGGTAGCAGCTCCAAAAGCAAGCACTGTAGAAGTCCTGGTGTTGGCCACCACGCAGCACCTCTGGGAGACAGCATGCTGCTTAGTGAAGAATCTGAGTGCCTGGCCTTTTAAGGAAATCCTATGCCAAGAGGAGCTCGTTCCTTGCATTAAGTTAGATCATGTCTTATCGGTTGGTGCCTAGACCTGCAGAGTGGCTGTTCCAGGCCTGATGCTTCCTTTTTCTTTTTGTTATTGCTAGATTGGAACCCTCACTCTAATCCATGGCTCCAACTTCAATATCTTTTGCACTGGACTCTTTGTGCCTTATGCTATGACACCTAGAGATTGACTTGGCTTCAATTCTTCCTCCTGACCTTGTTTCCAAGACTGTGCTTGATATCTGCCTGCCTCTCAATTGGAACGGTGGCCTCTACCCTGCCCTTTAGTCTTTTACTCCCCACTTGGGAGCTCACAGCTTATGTACACACATTCACCCCCAAGGCCATCATCTAAGGAGAGGGAACACTCTCTCCCTCTCACACTGCCTTTCTCTTCAAGATGCCCTCTGTGACTTCTTCATCTTTTAAGGCTAATAGCAAATAGTCTGCTAACCTGCTTTTACAACACACATGCAAATACAAGGAAAAGGGCCATGTGATTTTCCAATAATTTCAGGATAAACTCCTAAAGGATGATTTGATTCTATTAATAACATATATTATTACCACACCTTCCAAAAGGGAAGAAATCGGATTAGGTTTAAAGGCAGAAGAAACCAAGCCAGTGTAGAAAGAATTGCTAAGACTGTGGGAGAACTGGGTGGTATGGCCTTGAAGTAAACTACTCTACTTAGCTATTTATTGTAACCAGGGATGTTTGCTCCTGAGGGTGGTTCACTGATACACACAGACCCATAAAGCAATGCCCTTTTCTCGATGAACAAGTGTCATTCTTGGCCAGTGATGAGCCAATTTCGGTTGTACCTGAGACCTTCAGTGCTTCCATATGAACAGCAGTAATAGACGCTTATATCCAGGTCTAAAAGCCCTAAAATCAACCAAAGTAGTATTATGGTTAAAAAAAAAAAAAAAAGAAGTGGGATTTCCAGTAAAGCATAGGGCACTTTAGAAAAGACTAAACGCTGAAGAGAGGTTTCAGGAACCTCATATTTCACTCCCACGTCTCTAAGGACCACCAATAATCCTCAGTCCATTTCAACTTATTTCCTCAACTATTACTTCTCTAGGCTCTTACAAACACTCTTTCGTCTTTCATCTCATGTCCTTGTTGGGAATGATTTATGCCTCAACATATGAGATGGGGTTGGCATCTGGCTCTTGTGGCGTCACTCTTAGGAAAGCCAGAGCCATGGGAAACACCTGGCAGATGTCTTTTTCAAGGGTATTTTAAATAGGTGGCCATGGTGACCATCAAGAGCTCTGTAAAGGAGCTTATAAAATTTCCTCTCTCTTGATCATCACCCCACAGACTGTAAACATTTTTCCCCGCTAAGCAAACGTTTTATTTTTTTTTTAATGAAAAGATGTTGATATAGCCTTTCTCTGCCAAGGGCACTTGGCAGATTGGACTGAGGTTCCCCTAAGACGGTCCATTCTTTCAGAGAGAAAGGAAGATGCATAGAGACTGTTAATGCTGGAATGAACTAAAGAGACCCTTTAATCCAATGGATTTCTTTGGCTAATGAGGAAACTAAAGCTCATAGACACTGTAGTATGAAAATTAGATCGAAAAAAGTGAAGTTTCAGGTGTCATGGTGGAGATAACAAAATCACTCTTACTTTTTATTTTGTAGATTGAACCTCAGAGTGTTTCTTTCTGCCTTTTATTTTTTTCCCTCTGGTGGCCTGGCACACCCTGTACACACATACACACATGCACATTACTTAGCAAATAAAAGTTTGATTCTTTCTTATGCATTTTGTCAAAACAAATCCTTACGACCTTAATATTTATTTCAGGGGAAGGCTGTCTTGTTTTTATACATGCTGTAGAAACATGTTTGTTTGCTTTACAGCCAAGTCAAGATGACTATGTGTGGCCACAGCCCGCTCTGCCCCAGAGACTGCCCCTGCCTGTGTGTGTTCTTTTCTGGGTCTTCTCAGGGTGCACTCAGCATTCTCTGTTCAAAGAAAACCATTTTGATACAAAGACTTGTTTTGTTGCTTGCATTCTGAGCTAAAAGTGGATTGATATTTTTCCTCCCTAAATTAAAAAAAAAAAAAACGGCATTGCAATGACATTCCCAGTATTCACACTATGAATGACAATCTCTGTTTCCTTACCCACCCAGAACAACTGTAATTCAAGATGTTTCCACTTAACCACACCCTGACTGCTGCCATGTAAGTCAGACAGATCAGTTGATTTGATATTATCATACCAATTGTATGTGGCAGGAAAAACAAGAGAGAGAACTAGTATTTATTGGGGTTTATTTATATGTCAGGTGCCTTTTTCCCTTTTTCCCTGCTACATATGGATGTTTAGTTGTTCCAGCACCATGTATTGAAAAATCCCAGTACTTGTTGGTGTTTCTATTTGGTAATTTTATAAAAAATTCAATTGAATACACACACACACACACACACACACTCACACACATCAGTTATTTCTAGAATCTTTATTTTTTCCCATTTTTTAGTATATTAATTCTCAGCAATTTAAAAACGTTTTCAGTTCGTAGACTTACACATATTTTGTTAGTTTCTTATTTTGGTATGTTGTCCCAGGTGGCAGAATTTTGTATACAGTCTCAAATCATACTCTATTTTTATTTTAAATTCTAAATCTTCACTGTCATTTTATAAAAACAAAAATCTGATTAATCAAAACATTACTAATTATATTAGGTAACATTGCTAAAATCACATCACTTCTAGTAGCTATTGTAGATTCCTTTAGATTTTTTTTACCTATGGTGTGTCTTCTGCAAATAAAGACTATTTAAGCCTTTTCCCTTCCAATTTGTGTGCTTTTTATTTTCCCCAATACAATGTTGAAGAAAAATGATGAGAGTAGACATATTGCCTTGTTATTGATCTTGTTTACTTTAAACAAATAGAAGTTTCTCCAGAAAAATGGCTTTATTTGACAATGACAAAGAACTGCGATTCAGGAGCTGTGGTCTAATGGTGAAGCTCATGCAAATCCAGAGAGGCACAGAGAACACTCTCTTAGGAGGCGCTATTGTAAACAGAGTCCATTGGTGAAAACTGAAAGTTCTAAGTATAGTGACTTTTCATTGGCTGAGGTATGGCAATTTCCCATTGGCTGAGTTGTTACTGAGCAAAAAAGGAATCTTTCCTTCCTCCTTCAAAGGTATAATAGTAATTTAGCATCATTTCATATCAGAGATGTAAGGTATGTCTCTGCCTGTTGGAGTCAGTAGTGTGTTCAGTGACACCTTGCCTGAGAGTTATCTGTTCTAACCTCCTGATTCCATTTTAAATGAGGTTTCTGCTTATTAGTTTTACAATCTTAAGGGGAATACGTATCATCTTTCAACATTACATAGGATGCTATCTAGAGGTTTTCTAGTAGATGTCACTTAACAGATTAAGAAAGCTCTGTTTTATTCCTAGTTCGCTGATTTTTTTTTGTTTTTAATCATTAGGTTATAGAATTTTATCCAATGTTTTTTCTGCATCAATTTTGACTGTCAGATTATTTTTCTCCATTATTCTGTTAATATTGTGAATTAAGTAGAGTTTTGAAATATTAAACCAACCCTGCATTCATAGAATAAACAAAACTGGATCGTGTATTGTTATGGTTTTACATATTTCTGGATTTATTTTCTATAATTTTGTTATTATGCTTTTGTAAAAGCTTTATTCTGTTATAATTGAAAAATAGAAATTTTATGTCTTCAAGGTATACAACTTGATGTTTTATACACATGTATATGTTGCAAAATTATTACCACAATCAAGCAAATTAATATACATCACCTTGCATAGTTACCATTTTCTTTCTTTGCACGCGCGTGTGAGTGTATGTGTGTAATGAGAACATTTAAGATCTACCCTCTTATCAAATTTCAAGTATATAATCAGTATGGTTAACTATAGTCACCATGCTGTACATTAGATCTCCAGAACTTATTTGTCCTACGTAACTGAACCTTTTCACCCTTTGATCATTTTAATTCCATTTCCCCCACCTGACAATCACCATTCTATTCCCTGCTTCTGTGAGTTTGACTATTTTAGATTCCACCACTAATGCAGTGATGGTCTGGCTTATTTTGCTTAGTATAATGTCTTTCAGGTTTATTCATGTTGTCCCAAGTGGCAGGATTTTCTTCTTTTTTAAGGATGAATAATATTTCATTGTATATTTATTTATACCTCATTTTCTTTACCTGTTCACCTGTTGACAGACATGTAGCTTGTGTCCATATCATAGCTATTGTGAAATAGTCTACAATGAATATGAGAGTGCAGATACCTCTTTGAGGTCCTGATTTCAGTTTCTTTGGATACAGAAGTTTGAGTTTATGTTAATGAGGAATGTATATCTTTAGTTTACTTTCACATAATGATTTTGCCAGGTATTGTTATCAATATGATGATGATTTCATAAAATGAATTGGGAAGCATTCCCTTTTCCTCTGTTTTCTAAGAGGTTTATATAGTGTTTATCTGTGAAGCTATCTGGGACTGAAGTTTGTGGGAAATTTTTAATATTATAAATTTGATATTTTTAATAATAATAGGGATATTTAGATTTTTCTATGTCTCCTTGAATCAGTTATAATAATTTGTCTTTCAAAGAATGTACCACTTCGTTAATGTTGTTTCATTCACTGACATCATTTTCTTTATTATATATATGCCTTTATTATCAATTTAATTTTGAAGGAATTTTAGTGATATCCCTTTCATTTCTGATCAGTAATTGGTTTCCTCTCTCCCTCTCTCTCTCTCTCTCTCTCTCTCTCTCTTTCTTTTTTTCTACCTTTCATTTTTTTTTCATTACTCTGGATAGTTTAGCAATAGTTGAATCATGTATTGATAGTTCCAATAGAACAACTTTGGTTTCTTTGGTTTCTTTTATGATTTGTTAGTTTACTATTTCATTAACTTTGTACTTATTTTTATTATTTGCTTCTTACTACTTACTTTAGGTTTCATTTCCTCTACTTTTCTAGTTCCTCCTAGTAGAAATTTGGTAATTGACTTTGCACATCATTATTTTCTATTATATGCATTTTTATTAAATTTCATTTCAAAGTATTCTTTAATTTCTCTTTGATTTCTTTTATGATTCATGAGCTATTTGGAAGTGTGTGGCTTAATTTCCAAATATGAGGTCTTTCCCAGGCTTTTTAGAAATTTTATTTTTTAATCCAATTCCATTGTGGTCAGCAGACATACTTAATCTTTGGAAATGGATTAAGATTAGTTTCATGCCAGCCATATGGCCTCTTAGGGAATGCTCTCAGTGTATTTGCAACAAATGTTTATTTTACTGTAGTGAGACAGAGTTTTGTATAAATGACAATTAGTTCAAGATAGTTAGTTGTCTTGTTCAAGACTGCTGTATCTACAAATTTCTGTTTGTTCTGTGGATTATCCAGTGAGGAGTGTTGAAATTTGCATCACAATTGTTATTTGATCCATTTCTCCCTTTGCTTCTATCAGGTTTTGCTTCATATGGTTTGAAGCGGGTGTATACACATTTATAATTATTGGTTATACTTGATAAATTCATCTTTGTATCATTTTGAAATATCCAATTTTGTCTCAGGTAACATTTTTTGTTCTGAAATTTATTTTATCTGGTATTAATGTAGCCAATGAGACTTCCTAAAGATTAATGTTTGATGATTTACATTTTTTCTAATTACTTATATTTTAAAGCTATTTATGAGTTTATAGTTAAAAGAAGATTCTTAAAGGTAACATATATTTTGGTGCTGCCCTCCTGTCCAGTCTGGTAATCTCTGTCTTTTAATTGAGGTGTTCAAATAATTTACTTTTAATCTAATTATTGATATGATTTAAATCTACATTCTCACAATTCTTTAAAATGTTCTCACATATTACATTTTCCTTATGTTCTCCTTCCTAGCCTTTTCTTGAATGAGTTGAAATTTTTTAGTGTTTAATTTTATCTCCATTACTGACTTATTGGCTATATTTATTTGTATTATTTAGTGATTTTTTCCAGCATTTAACCTGCCAAAGTTTAACTTTAAATATATTGAGAACCTTATTAAGATGCACATCTATTTTCTCCTGTCATTCAGAAAATTATTTCATATATTTTACTTCATATATTCTATAAACCTCATAATACATTATTATTTTTCTTACGCCAAACAGATAATAACCTTTGAAAGGAATTGAAACATGTATTTTTATACATATATTTACCCACTATTTGATATTTCGGTGCCCTTCTTTCCTTTGTGTAGACACACAGTTTCATTTGGTATTATTTTTCTAATACCAGAAGAAATTCCTTTAACACTTCTTATAGTGTAGATCTGCCTGGGAAAAATTATCTCAGCATTTGTTTCCCTGACAAAGTCTCTTTCCTCTTTACTATTGAAGAACATTATCACAGAATGAAGAATTCTAAGTTGAGAGTTTCTTGCAGTGCTTTAAAAATATGTTGTGTTTTCTTCTGACTTACATAGTTTCTTGTAAGATGACTGTTTGTGTTTTTATTTAAATATAAATTATGTACCTGGCTTGTTACAAGATCTTATTTTATAAATAACTTTCTGACATTGGATTATGCATGTCTTGGTATGATTTCCTTTGTATTTAACCCACTTGAGTTTCTTGGATCTACAGGAATTAGAAAAATATTTGGCTAGTTCTTCAAAAATGTATTTTTCCATTCCATAACTTCTCCTTTTGGTGCTACAGTTATGTTGCATGTTTGACTGCTTGATGTTATTCTATAGCTCCCTGAGGCCCTGTTGATTTTTTTTAGTCTTTTATTGCCTCTGTGGTCCTTTTGCATAATTTCTTTTGCTATCTTTTGCAAGTTCATTCATATTTTCTTCTGCCATATCTAATCTCACATTAGTCCCATCGCACTTTATTAATCCTATTATTCATTTCACATATTATTTATTTATTCCTGTTTTTTTGTATGTTTATGATAATTTTGATTGGATTCTGGATATTCTGATGTTTAATTGTCAATTGTCTGGAATTTATTGTTTTTATTTAATGAATATTGTACTTTGTTCTGGCTTATTGTTAAGTATTTCCTGTTCAATGTGACCTTTTAAGGCTTGTCTTTCACCATTGTTAGGGCTAACAATAATTTAGTAATTTAAAATTTAGTAATTTAGACTAGTCTTTATTTTAGTGCTTTTATATTCTCGCGAATAAGATGTGGCCTTCTGGGGTCTCTCTTGAATGTCCTGAGTATTGTTACTTGGGCAGGTCAGAACTCAAATATGGTCTAGTCCTGAATTAGCTTTAGGAACCATTTTCTCACAGATCCTCTATGTTCTTTGCCTTTCTTTGTGGATTTTTCATTCTATGTTTATGCATCTTGATACTCGGCAAGCAAACATCGTGGTACAGATTTCTGAAGCATATTTTTCTGTTTATATTTTGTCCAGTTTTCCTGCAGTATGAATTAAAAGAATAAATTTGGACTGTGTTATTTTATAATGGCCAAAAAGGAAAATAAGTCTCATATTTTTCAATTTATCCTACTTGTAGTTAAAATGGTTCAATGATGATATTATTGGTGGTAAATGAATGACTGAAACCCACCAATAAAATTACAAAGATTCAGTAAGTACTATAATGGGATAGTTAATTAGTGCTATAATTCCAGGTTTATTAAATAATTCAATTCAGCTCTGTCCTGAAACTAATTCAGCACATTAATAGAGAACTTTAGTCTCAAAATATTCTGATGTATTCAAATTAGCAGGAATCATCATCTAGAGATGAGAACATAAGAACATTTTAATATATTTGTGAGTCTAAGAAAACTAACCTTTTGAGTCATATAAAGCTGATTTTTAATAAGAATATCATCAGGAATAATCACTTGGGATATTTTTTCAAAAACCACATGCTTCTTGAAGATAAAATATAACCCCTTGTTAAAGACATGTTCCTAAATTTGCAAATAGTTTTCAATATTTTCATATGACCTCTGTGACTGTATTATATATTATATATAAAGAATGTGACATATATTAAATAGGAAAAAGTCGGGTGCTTATAAAATTACCTTAGCTATCATTTTTGTCTCATTTAACTGGGAAAAAATTAGCAGTTATTGTACTACAGGAATTGATTTTTTTTTTGCTGTCAATACAGTCTTGTTAATTATAATATATCTAAACTACTTTACTTGGATACTTAGGGCTCACAAAGAAACACTGTATATCATATGGTATAATAACAGTATCATACATTAGCAACTAAATGATATTTTCCCGACTTTTATAAAGCTTAGTGGTAGGATTGAGTCTCTTTTTCAGCACTTGCTAGTTTAGTAATCTTAGGAAAATCAATTTACCCTTTCAGTATCTTAGTATTCTCTTCTGTAAAATGATGATAATTATGATATATACCTCCTAGACATATCGTGAAGATTAAATGAGCAAGTAAGTGTAATACACTTGCAACAGATTCTCTCACATACTAAGTACTAGACCCACGTTGACTTATTTGTTATTATTAAGGCTAGTCCCTTCACCTTGTTCTGATTTCCCTCTTATTTTCCTGGCTGTATTCTTCTAAATCATCATTTGTCTTGATGAAATACAGGAAAACCTGTCCGTTGACCATGCACCCTGTGGTTGTTACCACTGGCTCTCTCATTTCTGTGCTGTGCGTATGATCATCATTCTGTGATTTTTGTGCTTCTATTTTCTCCCTACTCCTCACCTCCCCTCCAGTTATTTACCCTTTAATTCAGGGTATTCAGTCCTATCCTTTCAGAATCCAGTGTTCTTTTTTTTTTTTTTTGCTTGTTTCATTGATCAAAAGTGTTACAATTTGCAAAACAGCCACATTAACACATCAAACTTGTGTCACTCTAGGTGGAGGAGATGTGATGTGATATTAGTGAAGCACAGGGACTCGTTCATCCTTTTCCATCTCTTTTCATTCATCCAGGCTCCAGCTCTGGCTCACACTTCACCTTCCAGAGACACAGCATGTGCCGCACCGCCATCTTTTTTGCCTGTGCTATTTCCTCTACCAGAAATGCTTTTGCCACCTTGGTATAGTGTCATATCATTCAGGAAGACTTGCTGGGTTTGTTATTTCACTTCTGTGCTTATCTATATTTAATTTGTCACAATGTAATATTATTTTCCAATTGCAGCTTTTTTTTTATTCTCTAATGAATGAGTTTCTAAGAGCAGGGATTGTGATTTACTAATCTCCATATTTTGTGCACTTTGCCTAGTTTCTGGATCTATAATAGTTAAGTGTTCAATAAATGTTTATTTTAAATTCATGCATATGTAAAACCTTTACTAAGTTATACTGAAAGCTTTATGTGTGTTCGAGTGTGTAGCATTTTTACAATGAAAACTATCTAACTCTCAAAATAACTATAAAAGATGAATATTGTCTTTCTGAGGAAACTGAGTCTAAAAAAGAAATCTAGATAATTTTCTCATCTCGTTACCAGAGAAAGAATGCAACCTTTACATCTAATATTTTCTTGTTCAGTTATGCACAGGTCTATGAAAATGAGATCTCTGTCTAAGCAAGTCCCCACTGTGGTTTTCTGTCCTTGCACTCTAGTCATTTCCTCTATAGCAATTAGCCCAAGTTTAATCATAGGTGTGCTTCTGTGTTTGCTTCAACAACTTCTACCTCTAGCAGTAGATTTTAAGCGTGTCTCCTCCCTGACTTGATTTAAAGAGCACAGTCTTCATCTGTTTTCTTCATTGATGGACCACCAGCACCTAGCAGGATGCCTAGCACACAGAAAATCCTCAAGAACAAGGTGAATCCTATTTATTACCCCCTCCCTTTTTTTCCCTACAATGCCATTTCTAGAATGAGGACCTTTAAGCCAAATTGAGCCCAAATAGCTTTTCCACCAATTTCACCATCTACTCTGAGCAAGACATTTAATCTCACATTTTTCTTCTGTAAAATGGTGCTAACAAAATCTAAATGTCATGGCTAGTATGAGAAACCCATTAAAATAATAAATGTAAAGTGATCAACCTGAGTTCCAGAAAATCCTTTATTCCCGTCCTTTCTAGGATGTTTCATCCACACATTATACTCAGCGTAGAAAGAACTCTCGCTGAAATTGTGGAAACAAAATTGTTTTAGAGAACAAACATGGTGCTCATTAAAATCATCTGAAGGAAGTTGTAGCTTTTAAGCTGAATACATAAAGTGAATGTTGTCACAGTTCTCTACTTGGGCAGTTGTTAGAATTAGTAAAAAGGGGGAAATTTTTACAAGGAAAGAAGAAATTTCAGCTGGCTGAGATTTGTAAATTGAAGGAAATGCATGCCCAGAACATACGGCGATTCATTTAGCAAACACTTATGGGGCATCTATTATGTGCAAAGTGTAGTAATATGTACTTGGAAGATGAATAAAGGTGATAAGCTGCCCCCTCATCTGAGGGTAATTGTCATGCCCTGGAAAAAGTGTGCCTTTTACATTTACCTCCTGCATGACTTTGGGCAAAAGCTCTCTTGACTTTAGCTTTTACATTTATAAGAGAAGAAAAACTATACCATTTCCAGGCCACCTTCACAAAATTATGCAGAATTCCAGGGGAGATGTGTGGGAAAGAGCCATTCATCCATTCGTACACAGATACTAACCAACTGCCTTCTTTCTCACTTGGCCATGCAGTGGTAGACCACACACACCAGCCCCTCTCTTCACAATATGACATGCTTTCTGAGTTGCAAAGGACTTGAACATTCATGAGTGTTGCAGAAAGACTCAAGTGCTAAGACTTTAGCGGATCTGAGATAGTGTAGTAGCAGCTTTCATTCATTTGTCCAATATTATTGAGTCCACCATGGAACAGCATTTTATTAACAAAACACTCTCTCCAAGAAAACAGCATGAATTTCTCAACTTAGGCAGTTAGTCCAGGTTTCAATGAGCTGATCTAATGTCTAGGATGGTCAGAATGAGCCTTCCCAGACTCAAAGTATCCTTCAAAATTATTCAACACTAGTAAAACTATTAGCACTGACTTCATTTTAATAGGAAAAAAACAAAACCAAAAAACAATCTTTTGTATCAGTCAAGGTCGTAAAAGCACAGTTCTAAGGACTCAAATGCTCCTGGCTTGGCTCTTGGGACTAAATCCAGATTAGGGTTGTTTATCAATTGAACTACAGATATATCTCCACTTAAACTTCAGACAACTCTGCATCATAACAGTTGGTTTTATGAATCAGCAGTCTTGCCATTTAATGATGGCCATGCTTATTGACACCTGGACATATTTCCATATTTGACTTCCTATGTAGGCGAAATTTAGTCTCTACTCTTGGTACTATTGTCCCATTGTATTATAGTCATCAATTGTCAGTGTTTCTCATGTGAGTCTTATTTGCACTACTTACCACCTGTGCAACCTTCCTCTCTCATAACACAGTGATAATAATATGTCTCACATGTTTGTTACCATGAAATGATACATAAAATGCCCAACAGGATATTAGCACCATAGCTATCTCTTTCTTTTGTTGTTGTTTCACATAGAAGTGGTTCTAGCTAAATCTTGTGAGTGGATCCAAGGGGTAGATCCTCCCCTACGTTAGACGTCATCTCCAGGTAGCCAGAGCTGCTTGTGTGGTCAGTGTTTAAGCTCAGTGATTCTGAGTGTGATGTGAATGCCAGGAAGAGCCAGCAATTTGGAGCCACGCCCATCTAAATCATGAGAACTCTGGGTCCAGACCAGGTTTGTTCACCTTCAAAAGTCAGTTCTAGAGAATAGAGTCAATGGAATTGTAATAACTATATACGATGTCAGAGGGGTAGTAGATTGGGGAAGGGGGGTTATCACTTTGTGAGGGGTGTAAATGTCTATTACATTGTTTTGTACACCTGAAATTTTTTTTTTAAAAAAGTCAGTTCTAGGATCAGCTTGGCACGTAGTTGAAACTCAATAAATATTTGTTAATGGGGGAAAACAAAGAATTGCATATTTTTACAAGATAAAACAGATAAAATGTAACTCTACTGGCCATTTTGACAATGGAAGGGTGATATACTTGAGAAACCAAGCTATTCTGATAAGCTGTGCTTGTTACATAATAGCCAACAGTTTACCAAACCAATTCATTTCTTCACCGTGTAAGACCAAGTTCACACCTGTTTTGTTTGTTTATTTTTGCAATTGGAAGTCAGTGCATAGTCATTATCATCAACAAGTAATAATTTAGTGGCTAAATTAATTGTATTAGCTTAGCAAAAAGAACCCTGGGCTTCTTGATAGATCTGTGTTTGAAATTCACTGACTTGCCGAGGGCTCCTGACAAGTTACTCAGAAGGAGAGAAATATATAGGGGAAATATGGGGCTTGAATTTTGAAAGGCCAAGAATTGAATTTCCCTAAGTCTCATTTTCTTCATTTGTAAATGTCATTAGAGATTCCTGCCTCACCAGGTTATTAGAAGGATTAAATAAAATAATGCCTTGTAAAATAGAGTAGACACTAAATAATTTATCCCTTTTCTAAGAATAATGGTATGCATTTATAAAATAAAGTTAACATTTCTATTATAGCATTATGGGGATTGAAGTAATGTATATGAAGTGCCTTTTAAATAATAAATTGCTATTAAAATATGCCATTATTAAAACTGAAATTATTAATACAGCTGAAAACATTTTATTCTAAATATTTTAAAGGCTTCATTTAAGACACTTTAAAAATGGTTTTTCACCAAAAATGGATTTATTTTAAAATTTAAAAAATAGAACAAGTCTAAAATTAGATCCCTCGTACTATTTTTAGAGCCCACAAAATATATGTCCTGACTGACAAGCTCCAGCTCAGGTGTTTTGGCATATCTTACACTTTCTAGTTGTTCTCAGAAGGTTGCTCGTTTCATTCTTCCTTGTTGAAAATCTATGTGTAGGATGTTGGAGAGCCCTAGGAACTGGACATGTACCTATGTTGTTTTTTTCTTTTCTATGCTTCTCTCAGTGATCAGTTTTAGTTCATAGCCCTTAATTTTGTTTTTTCTTTGTCCTTTCTTTTCCCAAAAGTGTTAAATGATAAGAAAAGAATCTAAACACAAAATTAAAAAAAAAGTTAATAAATTTCCCCCAAATCTTTACCTCCCAATATCTCTGAAATAAATATTATTGATAGCTTTGTCCATGATATTCCAACATTTCCTCATGTTTATATGCACACACACAAACCCATGTGCCCCCATGGCACCCACAAATATTGGGTTGTTGGAAAAGTCGTGATGTATTTTTCTATGTTTTTCATTGCAAAAATGCGTCATGACTTTTCCGACAACCCAATACAAAGAATTTAGGAGTTTCTCATTGTTACAAAAGTTGGCTCACAAGCATGTTGGTGTATATGCAAATTTTCTTTTCTGGATTAAAATTGCACCATGTTGTGCACAATCCTCCACTCCATTGTGTGAGGGTCTAGTTCATTGTTTTGAAGAACTATGTAATGTTACACAGTATGTAGACATACCACACATTCCCAGTGGCTTTCCTATGGAAAGACAATCAGTTTATGTTCATGTTTTGTCATGATAATGCTGTCATACCCATTTATATACATATATCTGTATATAGATAAGAAAGACAACATGGTAGGTTTACTGGACCAAAGGATCTGTATATTTTAATTGTAATACGTATTACTCCATCGCTTTCCCAGAAGTTCATATCCATTAACATTACCATCAGCACTTGAGAACCCATAACTCTCCAAATTATCAGTTGTCCAAGACAGTTTTTTGTGTTTTTTAAATTTTAAGCAATTTAAGGATGACAAGCATCTCTCTTATCTTTAATTTGTACTTCTCTGACCAATAGAAGACAACTAGAAACTGATTTTTTGAGTCAACACCACAATTGCTAATAACAATACAGCATTGAAAATACTTAAAGTGCTAAGTAAATGGCAAGATGATTTCAGTGTAAATCTATAGAGAGATCATTAGAATGTCAAAATGAAAAATCTAAAAAGTCAATACATGCTGAATGTACTGACATCTGAGATTGACTCACATGTCAAGTTGAGGGAAAATGAAAGACTGTCACGGGAGATTTGCAGAGATCAGGTTGGGGAGTCAGGCTACGTTGGAGGCACAAGAGCTCCCTGTATGAACTACATTATGAAACTAAGATTGAAATCAAATGTGCACTTTTTCTTCATTAGGGATTTAGTCAGTGTAACATTCTAACTCTAGATTTTTCATCTGTCACTCATCTGAAATGAGTAGCATTGTCAGATTGAAATGTCTTTTGTTATTTCAGAAGACCCCCAAGGGAATTTTACATGGTCTTCCTCATTCTGGGAATCTGAACTTTTTCTCTAACTACCAGATAGTATCCACCTAAAGTAGCTATCTATTTATAATAATGCCTAAAGTCTTATTTAACTTAGGACTCTAATTTGTAGAAATAACTAAGTCCACATTTTGTCGTGAGAACACCATTTCTTACTGCAAACACGAATGTACAAGCATATACTATAAATTTCAGAGAGAGTTCACATTAGCTCCTTCATTTCCATTAAGTAATTATTCATATCGTTTGCCAGCATGGCTGAGGGAACAGCCCCTGTGCTGGACAGGTCTAGATTTTCCTCTTTATGGCTTAGGAGATTTCTGTCTGACAATTTGGTCTGTTAGAATGGCTGAACTTTCTTTTATGGCCTTTATAGCTATCTTTGCTTAAACATTTCCTAACATTTTAAATTACTGATTACCCGGGCTGGCTGAGTGGCTCAGTTGGTTAAGAGCTCACTCAAGAGTTTGAGCTCTGAGCAACAGCAGTTCGATTCCCGGCCCGAGCTGAGCTGCCAACAGGTGGCAGGATGGCTCAGCTAATAAATAAATGAATAAATAAATAATCGATTACCCCTCTTTTCTAAATATCTAAAAACTCTCCTTCTCAGCAGGATCCCTATTATCAGCATTTATACTTTCTCAAGTCTCTCCAATCATGAACAACAACAACAAAAACGCCCTCCCAAAGCACATCTGCTTCTAATTCCTGCTCTCCCCCACTCAGTCAACAATGAACTTCTAAAAGGTGCTCTCTGCTTCCGCTTCCTCTTCCTCCATTCCTTCCCCAGCCCTCTTCAGTCTAGCTTCACTACCGGGAAACACTTCACACTAAGATCACCAGTGACCCCCAGCAGTACCTGGTCCCTCAGAGGACGCTCTTCATCAATCCTTTCTTCTTTAATTGTCTTAAATAACCATTTCCCCCACAGGTACAATGCCATATCCCCGGTGTTTTATTCAAACCCTCAGCATGCAGCATCACTCTACTGGAGCAGCTGCCATCTCTCAGCGGATGTTCAGGAAACAGGCTCCTCATTGAGCCCCTCATGACTTCCCTCTTCTTACACAACTAGCCAGAGTGATGTCTCCAAAATGAACACCTGGTTATGTTATTTTCCTAACAAAGCTTCTCAATGGCTTCCCATGGTTTTGGGGATACAGACCCTAGTTCTCTACCTGTTCTGTAAGGCCCAGCATGGTCTGGCTCTGGTCCCCTTCTTCAGCCTCATTTGTTCCATACTTTTTACCCTGGTCACCCCCAGGCCATGCTCCCTCCGCCAGAGTCTTGGCACATGATTTTCCTTTGTCTGTAATGCGTTTCCCTCCTGTCTGCGTCTTGTGAATACCTACTGATTCTTCAGACCTCAATTTGATCATTCGTTCCTCAGGAAACCTGTCTGACACCCAAATCTGGTCACATCCCCTTTATGCTTCTTCTTGGCACCATGCACCTTCCCTTCATGCCATTCATCAGAGTAAATAATATGGACCACTTGGGATGATTTTTCTATGTTTTCTGAATATGTGCTAGAAGCATCCTGAGGACAAGGGTCCGTGTCGACTGTTACTCATTAATGTGCCCCAAGTGTCTAAGATGATTCCTTGCATATGATAAGTACTAAACTACTAAACGCTGGATCTTTAACTTATTTAAGACTTGTTTCTCCCAATCTGGTCTGAAAAATCTAGCTGACATCATACGCAGAAGTCTGTAAATCCGCAGAAGACTTATAGACATAAAAGCTAAATACATACTGGTTCTACACTCCTGAGGTTGTTGCGGATGTTAGTTATGCAGCATTGTTTCCACAGTTAAATGATTCAAGGTGCTGGGAAGATTAAATGAGCTAAGGATGCAAAACATCTGAAACAGTCTACGCTTTTCTCTGCATTTCCCTCCAGATAAGTTTGTATGAAAATGAAACACTCTTTGTAACTTAGCACTTTCTTAGACAATACCCAGCTGAAACCTCCATATGTTTTGATAGGATAAGACAGAAAGCTAGTTCCAATCTGTGTGATAGAGCCAAAGGCAGGGGACTGTGATGATGTAGGGAGAAGCTACTCTGTGTTTGTGTGTGTGTGTGTGTGTGTGTGTGTGTGTGTGTGTGTGAATTGTACTCAATCAGATAGTTGTTTTTATCTGCCAAACAGGGACTATTCATTGAGCGCGAGCTCTTCTTGGAGTTTTATTGATATTTTTTCTTTGCTTTGCTTACTGTTTCATTTCATTCCTCCTGTTATTTTTATTATTTCCTTTTCTTTCTTTGAGTTGACACTTTTTCCTTCAAACTTTTCAAGTTGAAGCATTCCATTTATAGTTTTAATCTTTCTTATTTTCTGGTATGTATGCACATTTGTAGCTACAGATTCCAGCTACCCACCTCCCACCCCACCCCTTTCACAAGGATCACTTTCATTGCATTTCTCAGGTTTTTATACGTGGACTTCCTGTGCCATTCATTCCTAAATAGTTTGCAATTTTCTTATTTCTTCTTTCTCAAAAGTTATTTCTAAATATCGTGTGTTTGTTATTATTGGTTTTAGATTAAAACCTATTGTTTTTGAAGGGTCATTTTGGGGGTATGTATTTCTAACTTTATTGCATTACGTTTATTGACTGTGGACTGTATGTTATAAACTCTTTAGTGTTTTTTAAGATTACCTTGTGACTCAAATGAAAATTGGTATAGTATTTTTATATGTCCATTAGTTCATAATTGTTAATGTCTCCTTCCAAATATTCTGTATTATAATTTTTTAATGTTTCTTTAGATTCTGAGGCAGATATATGTTTAGAAATCACTATGTTGTTTCAAATTTTTTCTATAATTAACTATTTTGTGATAGGTAAGTAGACACAGAATTTTAATTATAAAATAATGGTACTACAGATAGTTAATAATAGAGCAACTGAGGTTTTTATCTTAAAGTATATCTTTTCTGATATTATTATTACACTTTCCTTTGCTTAATATTTGACAATTTTTTCTCTATTTACTTTAAACTTGTTTCATTAACTTGTAGAAATATTTTGTAAGCAGCATAAAGGTAGATTTTGTTGTTTGTAAATTCAGTGTGAGAATCTCTCTTTTAGTAGGCAGGTATTCCTAAACAAGTTTTTGTTATTTTATTTGTTTGAAAGCTATAGATTTTTAAAATTCTAATTGTCACGTTTAAATTATAACATGTATACACATATCTAAGTTCAATTCTAATATTATATCAATCAAGACAATCTGTGTTAAGTTTTGGTATCGCGTCTTTACTACATGAAAAATTGTTTGAAGCTTCTGTTTATGTTGTAGAATAAATATATTTGAAATATTCTCTTCTATAAAGATTTGCAGAATCTCTGTAATACTGTCTGATTGTAATACTTTTGGGAAGTGGGAAATAGCTCTTTGGCAACTTGCTTATTACTTCTAATAATTTAGCAATATTTCCCCAATATTTTGAAGAAAATAATATCTTTCTTGGTATTCTCTATTTTATCCATGTTTCAAACATACTTCCCTGTGATTGAGAAAAGTGTCATAATTTAAGAAAAATGCCCTGCATCTTTGATTGTTTCTTTTTTGTAATTTATTTCATGTATTTGTATTTTCTTCCTTAGTTGTTGAAACATTCCTATTTACTGGTTATCTTTAATTCTTCGAGCACTGACTCTGTGACATCTGCTGACTCTCCCTTTTCTGTGGATTTCTCTTTCCCTGTACTTTTTGATTGTGAGCTCATGACCAATGAACTTATTTTCTATTCCATGAGTGAATCTACAGAGCAGTTCTATGTTGGCTCTAGAGGTTTCCTATGGATTTCAAAGGTCCTTTGCTGTTTTCATGTTATTCTCTTAATTGGGTTACTGGTACTAAATATGGCCAGTGATTCAAATTCCATAATCTTGAGTAACATAAGTCTGGGATTTAGATTTCTTGAGTGACTGATTTTTAAATTTTATATATCAAAGGTCCAGAATATAAGCAAGATTCTTCACTCCATCCATAATCTCACAGAAGCATTTTTTTGATATCCGTGTTTGGGGAGGGAGTGATACTCTAACATTTAGGATTTAGGTTCCAGTTTCTCATGTTTCATAGACCAGGGCCTTGTCTTTTATTCCTGTAAAGGTTTTCAGTAGGAACTGCCACCTCCATGGTTGCCGATGGTGTCAGATGGTTCTGATCATTTTCACTTTGAGTTCTCTCTCCATTTGTTCCACATGTATGTTGTTCTATCTTTCTTTCTTTTGAGCTTGTATATAAAGATATGTTTACATTTAAATTATTTTATATTTAAAAATAGATTTTTATCTATTATTGCAGAATTGGGAGAGGGGGGTCTATTAAAATTTACTCTGCTGTACTGCCAGAAATTGCCTCTGCTGTCTTTATATGTAAGATGATTGAGGTCAGGCTAGATTAAACCTTTTTTTTTAAGAATATATAGCTATTAAGCAGCTGCATCAGAACTCAAACCCACATCACCAGCATGCCTAGCATTGTGTCTGACAAATAAAAGATACTGAATAAATGATGAATGATAAATGTCTAAATAAAACAATGGAAGTAAGAAGCCTTTTCTTCCTTTGGCGTTGCCGCCAGTGTTGGAGAGGCTGGGAGTAGCAAGGCCTTTCCTCTCTGCACTTCCCAGTTGAGGGGTACTCTCAAGAGGCAGAGATGTCTGGACACTTCTGAATTGGAAACTCTGCTACCAAGATACCCAAAGGAGAAATGATTACCCCTGGATGCTGCCTCACTCAAAGCAAGGAGATCTGAGAAGTGATACTGACATTGTACGACTGCTCAGTAATTTATCATTCAAGTACCTTGCAAAAGCTATACACTTCCTTCCCAAATCATCCCAACCCTTCATCTATCCAGCAGTCACATTTAGAACAAAGCAAATGTTAACAGAGAACAAGGCAGCCAGCATTTTAATCCAGCTGTAAATGCTGGCTGCATTTCAGATGATTTATAATAAGCTTTGAAGAAGAAAGAGCTATTACCTGTATTGTTTCAACAGAGGGGGAAGAAACAACTTTACCTCAATTACACAAAGTGCATTAAATTATTCAGTGGAGAAAAGAGATTTTGATTCTCAAAACAAACATTTTGTTTAAAACCTCTGGTAGAAATTTTAACATTTATAATACTATTTGAAATCACTGTCCTGTTTCCTAACTTGTCTCAATGGTTCTGATCTCATTCTCCTACCATCAGTTCATAGCAGAGCACCCAGACTGATGTTAAAATATTAGTCAGACTGCGTCCCTCCTCTGCTCAACTACACTAAATAGCTCCTCACGTCAGCAGAGTGAGAGCTCACTTTCTAACAGTGGCCACAAGGTCTTACAAAGTCTGGCCCCTCTTCCTAGTTCTCTGACTTCCTCTCCTTTGGCCACCCCTGTCCCTTGGCTACATCTATTCCAGCCATACTGGCCTCCTTACTGTTCCTCAGACGTACAAGGTGGCCCTCTTGGGGACCTGAATTCTAGTTCTTCTCTGTGCCTGCAATTCTCTTCCCCTTGGAAGTCTCATAGTGTGCACACTTTCTCTTTCATCTCATCTCAGTCAAATGTCATTCTCTCAGTGATCTTCCCTGAACAATCCACTTATAATTGAAACCTGTCTTTCCTAATCCTATCCCTGGCACTTCTAATTCTCCTTTGCAATTTTTTTTTCCCTAGAGAGCATTTGCCACTATCTAATATGCCACACACACACACACACACACACACACACACACACACACACACACATTTTTAAAAGTTATTTATTTTATTCATTATTTGAAGGCCTCTGCTATAATGTCAGCTTCATGGATTTTGTTTTGTTTATTCCTAATGTATCTGTAACTCCTCGAACAATAACGGCCCGGGACCAGTAGCCGCTTGATAAATATTGGACAATGAAAAAATAAATAGAAGAGTAAAAAATACGACTTATCGAATATTCACCATGTGAGACACTTTTCTATGCACTTTACATGTATTAATTCATTTAATCTAATGAGGTAGGTCCTTGTACTTGTATATTCCTCATGTTAGAATTGAGGAAATGGAAGCACATTTAGATTATGTAACTGTTGCAGGGTATACAGTGGAATTTTAAATTTCTATGTTCAGAAGCATTGACTGTTTTTCTCATTGTATCCTGGACAAAGTACCATTTGTCTAGCTAAGAATTCAAGACTCTCTGCAACCTGGCCCCTGATCACCCTCCCCCAAATTGGCATATTCTCTCTTTCCTATTTATACTGGGAAGTTCCCACAGAAAGAAAAAAAAATGATGATGATGACAAGGAGAGAAAGAAGGCCTAGTATAACGACTGCTGAGCTCCTACTCTGTATCAGGCACCATACAAACCCGTTATATGTAGCATTTTATTTAATCCTTGCTGCAACCCAATGAGAAGACTGAGGTTTGGAGCAGCTAAGTAATTTTTCCAGGGGTGCACAGCCAAGAAATAAGCCTGTAATTTGACCCAAGGTTCTGTGACCTCAAAAATCTCCCTTAATTATAAGTTAGACTGAGTTGGAATTAACCCCTGCATGGTGCCAGCTGTACTGCATCCTGGGAACAACTGACCCTAATTAGGGTGAGGATGATATTGCAACTCTAGCTTGTCCTCTGGATTAGTTTTCTACTGCTGTGTAACAAGTTTCCCTACATTTAACAGCTTGGAACAGCAACCACTTATTAAATCACTGTTCTATATGTAGAATCCTAACTCAATGCAGCTGTGTGCCCTGCTCAGTGTACCACAGGGCTGAAATCAAGGTCTGGGTGGGGCTGCCTTCCTTTTTGGAAGCTTTATGGGGGATTCTGTCCCTTCCCTTTTCCAACTCCCAGATGCTTTCTACATTTCTGGGTTCATGGTGCTATTTCCTTCACCTTCAAAGCCAGAAGTGTTGCATTTTTCTGACCCTTCTTCCATAATCAGTCTCTCTCTGTTAGAGGAAGGCTTCTCCACTTTTAAGGACACATTTGCTTAGATTAGATAATTCAGTATAATCTCAAGGTTTATGTCTGTGATCACATGTGCAAAGCCCCTTTTGCCATGTAAGGTAATATATTCATAGGCTGCGGTGTTACGGTGTGATTCCCTTGGGGGTGGGGGAGAGTGTGCATCATTTTTCATACCAAGTCATGTTAAGAAGTTTGGACTTTCTTCTGAAGATGAGTAAAATCATTGATGGATTTGTGGCACAAAGTGACTAAAACAGATGCATTTTAGAAAGATTCCATGGCTCTAGGTTTCAAACGAACGATAGGAGAATGGTCTTATTCACTTAGTATAAGCAACTTAGTGTGGGGTACTGACCACAGTCCTGGCACCATTTAAAGTATGTTGCAACTCTTAAGCCATTGAACGCTTGTAAGTTAGATAACATTATATTAGCAATAACACGATTCTATAGATGATAAAATATATGCACAAATTACTTAAATAACCTTGCCCAAGATTTTACAACTAGCGAGTGTCAGAGCCAGGATTCCGTCCAGGCAGCCTGGCCTGCAAAGCCAGTGTTCTAACCATTAAACAGAACCGCCTGACATAGCACACAGAGGACCTCTTCCCAGACGTTGAAAAAGGGAGGGAACCCGGTCAGTTATAGTTGTCCGGGAATGCTGTATACGCGCTGCCGCTGCGGGGCATGCAAAGAGGCTGTGAAGAAGGGGAAAGACTTACAAAAGCAGAGAGGAATGGAGAAAGACTTCCATAATACCTGCACTGAATAGTCAAATCTATATCCTCCCTTTTCTATAAAATAAAATCCTTGGCCCCAGTAATTGCTTGACTCTTTAAATGTTTGAAAGAGTGAATCCGGGGACTAGAGAACAATATGTGCTGATGGCTGCAGTCTCCACTTTGATTACTACTTTGCAAGTTTCACAAATAACTAACCACCTGAGAGCTTGCCTCCCTCAGACTGAATTCCATTTTGATTTTTTTCATCCTTCTTGATTCTAATCTCTTTGTGACAAAATTGTATTTTTTCCAAAGATGTTTTCAAAAGTGTTTTTGTTCTGATTTAATAGGCTCCGTTTTCAGTGTTTGGGCTGAAATGGAGGAGGTGCTTTATGAAAAGCGAATGCATTTGAATGAAGTTTCCTGTGAAGAGAAATACAGTATTGTTCCACTCTGAAGTTCCTAAGAGCCAGCCTCTATTATTTTATTTCTAGATTTCCTTCCATCTTCTTCTTTAAAACTTTTCAAAATGACATCAAACAGCCTTCCTCTTGAGATGAAACAGAGGAAGGAAGCCCTTTCATCTGGAGGTAGGTTGATGGTGTGAGAATTATCAAGCGGAGACAACCAACGCTATTGTTCTTGTAAAATATATTGACTTAAAGAAGAAAAAAAAAACCTCCCTTTCTAGCTATTCACTCTCAAATACCTCTTCTATATCGATAATCCTTAAAATCAGAGATGATGACAGAGACAGCCCATAATAAATCAGATAGTGGGACATCCTTGTGCACACCCTCCAAAGAAGCGACAATCATGACAAACAGAGAAATGGAAGTGACATTTATTAAAATATCACCTATTTCGTGCTAAGAAAAGTGCTGTGTTACTTACTTTATGTACCTTACATCACTTGTATTTTTTGAAAGCCCTCTGAGCAAACTGTTTTATCCCCATTCTACAGATGAAGAAACTGAGATATGGAAAAGTGAGGCAAAGTATTCAAAATGTTTCAGAGTAACATGGCCAGGTTTTTTTAATTCAGGTATTCTTTGCAGTACTAAATCACATGATTTACCTTTTCAGCTTATTATCATTCACAGAAATGATTATTTGTGAAAGTTTCTGCCCCTTATGAGATATATAAGAAAACCAGAAGTTTAATAAATGTTGTAGAGAGAGAAAAATAATCATTAACTGAACATGAAACATGCATTAAATATCTAAGATAACCCTGGACCTATACTTTAAAGCATGACTTATAACATGACATATGAATTCATCTCATCAAAACGTTTTCATTGTAGGTTGAAAAACCAGCCTTCCTGTCTACCGTAGTTAATAAATAAGAAAACATTTCATTGGTGCTCGATTTTATAGCCCAGACAATAATACTCTCTAGTACTTCTTCACTACTTTTGAGTTTGCAAACATTTCCCAGTGCATTATCTCACTGAGTTTCCCATCCTTTAGTGAGATGGGCATTGGTTGACCTCCTGTACTCTTATTAAAACCGAGGCTCAGAAGCAGGTCAGCAGGATGAGTAAGATAACAGTGAATAAATTGTGAAGCCAGACCTAGAACATCGTTATTAGAGACCAAGACATAATTCTTTAGGCCATCGAGTCTGACATCCTAATTAATCTATGAATAGAAACAATGAAGTCTTATAAATCCAAAGGGAAGACAGTCTCTGTAGGGCATTCTAGGACAATTTGCCCACTCAGGAATTTTTCATCGTCTGGCCTTGCAAAAAGGTTTTCTGCATCTTTCTCTGTTTATTAGTCTGATATCTTATGACTCCAACTTCAAACTCACACCTTGACCTTTTCAGAATTGGTGAGTGTAGACTCTTTTCATGGTATTTTTAGTTACTCTTTCCTCTACAATGATCAGTTTGGCTTTTACTTCTCTACACCAGTATCCCCTATAGGGTTCAATTTTTCTGCTATGGAAGAAGACCCTCAGAATTCACACCCCACATGTCTGGGCCCATCCCAGCAACAAGTAGGACCAAAAGCAGGTAATAAAGGTAGAAATCCTAAGAGGAGGCTTGTAGAAGAGGAGAAACTTAGGCTGGGCTTTGGAAAATGGGTAAGATTAGGTGAGATAAGAGTGCGGCATGGGGAGGGAAAAGAAGAGACAGCAATAGAAAAGGAATAAAGGTTGAATGAGCACAGTGTGTATGAGGAAAGCGAGTAAGAGGCAAAGCATTGTTCATTACATTCCAATGTTACCACACTGCAAGCTTAGCTTCCATTTTTCTTCAGCTCTTGAATTATTTGTAAGTACACACACAGGTGCGCACACACAAATAGCTGTTACTAAAGGTTTACAGAAATTCATTTTCTACTTAGAAACACAAAAGCACAAAGGGTTTTGGAGAAGTTTGTAAAGATGCAGTTACTCGAAATACACAATTTTGTCAGTTTGCTTTTATAATCAAAGCACTGCATGAACTTCAAAGTAAATGTAATCTTTGTTTTAGAAAACTCTAGTCATGTCTTGAAAAATACAGTAGGGACAGGTTCAGCAAATAGTTGCAAATCTAAAGGCCTAATGTTTTTGATGTATCACTTCCATTAGTAATGTCCTAATGAAGTCATACCTAATTGATGCCACCCATTATCTGTTTGACACTTTATGATACATAAAGATAAAGCGGTGAAAGGAAGAGATCTAGCAGCTATTGACCACCTACTAAGTGAAAAGAGCTAAGCATGCTTCTCGATATTTTCCATGTCATTGCCTTCCCACAAGTTCTATATTGTAAATGTTATGGACATGTACAGGATGACAAAAATGAGAAACAGGTTAAATAATTTTATCAAGATCAGATGAACTTGTGGTCAATAGCCACAATAAATTAACAGTATTTTGGGGGGCACCATGCTTTAAGTTAAATATGTCGATTGCCTAAGTCCATGATCTTTACATATTCTCAATAGCATGATATGATTAGCCTTGTGTATATTACTTTCACCTCGGATGCTGCGTATTTGATCCAGAAAATGAGTATAGCATGATGTTGCTAGATTTAGCCATTTGTTCCATTGATGTATTCATGAACTTAGAAGTAAGTGCCAGATTTTTATTTGTTTGTTTGAAGTTCAGAGATGAAATGCACTGTTATACATAACATAGTAAGATCTGTCATTTAAACATCACAAAGTTAATTCCAGAAATTATCTTTACAAAAAAATAACAACAATAAAAATACTTTGCTCTTACTGTGTTAGTCAGAATAAGCTAATGATTTACTGAAAAATGCCAAGTGCCAGTGGCTTAATACAGAGCAAGTTTATTGTTTTCTTACTTTACAGTCCAAATGGACTGGTGAGTAACAAAGTGGGGGTGGGGGAAGCTTCTGCCTCATGCTGTTGTTCAGGGACTCAGGCTCCTTTCTTCTTATAATGTCACCATCTTTAGGACATAAGATCCAACAAGAAGCGATCATGTGTAAGGCACGTAGGGCACATAAAGACCTCAACCCAGAAGTGGCACATGTCATTTCTGGTAATATTGAATTAGCCTGAACTGGCCACATGGCCCCACCTTGGGGAATGTGTTTCTGGATGGAACTTTTTCCCAATAATAATTCTAAATCATGAAAAAATAAAATAAAATGTTGGTGGTCCGCAAGCCATTCTCACTGTCTATCCTTCTGGGCACCAAATATCCAAGCACATCTGTATTAAGTTTTTATTACTACCTAACAAATTACAACCTACTTAGAGCTGTGAAACCACTATCTCAAATTTTCTGTAGGTCAGGAGTTCAAGCATGACCCAGATGGGTTCTTTATCCAGATTCTCACAAGGCTGCAATCAAGGTGAGGATCAGGGCTGAATTTTCATCTGGAGGCTCAACTGGGGAAAGGTCCACTTCCAAGTTCTCTCAGGACATCACTGGAATCCATTTCCTGTGGCTTTAGGATGCATAGCAGCATCCTACTTCAAAGGTAGCGAGAGAGAGAGAGAGAGAGAGAGAGAGAGAGAGAGACAGACAGACAGACAGACAGACAGACAGACAGACAGACAGACTCTAGATTGTCTCTGCTAACAAGACAGTCTTATATAACATAACATAATCACAGGGGCAACATCTCATCAGCATTGCCATATAATATGATATAATCATGGGAGTAGCATCTCATCACCTTCTCTTTGATGATTAGTGATAGCTATTAGTCTACTGGTTAGTAGCAAGTTACAGATCCTGCCTGCACTACAGGGAAGGAGATTATTCAAGGGTGTGAAATCTAGAAGGTGGGAAACATAAGAGCCACAAAAACTATTCTTTCAATCACAGAGCACATTCAGCTCTCCCCCAACGAAGAAAACCAAACATTCCCCTCAGTCACTACGTTCAGCCAAAAGTACAGGGTTTCTGAGTTAAGTGTAGTTGTTGCCATCAGATCTGAATGTGACTACTTTGCATCCAGCAACCTATGAATTGAAAATAGAAGTTATCTGCTTTGACATACCAACACACATATCACAAAAAAAATACAAGATTGAAGTCCAGAAATGACCACAATAAAACATTTGCTTCAAAAGATAGGAGACTAGAAGATCTAGAACAGGCACCAGTCAACAGCAGTTATACAACTAAGCTTGGTGGACATTGTGAAGACTGCCTGTCCTGGAATAGGGAAGTTACTAGACGAGGCCCTGCTTCTAATCCCTAAGTGGGGGTGAGACCTCCCGAGGCCATCCTGCGCTGTTGCACCTGGCTCTACCTTCTTCCTGTTCCAGTGCCCCTTTGGATACATTCAAAGTGGGAGTGGGTTATCTTGGGGGATTTCTTGGGTGACAAAGGGAGGCCTAACTGTTTCTTTTGGTCTCAACTAGTCAAGAGCTTTATTTTCAGAAATAACATTTCTTTCAGTAACTTAGTAGGCTGCTGATCCATTGGCTTCCAGTTACCAGGAACTGCATCTAAACTCTTTCCCTAAGCATCATTTGAAACGTGTTTTTACTCATCTTTTCCCCACCTGCATCACCCTGCCCCCTCCACCTCTCTCCCTCCCTCTTGGCTTACTGGTAACTTTGAATGATTAGTATTGAATGAGAAGGCTACATCCTTAATTTGATCTTTTTTGCAGTAATGGATTCTAATTGATTTTTGTTGCTCAGAGTCTTTCTCAACTTTATTACCTGCTGTTTTAAGTCTAGAAACAGTTGATTCCCCCCCCCCAACTCAAGGTTTGAGATTTCTAGACTGTTCTTTCTCATTTATTCTTGCAAACCAGTTGATACTTTCCTGAATTAATTTCTCTCTTATATACCTTGGCACAACCAATACTACCAGCACACACCACGAATATTCTGTTTTACCACTTCTTCCCCTGAAACTACAAGTTGGCTTATCACAATGTAATATGTTCGTCACCTTTCCAGCCTATGACATCCCTTTTCTTTTTCACCCACTAAGCCACAGCATTATAGAGATATATTTTCTTAGGCAACTCCCTATTTCTGGCACCATGTATTCAATCAGTCAGAGTTTGACCAGGAAAATACAAACTACTCCAGGAATTCTGAACAAAATATTATTAATATAGAGATTTAGAGGCTTATGAAACCATTCATGTAGTTAAGGGTGTTGGGGAGCAGAGTTTTTACATATTCACTTATATATTACTTGGCAAGACTTCATCTTCTTCCAGAAAGTGTTAGCGGCCCTGAGTGGAGAAAACCAAATTGTCTGGAACGTAAGTATTTATTGAAGTAATTAGTTACAGAGCCACCATTCCATCTCAAAGTCTTGGAGATGAACTTAAAGGTCAGGATGTCTGCCAAATGGCCTGCAGAACTCCATCCAAGGAATATCTGATATGAAAAGAACAGTGATGAAGTAAACACAAAGCACTATTTCTTGTGATTAATTTACTGCACACCCTTGCTCTTTCTAGGGGAGCATGTTTGGATTGATGTCTTTTTGCCAAGGATGATAAAAAACATGCATGACCTCTTCTTAAACTTCTTTATGCATAATGAGCCAGAGGGAATTTTCTAGTCTTTGTGGCCTTAGCAGTGTTTCTCAACTAAACAGAAAAGTAAAAAAATCGCCTGGAGGCATATAGAAGCTCTGAGAGCCCACACTGGCAGAGATCACCACTCAGTCAACCTCACAGGGAAGGAAACCACTTTTATGTTCTTTCATATCAATGAAACATGATTTTGATTTAGGAGTTGAATGGCTCTGCCACTTATGAGCTGTGTGATCTTGAGTAAGCTACTTAAATTTTTGAGCCAGCTTTTCTCATCATCAAAGATGGGAAATTCTCGTATTTCAAAGGTGTAACGGGAACTAGATAAAATTATTAAAATGAGTGTTTAATAAAAGAAGTTTGTACATTATTGAAGGATGGAAGGAAAAGAGGTAAGAAATGAGGAAAGAAGAGAAAAATGAAAGGAGTAAAATAGAAAAAAAAGCAAAAAATAAAAGGAAACAGGCCATGTGAGAACAGAAAATCATAAACATAAAAGTAAAACAAATAGTGTACCTAGCAAACGGACCAGGGATTATCTTCAGTGCTAATTACTTGTGGGTGGATTCTTGTATCATTTATGTATGTAATTGACTTCTTTAACATTATATTTCTTCAATTCACTCAGTATCCCGTACCTGCTGTCCATGGACCAGGCTCTGCACTAGGCATTTTGAGAGCAGGGGGCTGAGAGGCCGGAGTTGGGACCTGAAGCAGATGTTATAGGCAACTTCCAGAATCTCTACTCCTGGAACCTCAATTCCAGGAATCTCTCCAGGGTAATCAAAGAATGATACCTGCTTGACTATTGCATGTTGTAGACTGCCGACTCAGGGAAAACGATATAACCGGAAAGGAATGTTGAGGGATTGTTTTTTTCCTCATCAATGAAGTATACAATCTCAAAAATGTTGCCAACAGGTGGAAGCCACTGTCAAAAGTTCCACTTTTCTAGTGGCTGCCAGAGGCTAAGGGGGTTGGTGGTGAGGTAGAAGAGGGTAAAGAGAGTCAAATATATGGTGACGGAAAGAGATTTGACTTTGGGCAGTGAACACACAATGCAATGTATAGATGATGTATTATAGAATTGTATACTTGAAACCTATATAATTTTATAAATCAATGTCACCTAATAAATTTAATTTTAAAAAGGTCCACTTTTCAATAGTGACAAAAACATATTGCGTTAACCATAAGTTGCTGAGAAGTTTCAATTTGTGAATGCAACCTACTGTAAACTTTGTCAATCACAAAATTAAACAAATAAAAAGATAGAATGCTCTTCTATTTACTTCAAAAATCAGATCTCAACAGTTCTTAGAGGACTGACAAAGTATTTCCCATTGGCTTCAAGGTATGTGCTAAATTATAATGAAAATTCTTATTTTAATAAAACTCATTCTTCATAAAATATATTCAGGAAAATTTATTAACACTACAAAGGTATTTTCAAAACCATTGTTTTGGAAATGCTTAAGTGGTTCATGAAAAATTTCAAAAACATTTTCTCTTTGAAGAAAAAAATAAGATATAATGAGCAAGCACACTTTGGTTTTCAACACATCTAGGTCTCAAGTAATTTTTCTATTCACTCTCTGAATCCTCAGATATTTTACTTAAATGTGTGTAAAATGGGGAAAAGGTGGTGTTGGGAGTATTGAATGCAACAATAAATTCATGGAATGTGCTTAATAAATAGTAGCTGTTTTTACTATTGATCTGAGTCCCAAATTCTATTGCCCACTCTGCAGTCCTATCACTAGGCTACATTCACTGACTCATGTAAAAATAAGTCAATAAAATAAGTAATATCCCTCCTCAGTGTGGCTCTCTCTGTTTATGTCTTATCTTCTTACACTCTGTCACAAAAAACTCATTTCTTTGTTCATCCCTAATGGACAATGGAGATAAACAATCCCAGTCCCCATGCCCAGAATAATTTAGTTCAAAAGAGAGAGCAAGAAAAGTCATGCTGTGTTGTACATGAGACCAACTGTCCATATTGGACCATAACTGAAAACGTTGGGAGTAAAATTGAAAATGATGTAAAGAAAATAAGAAAGGGCTTATCTCTGCAAGATGCAAGTCTTTGTGGATTTGTCAGACTCCTGGCATCTAATTGTGCTGATGAGCACCAAATCCATTGACTCATAGAGTCTACAAATAGAGCATCAATTTTTTATTATCTTGACTGGGTACATGGCTGCCCTTCATTACACACTGGAGACAATTTTCTCAAATAAAATACCGACAAATTTTATTAGAAAATACAAATTCAAAAAAATGCAAATGGCTATTTGATGAGCAATCCAAGCTTCAACATATTCAGCGGGGCTTTTTTCCATCAGTTTATAAACAGGCTGCTTCCCCCTCCTTCCTCCTTTTCCTCATTAACAAACTTTTTAGAAAAGCAATTTAAAGTTAGGGCCTCATCTTCCCCCACACACTTCTTCAATTTTGCATGATGCTTCTTTGCCATCCATTGTATAGAAACCCAGGTTTCTCATGCTTCTCCAATTGCCTAAACCAGTCATTTCTCTCTCTGTTATTTCCGTGTTTGACAAGCTCCTTCTGAAACTAGCCCTTTCTGTAGCACTAGTGACATTGTTCTTTTCTGGTCCTCCTCATATATTTTAAATTATTTCTTCTCAATCTTTGCCAAATTTTTGCTCCTCTATTTCTTTGTCCTCTCTGATGGCATGCTCCCATCTTCATTTGGTCATCTCATCTACTCATCATGTTTTCATTATTACTTTTGTAGTGATAAAACCATGGTCTGCAACTTTAAAACTTCCTTCTTAGCTATAGATCTTCACTTCCATCCAATTTCTCATTATCTTCATCTGGATCTCTCAGCAGTAACTAACACAAAATTCTTCATTTCTTCCCTGGCCCTTTTACCTCCATCGGAGCGTTATGTAACAGCTCTTTAAGAAATTCTCAGCAGTTTTGTTAAGTCCATCTTGGTTGGGAGTTTGGGGAGAAGTCTTTTCTTTACCTGTCTCTACACTGGGTAACATGTCTGAGGGGATGGCAGGTGTCATGCTGCATTAGAAAATGTGATGTTCATAGGTGTTAAACTCCAGAGAAAATGCCCATAATAATTACCTTCTACTGCTTTTGAACCATCCATTTCTTGTTCATTCAATCCACAAATATTGCATGCCTACTCACTGTATTAGAGGCTCAATAAATTACAATTTCTTAGACCCCAAAACTCCTTAGGCACTCCCTTATTGTATTACACATAATAATAGTTGCTGTGTATTAAAATTATTTACATAAATGTGTTGTATTTCTTCAATATTCTGTCTTTAGAGTAGAAGCATACCTTATCTGTATTCATACCCCTAGAACAACTGGTTGCCCATAGTTAATAAAAAAATTCTTTGTCAAACTTCATTGAAAGTTGCTTGAAATATTGTCACCAATAATTGATGGACTAAACTACTTGATACTTTTACTATGAAAATAAGAGCTGGCAAAAGACACAGAACATCTTTGATGTATCTGACTCTTAAGAAATTCTCCTTTGATCACAGTATTTGCAGACTCAAGAAAAACATTAATCCAGGTTATGTTTGAGGAAATTTATGTTCACTTACACAAGATGGCAGAATGCTTACTTAAGACAACATTTTCTTCTTAGTGATCTCCAAGTAAATTAGTATTGCAATGTCACGGACTGTACTGCAACCCTCCAAAAGCTCATATGTAAAGTCCCAACCCCCAATATGACTATCTTTGGAGGGAAGTCCTTTAAGGCGGTAATTAAGGTTAAAGGAGGTCATAAGGGTGGGACTTTAATCAACCTAAGGATTAATGTTCTTATAAGAAGAGAGACATTGGAGACCTCTCTCCTTCCACGTGAACACAGAGGAATGGCCATGTGAAGATACAGCAAGAAGTTGGCTATCTGCAATCAAAGAATAGAGCTCACTCAAAACATAATTTGCTGGCACCTTGATCATGAAATCTAGCCTCCAGAACTGTGAGAAAATAAATGTCTGTTGTTTAAGCCACCCAACCTGAGGCATTCAGTTATGAGAGCCTAAACAGACTAATGCATACAAAATAGCATACAGCGTCCAGGGTATACTTTCTGTACACTTTCAGTTATAAGATCAGTAAGGCCTGAGAACCTAATGTATAAGATGATGTCAATAGTTGATAATAATGTTGTATAATTAAAATTTGCTAGGAGAGTAAAGCTTAAATGTTTTTACTAAAAAAGACATAAAAGAGGTAACTCTGTGAGGTGATAGATGTGTTAATTAACTCAGTGGAAGAGATCCTTTCAAATGTGTACACATATCAAGTCATTACACTGTATACTTTAAATATATTACAATTTTTATTCTCAATTATACCTCAACAAACCTGAAAAATTTATTTTTAAAAAACAGCATAATGGAAAACTTGTGATTTTAAAGAACTTGTGGGTCTTCCTTTGCTTCATATTTACCCCCGAACTTATAATTCTCTTTCATTGGCGAAAATCTTGGCCCTTTTTTGTTTTTAACTATTGTCAGTATCAGTAACACTGTTTCTCAATAAGCAAGCCTTACTCCTGAAGTGTTTTATATCACTTAAAAAGTTACTGGGCCAGCCAAGTGGCGCGATGGTTAAGAACTGGCTTGGGATGCCAGAGGGCCCGGTTCGGATCCCACATATGAGGGCCAGTGACACTGCCCTCTACAGCTAAGATGCTGAACAAGAGCTCAACTTGGAGCTGGGCTGCCGTGAGATGCCGCCGATGGCGTAGGCTGCAGCCCCTGTGGCAGTGACTTGCCATGGGCTACGGTGTGTAGCCANNGGCTGCCATGAGTCGCCGGCGACGGCGTAGGCTGCAGCCCCTGTGGCAGTGACTTGCCATGGGCTACGGTGTGTAGCCAGCAGCCAGTGTGAGTGGCCAGCCGCCGCAATGAGCGGCCAGCAGTCGCCGTGAGCAGCCGTCCAGAAGCCAGCGACTGATCTGCCTCGCCTGGGAAGAGCACAACGATGGTGCCAACTTTGGCCAGTGAAGCGACGTCCTCCACAACTAGACTGAAGAACAAAACGACAGTAACTTGTCTGTTCCCCTTCCCCCAACTCCCCAGCACTGTTCCCATCCCCCCAATTCCCCAATTAAAAAAAAAAGTTACTGATACTATTCTTTTTCATCATTGAACTATGGCCAAATGTTTGGAACACATTGCCAGAAAAATTGCCAAGCAAGCCATGTTTTATTTTTGCTTTTCTTCCTTGCTAAAGCAGGTAGCATTGAGATGCATGTGGCCATTTTCATAATCAAGGATGTGAAAAAATAATTTTCTGCAACTATGAAATCCATTTGAATTAATGGAGTTATTTTTAATAACCTTTAGGTAAACAAACCACACAAAGGAAAATTGTCTCCTACCTTTGATTTTTTCAAGGTATGTTTTGAGTGCCTACCTAATTCCAGGTATTGTTCTAGACTTTTGGACTACGTCTGTGAACAAACTACGTACGATGTCTATATGAGGGAATTTACAGTTTAGTGAATGGTGTAGATTAATACATTGGCAATTATAACACAAGTACAATGTTAGGGTTAAGCACAGATGTCTTCAGAGCACCAGTCTCCTGTGACTAATCCTGTGTTGACTTTTTTTTCTTCTTCTTCTTCTTCTAAAATATCAGTATAGAGAACCAGGTCTCTACCATGAAGAATAATGCATAATAATCTCAAGTGAAATAAGTCAGACACAAAAAAGTCATGAACCATATGACTTCACTCATATATGGGATATAAAACTGAAAGCAACAAAGAAACATGACAAGCATAGAAACAAAAGCTCATAGACACAGACAACAGTTTAGTGGTTACCAGAGGGTAAGGGGGGAGGGAGTAGTATAATATTTTATTTATTGTGGCTTAAAAAAATATATGAAATGAAACACATCAACATTTTCTTTGTATATTTTTAATCTTTTTTTCAATTTTAAATACATATGTCTAATTTTTATACTTTTAATACTTTTCCTTAAAGATTTTCACTATAAACATCAACATTTCATTTAAAGTGTTTTCATACAATTTCTTTGTATGGATATGCCATTATTTACTTTACCATTCCTCTAGATATGGCTATGATAGCATTTTCACCATTACAAATGGCAATGCTATGAGCAGTTTGTGCCTAAATCTTTGTCTGGATCTCAGAACATTTCTTTACGATGGAGTCCCAGACCTCAGAAACCTGGCTTAAAAGATATCAGCTGTTAACCCTCTTGAGATTGAGATACAGCCAGTCAACTGTCTATGAATGTATTACATCTTTATAATCTTTGGGTTTGTGTGCAGGCTCTCATCCAGATGGAAAGTAACAGCCTCTCTGAACCTCAGTTTCTTTCCCTGTAAAGTAGGGCTAATACTACAACGTCATCTAGAGCAAAGATTAAACGAGAAGAGGTATTCAAAGGATTTCACACAGTACCCAGCACAGAGCAAATGATCAGCAGTGACTGCTTTTTTTCTGCCTAACCTGGGAGGTGACTACCTCTGCTGTAATCTCTTTTCCATCCTGAATCCTTTCTGAAATTTACTTTTCATCCCACAATCAGCATGCCCCTCAAGCTCTGCTTTCTGTGACTCTGACTTCCTTTTTACATTTTTTTTATTCCCAGCTACATTGCCTGTGTCCCATCTATATTACAAGGAGCTTATCTTATTTCTCCACTCCATAAATAACAGACTGCTGATAAGAATAATAATGGAAAGTCAGATTGCAGCAGAGCAGAATCAGAGGGAAATAAAAGTAACATTGAATGAACTTCAACAGGGAAGAAAGGAGGCATCGTGGGTAAATGATTCTATACCCAGAGGTGATGAACGCCATCAAGTAGTAAATACACAAGGGGGAAAAAAAAGGTCAATGTGAATACGGAGGAATAAAAAGAAATCAAGGAATAGCGAGAAAACCAAACAGGGTACAAAAAGACAGTTCCTGAGCTAAGAGAGGAGGAAAAAAATGGATAAGAGCAGGGACTGGAGGATGCAACGTGGAGTGTGCAGGGTGAGGGAAGATGGAGCCCATTATGAATGCCTTTCAGGCACAAAAGGAAGACAAGGTTTGTGAAAGAGGCAGTGACGCCCGCAGAGAGTGTCTTTGATAAGCATTGGCATCTGAGTCCAGGGGAAACCAGATAGGACTTCTGTCACCACAGGTGGATGCAAAGAACAAGAGCATAAAACCCCATAAACTTGTGTGAAGCTGGTGGCTGCATAGCACCTGGTTAATGGCTGAACAGCAAAAAAAAAGTTCTAAAAATAAATGAAATTTTAAAAGTGAGTCCAGCTTGAGTCCAGCTTTAAAGAAGCCTGGCCCCAAGTTGCCCCTGTGGCGGGTAATTCCAAGTGTTTATGGTTGACTTCTCTTTCTCTTCCTTAGGTGGAGTCCTTCGACAAGTTTCCAGTGGGTCCCCCTACCTCCAAAGCTGGCTGCCTGATGCATCTTCATGAAACAACCTAGACAACGCCCCTGTACTCCAAAACCTTCAGTGGCTGGCTACTGCCTGCAGAGGGAAGCCCAGGTTCTGGTTGTGGCATCAAGAACTCCACCACGTGGCATCAACTGACCTTTCCAACCGGACAGTCCATATTCCAGGTAAGGTGCTTTTGTCTGGAGTCTACAGTGCTTTCACGTGTGTAGGCAGAGGCCCAAAGGGCAAGCCGAGGGCTTCTCAAGCCACACACTGCAGAGAAAAGATGGCTCATCAGGCTCACTTCACGTGAATGATCCTTTAGGAGTCATGATAGTGGTCCTCGCCGTAAGTGCATGCACATATTATCACATACGATCCTCACAGCAGCTCCATGAGGTAAAACATAGCTTCCTCCTTTTACATTTGAGGTAGAATTGTTAGGCTCATTGTATCGCAGAGGAGCAAGTAATGTGCCAAAAGTACACGCAGTAAATTCTCCAGCCAGCCTGTGCCGCCATCCTGCAAAGCCTGTGCTTTAACGATTATGTATTCTCTTCTGGACCCCAAACAAGGTGTTCTTGAAATGTGTCATGTTGGACCAACACCTTGGTTCTTTGCTGATCTTTTATCCTGGTATTATGACCATTTGTGTACGTTTTCCTTCCTATTGAATCCTTAAGTTTGATATTATAGTACTCCATTTGGAATAGTGAACTCCCTTTTGGACTATCCCATGTAATTCACCCCTGACAGGTCCCATGCACATGTTCTCTCTGCAAAATGGATGAACTTGGCGTTAGTTTTCCCACCAACTTCGGAGTCAGCCAGAGCTTAATTTCAACCTCAACTGTCCCAAATTCTAGCCTGTACATACTTGAACAAGTCATGAAGATCATCTGTGTCGCAGTTTCCTTACCTGTATAACAAGAGTGGTGATATTTCCCTGTCTACCTCTCAGGGTTGTTGGAAGGATCAGATTAGATAATGAATGGGAAGGGGAAGGTGACTTGTAAGATATAAAGTGCTACACAAATGTTTAGAACGATTATGACATCATCTTGCCATTGTCATTTTTGTGCCTCTTAATCCAAAACTGTTTGCAATCATTTGTTGGCCCTTGGAGGCATTTAGCTATTACCAAAATACCATCAGGTCTTGTAATAATCCTTATAGGGTATTGAAAATCATTTCTGAAATGCTTTAACATTGGGTTGAATTAAAGCTCAGGGATTTTCTCACCTGACTCAAAGGTCAGATCACTTATTCCCGGACTCATGTGACTTTATACTTTTCTTCACCTTTAGTGTTTCTATCTCTATAAATGTGTGAAAAAGAAGAAAGCCAATAAAGACAAAAGAGTGCTACACAAGGTGATTCATTTCCTGATCCAATACAGTGATTCTGAAATACAGAAAGAATACACTTTCACTGATTTACTGCTTTGCCAATTAAAAAGTCATTTAGTCAGGTTTCATTATAGCCTCTCCATTGTGAAGAAACCAGAGGAAAAGTTTTAAGTTTTTAAAGGCTGACCTTGCTGTATTTCATCTAAGAAAGTTGGAAAAACACCAGATTTTTTTTTTCTGTTAAAAGTTTTAAAGGCATCTCCAGGCCTTTCTCTCTCTCTCTTTCTCTCTCTCTCCTTCTCTAAAACTCTGTGTGAGATGGGGCAACTTTTTCTTAACTGTTTTGTATGAATCTAGAAGATACTAGGTTATCAGGGAGGAATGCAAAGAATAAACCTGTCACCAAATGCTGATAGAGTGGTGTTCCTTTTCCAGCCCTTCACATTTTCCATTTATTCAGAAGAATAAATCAAGGCTCAGAGAAGTGAACTGGTATGCTGAAGGATCCAGAATTAAATACCCGCAAACCTGAGCAAATACTCTAAATATTAGCGGGCACTTGTGTGATGTGCTTCTTTTACACAGGGTACCTCCCGTCCTCCTGACAATAGTTTGGGATAAGACCAATGGCTCCCTTTTGATAAATGAAGGCACTGAAGCTTTAAGAATTAGGCAGCTTCCCTTTTGTCACCCAGCCAGCGAGGGACAAAGCCAGGGGGTGACTCCAGGTCTGTCTTCTTCCAGAGCTTTAGAAGGCCCATGGGGCCATATGCATGTCCTTCTTGGAAATCAAGATAAAGTCCAAAGAGTTCACGAGTAGAATTCATCTTTCTGGATGAGAGTGTGTCACTGTGGCCACAAAAGACTAATATAGCCAGGTCCTCCGAGCCCAGGGCTTTGATGAGGGCCCCTGGTGAGGGAGACATGTGTACTGGCAGCTGGCTCCCTGGAGGCCTGTTCTGAATGCTTTTGATCCACATGCTTTTGAACAGAGAGAGTTTGCAGATCAACCCTACAGACCTCAGAAGAGCCCATACAAGTCACCCGGGGAGGTCCCGTGTGCACGTTCTCTCTGCAAAATAGAAGAGCCTTTCCATGTGGGGAAAGATAGGAACTTAGCCTCCAGGGAACACAAAAGCTGCAAAGGTGCAGAGAACCATCTTGTTTATTATAGAAAAGATACTAACCACAGGACCCCTCCCTTAGTTAGATGCTCTCTCCACCGCCTCAGTTTACCTCCTTCTGTTCTCTCTGGCCAGGTCTCCATGCTTTGTTATAAAAAAAAAAAATGAACTTACTTCCCCAGGAAGAACATTTGCATTGAGGATGGGCTGTGGCTGGAGAGTCAGAGGCCTCCTCTGACTGTTGGACTGGGGGATACTGGGACCTCAGGTCTGTCTCATGTGCCAATTAAGTTGCAAGAGCCCTGGTTATGGAGGAATCGTGGGCTCAACGCTTACTCCTGGCACAAGGCTACGAAGCCTCGTTTTTGTGAACAGCTGACTGCCTACTTGGGTTCCAAAAGGGGCCCTTGAAGTCTAAGTAGCAGCAACATACAAACATTACCTTCGTGTGTCCTAAATTCTGTTCTCACCTCTCTTCCCACCTGAGAGCAAAGGCCTGAGAGCCTTTCAGTAGCTGATCTGTCTGTCATATTGTGCAGTGTTGTAGAGGCCATATTTCTGCCTTCCTCTCAGCCTTTCTCTCCCTCTCTCTGTCTGTTTCTGTCTCTTGTAGTCTCTTTAACGCCAATGTGTATTGGGCTTAGACTGCTCAAGAACAAATTAGGTATTTAATTTATATCAATAATGTTTTCACATTGTTCCACTAAAACTGCACAAATTGTGTTAGCTTAATTTCTAGACACTTCATAATTTGTTTTGCTGTTGAAAATAGTATTGTTTCTCTAATTGTTTATTTTGACATATGGGGACATTGTTTGCAGTAATGTTGCTAAACTCTCCAATTATATTTAGTAGATGGTCTATAAGTTCTTTTGATTTTCTGTGTCCATGATCAACGACTATAATTTGTTAATATTAAGATCAATTCACATTCCCCTGGGTGTGGATTTGGCGTCTTCATAAATTATGTAATTTGGGGAGCCTCAGGTTCGGCATTTTCAAAATATAGCTGACATGGATTTCACAGGTGAAGCGGGGAAGTTAATTGAGCTAATGCATCTCAGGTGCTTGATTCAGTGTAGCTTCCTGCCTGGGCTGGAACTCAGCCTTGTGGTCACAGCCACCTCCAGGGAAGGCCAGGGGGCATAGCTGAGCTGCCTGAAACCTGTTGGGTGAGCTTCTCTGCATGTCTCACATTTAAAAAAAAAAAATGCCTATCAATTTTCAGACACATTGCTAGACACTTTTATATATGTTCTATCCTTAGATGTATTGGTGATCTTTCCAAATATTGGGTTGTCGGAAAAGTCATGACGCATTTTTGCAACAAAAAAACTAGTACGTAATGACTTTTCCAACAACCCAAAGCCCTATTTTATAGATAAGGAAATTAAGACTCAGAAACTTTAAGAGACGGACCTGTTGGTCACACAACTGTCTCCAGGGGTTACAAATTGCTCTCCATTAACCAGGGCTTTAGATATTTAAGCTATTGGGTACAAAGACTTCAACAGGCTCATGTTTATTCTGGGACATACTATTGTCAACTTAATATCTATTTTACCTCCACTGAAGTGAACCCTCACAGCTAAGTAATAATATCTTTTCCTAAAGCCAGAGCAATGCCTTACTTAAGATGGGTTGACACATTTCTAATTTTAACAGAGGTTCCTCCTCTTTCCCTCTGCTCTCTTCTCAGTTCCTTCAGTGTAAAATGGAAGAAAAATAAATAAATCCCTGGGCATCGATCGTCACTGTGATTTAATATATTTCTGAGGCTACCTAGCCAATGGAAGAAAACACACAGAAAGCTCCATTGGCATCATTGATTAAGCAAGTTCTTAAGATTGTGACATCATGGCAAAGGGACATGAACGTACTGGAGCTTTACTATAATAACAGCATATATACCGGGACGTTAATAGAACCCAATCATCCAAGACTGTGCTGGTGGAGACACACCTATGTCATTACCTCATGACATGGGCACAGTTCTCTTTTAATGAAGCACCAGTTATTTAAATAACTGGTGCCCTGAATACATACGTAGGAAGAGGGAACCATATCACATATGCCTGCTGGTCACATAGAATCAGAGACTTAGAGCATATTACCAAATCCCTTTAGCATCTGCCTGTTTTCTGTTTGGGAGGAAGGATTCTATAGTGGAATATGTTTAGGCTTTAATATCAGATTGAACTTGTTTAGCCTCTATGTCATGAATAAAGTATATGACATTGTACAATCACTGGAAATCAAGAGATAATATTTCTCAACTTCTCAGGGGTTAGAGGAGTGGCCAATCTGAATGTAAGGGATCTAGCTCCCATCCCTTTCCTTGATGTGTAATTAGCACTTCCTAGCATCTCAGGCAATGATAACAGAATTAATGATATATTGATATTAATGCATAAGTAATAACAGTTGAGTCCTAACAGTGTGCTCAGCTGGGTTTCACCTCATTTAATCCTCAACATGGCTGTGAGGCTGATAGCATTATTTTCAGTTTGCAGATAAGGATACTGAAGTTAGAAAAAGAAAGCAAGTTGACCATGGCCTCATAGCCAGTGTCAGAGCTGGGGCTCATGACTTACCTGGTTACAGAGGTTGCTCCCTTAGTATTCTCATCTTGAAAATGAGGGTAGGTTAGACAATGTATGCTTGGGTATTTAAAATGCTTGTAATATTGGATAAAATAAACTATTGTTCTGCCTCAGTTCTACACAGATCATCCTGTGAGATGTTTATTTGCACTGGGAACCCCCTTACACACTGCTCCCTGGGACTTCTGTCTGAGGAAGTAGATTAAGCATCTCCCTAGAACTTGAGGGCATTTGGGGACTGAAAATGGCAGAAAAAAATAATTTTATTTAATGCTATTAGAAATGGGGAACTCTTACCCATGGGTATCTGTGTCTTTGTTTGTTATTCTGAGATTTTTTTTTTACGTACATTGACTCTCACGGCACCTTCCCCTTTCCTCCTTACCATTTATTTCATTAAACTCCATTGCCACTGAGAAGCTAGGAAGAGGAAAAGTCCCCTGAGGCCATTGGGCATGTCCTTATAGGAAAATTTCCATGTGCCCAGTGCTGTTAGATTGCATCACCTGTGATCCAAAAGTTGAGAGTTTTATCAGGATCATAAGAATAGCACATAATAATCTGTCATTTCTCTTATTTGCCTGTCATTCTATGAGACTCCTTTCCAAACACTCTAGAATTTGAGTATCTTGACCTTCTCAACTCAAGTGAACTTTAGCTCTGACTTCCTTTCAAAAAGCCACTCCTATGATTACACTTCAAGCTGTGTCACGACCCAGCACCGTTCCCTTTCTGAAATGTTGTACATCAGTGTTAAAACCTTTGCTCAGTCTCCGGGCCTTCTAACTCACTCACTTTCTTAAACCCACCATTTCTGTTCCTTGACTCAAAATGCCCTTTGGCCATTTTATCCCTCCCTTTGTTCAGTCTGTGGGCCCTTCTAACCTTAGGGAACTCCTTGACCAAGCTGGGCCTTGCTTTTGGTCATCTAAATTGCTCCTGTTTTTTCTCTTAAACAACCCCACCTCCATGACATACCTGCTCAGCAGCTTCCCAAGTCTGCATTTTTCTTACAATATTTTTTCTTTTCCTTAAAATTTGGCAATTGATAGAAACACTAAGAGCATCCGAGAGCATAATGGAGAAAACGACACAACGGCCATGGTACTCCAGGGCAGCCAGGTCCACAGTCTCACCCATTAATCATTCCGCTTGCTCGGTCAAGTACCACTCCCAGAAACTCTTTCAAATTCAGCTACTACCTCCCCCATGTAAAATGGTCTTCCCTCTAGTTCACAGAGATTATAAGGCCTTCCAACATAAATTAGCTGATTCTCATCCTCCCTCACCCCTACACACGTCCGTACACAATGACCTGCCTTTCTACACATCTTTACGCCCTCCCCTCTGAATTATGGGTGGTTGCCCCTTCTGCTATGCACCACTGACCCCTCCACACAGACGTTCCAGCCCATTCTCTCTTTTATCTTCTAGGAGCTTCCTTTATTAATACTGGTGCCAACAGCTGGTGCTTTTTGCGTCATCTGTTGGATGCCTCTAAAATCATCTGAGGAATCCTCATAGTCAGAATCTTAATCTCCTACTCCTTTTAAACAAATCTTCCACTCTTCCTAGGCTATTGCTTTTACTGCCCACAGAACAGTTTCCTCATCCAGTTTCCACATGTCACCCCCAAACTACTGCATGATATATCAGATGTCCCCAAGAACTTGCTCTCTGTACCTTTTCTACCAGCAAAACCTTACTCAGTTAACAGGTTTCTTCAGCTCTGCTTGTGTTCAACCAACCAAGAAACAAGTTTTCAGTATCTCTTTTTTCCAGACACATGTGTTATCAGTTGCCTACTGCTGTGGAACAAACAACCCTGACATTTACTGACTTAGCTAAAATATTTATTTATCTCATAATTCTTTAGGTAGGCAATTCTGAATGGACTCAACTAGGTAGTTCTTCTGGTATTGTCAGAGTCTGCTTATGTATCTGTGGTCAGCAATGGGTAGGCTAAAATATTTTGCTGATTTGTCTGGAATGTCCCACATGTCTCCCTGGGACAACTAGGCTGACTCAGCTCTGCTCTGCGTGTCTCTTTCTCCAGTGTACTAGCTTGAGGTAGCTCTGAGGATGTGCCTGGTGAGAGCATGGAAGACTGCAGTGCCTTTTGAGACCTGGCATAATGCCACTTCATCAGATTCTATGGGGCACAACTCATCACGGGCTGCCCAGATTCAAGGGCTGGGGGAGAAGTTTCACCTCTTGATGGGAGCTGTCAAGTCACTTTGCAAAGGGAAAAGGGCATAGATCATGGAACAGAGAAGACAAACTGGGCCATTTTTGCAATAACTCAACCACATCCCCCAATGTCTACTGGTAGTTTCTTTGAACAAGCCTTCCTTAGTTTTTTGTGGGGTAAACACAGTGAGAAGAGGAAAAATGTCCCATTATGTTTCCCTAAGAACAACTCCTTGGTGGAATGCAATATCCCTGCATTCCTGGTGCTCTGTTGAGATAAACTGATGGGGAGTGTAGGTCATCTGAGCAAGGTGGTTCTGCACTTCTTGCAGCTTCTCCAGCTTTAGGTTTGCCTTCAGCTTTGGATACCACAAATATGTCCTGAGTATCAATCATGTGTCAGGTGCTCTTCTAGGTACTTGGCTTATGTAATTGAATGAAACATATCAACACCTTGCCCATATGGGGATTGCATGCTAGCAGAGGAGAAAGAGAGTGAAGGATACCTAGGATAAATAAGCAAACTTTTGTTTGTTTAAATGTGATAAATGTCATGGAAATAAAAGGAAAACTAGAGCAGAATAAGGGAGATTGGGGCTGTAAGACAAAGGAAAGAAAAGTCTAGATGAGGTTTCACTGCGAAGGTTAAGATTTGTCCAAGACTGGGGGAAGCATGATAGTCATGGAGATATCTGGGTATCTGGAATATTCCATGGAAAGAGAAGGCTAGGGGGCGGGAGATTGAATGGCATGTCTGGGGAAACAGCAAGGAGGCTGGTGTGGTTGGAGTGCAGTGAAGAAGAGAAAGAGTCAGAGGAAACAAGGTCAAGACTAGGCATGAGGAAATGGGATGGAACCCGTAGGACGGGGGTCAGCAAGCTGTGGCCTCTTGAGCCAAATCCGTGTGACCACCTGCCTCCGTGAATAAAGTCGAATGGGAACAGAGGTACACCCATTTGTTTATATTTGTTTATGGCAGTTTCACACGACAGTGGTGGAGTTGAGTAGTTGTAAAGGAGACCATATGGCCCACAAGGTCTCAATTGTTTAACTTTCTGTCCCTTTAGAGAAAATGTTTGCCAACCCCAGATATAGGACCTTCCAAACCATTGAAGAGCTTTCTCCTCTGATGAGGGGTGGGAGGGCGGGTGGGGGCAATGCTGGGAAATTACATGCTCTAACTTGGACTTTTCTAGAATATCACCTGGTCTCTGGTACGAACGGGCTCTAAGGATGTACGGATAGATGGAGAGAGACTAGTTAATAACTATCAAGACAGTCCAGGCAAAGGATGATAGTTTGGATCTGGGTGGAAGAAATGAGATAATGAAAAGGAGTCAAAATCTGGGTACATTTAGAAAGTTCAATAGGCCTGTGCATTCTTCAGCTTCCGAGAGAGCCCCACTCCATACCATGTTACAAAAGCAGGAAGAATATAGGGGCACACCTGTAACCATTTGAGCTGGACATAGGACAGACGCCCGGACCCCGCAGAAGCAACTCACCCAAGCTCAGCTGGGCCCTTTGGAGAAAGGGGAGCAGCCCTTTGATGTGCAGCCTAGGGACCCAGAAGCCCCAGCATGTGTCCCTGACCTTTATGTCCACCCCTCTTTTACCATCTGCTACAGGGCTGTTCTTCTTGGAGTGTCTTTTGTTCCTTTTCATCAAGCTCAACTCTGCATCCCATTAACTCAGTGTCTTGCTTTCTACCTGTAGAACTTTTGCTACCTGAAGTAAAACATGCATTTGTAGTCATGAGGACTGGGTGTAATTCCTGGTTCTGTGACCTCAGCTAAGCTATTTAAACTCTCTGCATCTCCATTTTCTAACCAATACAACAGAGGGCTAATTGTACCTATTCCACTCTGTCATGATAATTAAATATGACCATTTCTGTTGAGCAGTGTCATAGCAGTTAACAACTGGCACTTAGTAGGCCTTTAATCCATATGAATTCATGGGTGATTTTTCTTTTCTGAGGAGCTATTCTCTGATCTGTATGGAGAGGATGTTTTTCTGCTTTCTATACGCGTCCTGGTGTCAGGGGTGTCCTCAGTTCACCCTGGCTGTCGGATTATTGCTAGCAAATTCAAATCGTTTGCAGACTTGCTGTGAGGAAGGATCAAGCAATATCATAGAGTGGCTGGGGAACTGCAGGGAGGACATCTTCACGTGGGATTATGCATGAGGTGCCGCACAGGCAGGCAGGGTCTGCAGACAGAGATACCAAGCAGGGCGAGCGTGTTCAATTAAAGAGCCCTGCATGTAATGAGACGGGCCCTGCTCCAGAGAGCTGGGGGACGGTCAGTTTCCGAAAGAAGAGGATTCTTGGGGTGGCCGGAGTCACTATTGCGGGGTTGGACAGGAAGTTATTTAGGATTGGGGAGGCACTAGGGAAAGTAGTAACAGAGAGCAGAAAGTTCATAATGAGAGGGAAAAGAACGTGTTGTGTTCTCTCTGTTTGAAAATGAAATCTTTTCCGGGCTTTCTAATGTTGCAGCCTAGGCAGTAAAACCAAACCATAGTGGGAGCCAAATTGCATGTCCCTGCTTTTCCTGCATCTCCTTTGAAAGCTCCGGAGGTGTGAACAAGTCAGTGGAGTGTGACTTTAATTCTTGTGACTTTAGCACTATATTCTTTTCCTGTTTTCAAGGCAGTGCCTGCTCAAAAAGAATTCGGAATCATAAAAGTAAAAAAAAAAAAATTCTCTCTGCCAACCCATGTATCACTACTGTTAACATTTTGGTGTTTTTATTTCAGTTTATTTACTATGTATAATCAGGAGACACCAAATTCACGAATAAAATATTCCTGGGGTTTTTCACAGCTAGATTTCTACCAAAAGTCACGTATTTCACAGAATTCTCCTCATGACAAATGTAGCCACCTGTTTGTTTTATTGAATTTTTTATCTCACTGGGTGATGACTTTTTCTTCAAAGAAATAAAGTCATTACTTTTCAAAAGTTGCTGCCTTGCACAATAAGTAAATAGCAAACCTTTGTGAGTCAGAAATGTCAGCTAGGTTTAATACGCTTTGCAAAACTCATGATTCTAAGTCACTCTTCAGCAACATCACATGTTAATATGTGATGTGATGTTGGAGTACACACATCTACAAATACCTACTATTATGTATAGACATTTGTAAACACACACGCACTAGTATGCATGCACAATTAGAATGGGTAGTCTATATGCAGTTTTGCCTCATTTTTTCCCTTTGCCACCACAGTAGGACAATTTTCTTGATAAAATTATTCAAGCGCTAAAGTTTTTTAAAATGCATAATGGTCATTTATATATATATATATATATATATATATATATATATATATATATATA
>NW_017731610.1:2112280-2125876 GCF_001890085.2 Hipposideros armiger | reverse complement strand
CGGCTGCTGGCCGCTCACGCTGGCTGCTGGCTACACACGGTAGCCCATGGCAAGCCACTGCAGCAGGGGCTGCAGCCTACGCCAGCGCCAGTGACTCATGGCAGCCCAGCTCCAGGTTGAGTTGTTGTTCAGCATCTTAGCTGTGGAGGGCCGTGTCACTGGCCCTCACATGTGGGATCCAAACCGGGGCCCTCTGGCATCCCAAGCCAGCTCTTAACCATCATGCCACTCGGCCGGCCCTGTGGAAGTATTCTTGAATGTATTCTTGGTCGACATCATTATGGGACAATAGGCTTTTAAAACATGACAGTTTGACATGGACATGTTTTTCTACTGTTTCTTCACTTCCCATGTGTGTTACACTAGTAAGATTAAATATTGTCCTTATTTTATTAGCTATTTTTTTTTCTTCTGTAATGTTTTTCTTTAAGTTCTTTGGCCATTGCTCTTTTCGAAGTTAAGTGCTTTTCTAATTGATTTGTATGAGCTATTCGGACACTAATGATAGTTTCTTTTTGCACTTTTATGGCAAAGACTTTATGAGGTTGCTTCGTTTTAATTTTGCACATGGTATCTTTGACAATTAAAATAAGCATTCATTCAAATCCTTCATTAAGTCTCCTTGGCGATTTTCCCTAGGGTTCTTAAGACTCTTCCATCCTCGGATCACTTAATTTCTTACCTGTGCATACAACTATTTTCATGCTGCATTTGGGGCTATGGTGATGAGCTGAGGCGCTGAGGTGACAGAGGCTGAAGAGGTAGATAGGAGGTTCCATACAAGTAGATATTTAGCAATATGGAGAAGTATAAATGGCTAAGACTGTTTCACTTCTTTGAGTCACCAGTATGAGGTTTGTGTTTGTTTCGTTTGCTTTGTTTTAAATAACAATCATCACTTTAAACTAACTCCTTATCATTTCACTCTTGGATTGTTGCAGTCAATTCACAATTTTGTCTTTTCACTTCCAACTTTTTTGCCCCAAGTTCTTTCCCTTCCGCACATTATAAACAAGGTAATCTTTCTTTAAAAAAACTCATCTTTTCAGTTTTCAGTTCATACCCTTCCCGTCAGCTGTCATGTGCAGTCCCTCAGCACAGCATCCTGGACTCCAGCATCTGGCTTCCGTCTCCCGCTCCAGCCTCCGCTTCTGCCTCCTCCTCTCCTGCTTTTCACGCTCGTGTTCTGATGCTGTTTTAGACTTGGTGACTTTGCTCATGGTGTTCTCTCTCTTTGAAATCCTTGTATTTGTTCTTTGCACTCAAGCCAGGAAGCACCTCCCCCAGAAAGCAGCCCCTGGACCCCACACTCTGCTATGTGCCCCTCTTCATTGTGTTTGTGACACCCGAGGCAGAACTGTATCTTAAAACAACTGTTATGTTGAAATTTGACTAAGTGCATATGTCTCCCATTAGACCATAAAGATCTCCACATCAGGGACCCTTCTTTAATTTTATTATGTTCCCCTTGCCTAGCACAGTCCCAGCATACCTTCGGTACTTAGTACTTAGTATTATGTGACTCAAAAATTGCCATCCACTTAATGCCAATCAGATGCCATCAAAAGCCACATGAATACCCAGAATAGCCATCTTCTTATTGAACTCCAACCCATTGCTGCATCTTTTGTGAAGTGACTGTGTAAGTCCCTGCTGTACCTTCCATAAGGGTAACAGCGAAACTGAGGGCAGTAATGAATGTAAATAACTTTGTAAAAAAATTTTATAAAAAAAAAATTTAAGAAACTTTGTATGTATGTGAGTATACCCATGCATGTGTGTGTAGTTATTATTACTATTACAATTATTATTACAGAAATATGACATTAAATTACAGAATCACAAAAGTGTTAGAATGTTAGGTGTACAGGTGACGTTGACCTTATGCTGAAAGTTGGTTTGCAAATTATGCTCCCAGTTGCCTTTAGGTTGCTTAGAGGTGCTTCAAGGGCCATTCCTGAAACAGGTGGGAAAGGGGAGACCAGATCCATCAGGGTTTCCAGGCCCTAGTCCATCACCTATCAGAACAATACCAGCATTAACCATCTCATATGTTAGAGTTCCTATATGGTTTTTGTCTAAACAAATATTTGAAAATTGCCAATGGTCTTAATGCTATATGGCAGAAATAAAGAAATTGGAGACCAAAGAGGTCAGCAAACTTACCCAAGATCGCACAGCTTGTCAGCATCACACGCAGGCCAGTGTTCTTTCCACTACATAACACTGACTTGGAAAACTCCCTCCTCCCCAGTCCCAGGACATTCCCATGCATGCTTTCCTCCATGGAACAATTTTGCAGCCCAGGACCATGCTTTCGGCATCTTAATTCACTTGCAGTGCCGGTTCCACTCAGTGCCAATTCCTATCTTTACTTTTATCTTTCAAAACAATGCTGAGCACATTCCTAATGCTTGTCATGCCATCTCCCACACTTTCAAAGACTCTCTGTCTCTCTTAGCTATTCCAAGCACAGGTTTTTTTAGACCACAGGCTATAAAATCCACTCTCTAACAGGAGTTTTACCAATAGCATTCTCTTCCAGTTTGGTGGCCTGTTAATCAGCACATTTTCATGAATTGCTCAATAATAGCTTGAATCTAAAAGATGATCAAATTACTCTTTACAGTACTCTGGAACTGCTGGAGATTGGTTTGCAGGGTGAATAGGAAATCTGCCACTATTTGGAAACCAGAGCAATGAATCAACACACTGGCAGAGCATCTCTTAGGTGTCGTGCCTCTTGTGGGTGTCAGGACCACAAAGGCTATTTGATATTGTCACTGCCCACCAGGAACTCACATCCTAGGAGCAAGACAGCATGTAAACACAAATAATTCAGGTCAAAACATACATACAATTAAAAATATACAAAGCGAGAGCATGAGTCATTCCCTCTGGGTGATGTCAAGAAAGTTTGGCAATGAAGATGAAGACCGAGCAGATTTTCAAACAATAATATTTATTTTAGGGGCACAGGGTAGAAAGGCATTTTGTGTACAGGAAATGGCATTCCAAAGATATTCAAATTGCTTATTCAGTCATCTTTTTAAAAATACCTTACCATATACCAGGAACTGGGTTTGCAACCAGAAACAAAAATCAGTTCTTACTGTCATGGCAGAATGAGGAAAATGAGTCAACAATTAAAATTCTGTGGAAGCACTACAGGAAAAGGGAGAAAAGTCATCTGAGTTTTTAAAATAGAAAAATGTTGGAAGAGCATGAACAGAGTCATGGCAGGCGAGGTGACTAGAGAGGAGGACAGTGGCCAAAGAATGGGGGAAACGTTGCATCCCAGAGTGAGAATTGTGGACTCCGCCATGATGACAAGGAGGACCTGTCGAAGGCTTCTGGGTTAAAGAATGCCTTGCTTTCCTTGTAGAGAAACAGGTCTAAAATAGCATGGACTGTAGACAAAGGATTGTGAAGTCCAGAGATAAAAACAGCCACGGCAGACTGAAGTGTTAGGGAGGTTGACCTGGGTGTGATGGGTCTTGAAGGATGTGCAGAACACCAGATGAGGAAGATGGTGTGTGTGTAGAGTAAATATAGTTTGAGTCAGGTAGTCATTCAGGAAAGCAGTTGAGAGTGGGATTTCGGGTAAGTCCTTTATTCACTCAACAACTACTTGTTGAGTGTGAATTATATGCAAGGAACTGTTCTGGTCTGAAAGGGTAGAAGGTTTAAGATGCTGTCTCTATTCTGGAGTAATTTTTGTTTAGCTGACAAGGTAGACAAGAGCTTAGCTAACAGTGAACATTCAGCTAATGAGAATCGTACATGGTGCTTTATGGTGAGTTTCATTCTCACAACATCCCCATGAAGCTAGTGCTATGATTACTCTGTGACTTCCATGTTTCCACACCACTAAAGGGTGTTTAATAAAGCACCAACTTAATACGGATGCTGTGAATCTCATGAAGTAAGTAAGAATGGGTCTGCTTGCTACCAAATTTCAAACCTCCACCCACTGCCCAAGACTGCTTCCCAAATAACAATGGTGCCAGGTGATGAAAGTGTTAAAGAGCTGTATATAAAGTACACTGGGAACTTCAGGAAAAAGAGGGGTCAAAATATGGTCAGGATCTTAGAGGTTGAGTTTTGGAGGGACTCCAACATTTGAGAGAAGGTAGAGTGGTTTTAGAGCCTGAGAAAAGAATGACATGACACAAAATATCAGTACAAATAAGGATTGCCTTCTCAAACCAGATTGTTGGCCTTCCCAAAATTTCAAAGACCAGGATGAAAGGGAGTGAGTAGTTGGAAGTTTTCAAGGATATTTCCCTGGACAGTGAGTAGGCAAACCACACTTTGACCTTCAGTTATGAGGCAAGGCAGAAAGTAAATTAAAGTCTTTGATTTAAAATATTAAGAAATCAGAGCAAAATCAGCAATATTACAAAAACAAAGAAACAAATTAAATAAAAGAAGAAAACCCAGGCATATAAAGTCACCAGGCATCAAATCACAAGTCTATAAACTTCACACAGTGGAGCTTTCCAGTAATGAATTCCATAAACTCCTAACATGGTGGGACTTCTCCTCACTTCTTCCTCCCACCTTATTAAGCACAAGGCTGGAGTTTTACAGGCTTTGCAGTAAATGTGAGCCCTTGTGGCACTCAGGATATTTGCAGAAAAGTTTCATTTGTTATTACTTCACAGCTAATAGATGAAGGTGGTCAGGAGAGGAAGAGAGAGGAAAGGATTTGATTTACAGCTACCCTTGTTCCTGAAGGGCCCTTGACAATCTGTTTTAGGATGCTCCTCATACAACCACAGAAACATCTGCCAAACACTCTACTTCAGGGCAAGCACTCAGTTGGTTTTATGTGCTGCTGGATCAATGGCCTATTTCTTCAGACTTTAAAGTGGGTTCAGAGTTTGCTGGAAACTTAAGAAAGAAAAAATGAGAAGCTCATTTGATAGCTGGTTGCGTAAAAGTCAACACCTGCTACTTGGGTTTCTTTCTTTTTTTTAATGCCTGGTTAAGGGCTTTTCAAATTTGCATCGATTTAAATAAAACGTTTGTTATAGAGTGTGCAAAAAGTCAAAACACTTTGGGGGAAGTTAGAAAAAACTTTTTTTTTCTTCCTGTAGAGATTGGCATAAAAGCTAAACCTCAAAGATCTTAATCTGAAGTAATCTTGTGAGATTTACTCAGGCTCGTATTTGCCAATTAAATTCATGTTCCAGAAGATAAGGCACGTGCTGAATTAGAGTATATAATTTGGTAGATCAGGGAATCTCTTCCCTTCATAAATATTTTATCAGGAAGTGAAAACATGCAAGCTTATTCTCCAATAAAGCCATGAATATCAAGAAAAATTGATCTTATAAGTTGTTTTTCAAGGGAAATAATTTTGATTAAAAATGTATGTCTCATGATGTTTTCCAGTAAAGACCATGCTATATATTTGTGAACAAAAACAAAAAACTTTTTAAATGAACAAAGATAGTTGCAAATGGATTTTATGTGAAAAGTTAAATTGAAAGTAAATGTAATGTATTTTTTCCTCTAAAAGATAAATTAAACTTGGAAAAGATCCTCAAGTATCTCAAATTGCCTTTAGCTTGATAATTAGGGCTCATGCAGGTTTCTGTGGCCTTGTTGTGTGGGAAAGAATTCCACGAGTAGACTTAGCACTCCTCACCTTTATGAAGTGTGGGATAATGGGGACAGCGTTAAAATGGGTACTGGTATTGATACGGGTGATTGGATAGGAGTAATGAGATTTTTCCAAGGTGTACATAAGTCATTTAGGCTACATCTAGCTCCAGAACTGAATTTTAACTGTCTCATCTTGGGTCATTAAATTTGCCTACTAATCAGCCCTACTAATTATTATCCAAGTGTGATTAATATGAATGAGTTGACTCTTAAATTAAGTTACACTTCAAAATAAGCCAAGAAGGTTTTCCAAGTTTTTTGGTGGGCTACTTGACTATTCATCCTTCGGGAGACGAGGATTTAATGAACCCCCCTGAAGCCACATGTGAGCCGCACAGCTGGGGGATAGGGCTCCCACTTGCAGGACTGCAGAGGCTAACTGCTTGGTTGTAGGGCCAGGGGTCCATTTTGGAAGGAAAATGGTTGGAATGAAAGCAATTGCTTCATCCTTTTCCTGTCTTTATTGCCAGTACAATAACATAGGCTTCTTACTCTTTCTCACCCTTGAAAGAGCAGAACCAAAGAAGGTTCCAGGGAAAAATGGTCAGCAGCCTAGGATCCCTCTGTTCTGGGTCCGAGGGAGAAGCCCTTCCCATCCTGAACTGCCACGGCTTCTAGCATTGAAAAATGATTGAGTTCTTGCTGCGTGCCAGACACTCTGCTCATAAGAACCCTATGATCATCACTATCTCCATTAGAAATGAGGAAACTGAGGCACACAGCAGTTAAACAATCTTTCCCGGCATGTAACTGAGCTAGGATTTTAACGTAGGTAGCACGGCTTCACAACTCTCACTTTTACACACCACACCTGCTGACTTTCTAACTTATATTATGATGGAAATTGATGTTTGAAGCAGCATCTCAGAACGCCAGAACAAAGAGTGGCTTATTACATTTTTCTTCTATTTTATTTTTTTAAAGAGTTCAATCTGTTGTTATTATAGGCAGAATTCACAATTATGTGAAATGTTAGGTTAACCAGAATACACAGTATCTCACCTGTCTTCCATGACACAACAGTTACTGAATATCAGAAAAAGCCATCACTTTTTAGCTTTCGCTTTAGTTCTGCCTCTTAAGCGAGGTCACTCGTTTCACACCTGCTTTCTCTGCTCAGCTGCAATGTGAGCCCTCCATGCAGCTCTGGCCCCTTCTTCCTGCCCAGTGACACTTTCTATTAGTTTGTCTACCCTCCACCCTGGCTTTAGAAGGCTGAGTCTTCATCTGTCTCCTGCACCCAATACGATGCCTGGCCCAATGAATGTTTACTAAATTAAAGAATGGGAGTGCTTCAGTTTCGACTTATCTTTGTGGAGATGACAATATTTGTATTAACTATTAATACCTTGGGGGGGTGTTAATGAAACTTGGGTGACATAATTCATAGGGAAGTATGCAGAATTAAAGTGTAGTGCAAAACTAGAGATTATTTCTCTTAGGATTATCTGTACTCATTCTCATCTGCAGGTGAACTTGACTTGTCTGAGGGAGTCACGCCCAGGGAAAATGATTATCAGGAAAATTTTCCAAAGCCATTTCAAAAGCTGGATCACTCCAGTTACGCCGAGTCCTGGTTATGAAAGGAAGGAAGACATATGGGACTTTTGGCTCCAGAGGTCCTGGGTGAGGCAGAGTTTACAGAACCACAAGAAATACAGCCTTCAATGCTGTTGCTTTGAAGGAAGAAGCTCTACTTGTAACTCCGAGCAGGAAATACGGAGCACCTGATATGCACAGGCTTTGTATTAGTCACATCTCTGTGAACTTTCACTGATGATCCATGATTTGTTATGTGAAGCAAATATCCCAGGTTTGCATATAGAGGAAATAGCGACCTAGAGAGCTTAACAACTCTCCCAACGCCAGCCATTTAACAGGTAGAAGAGTAAGGACTGAATCCATGTTGAGTGACTCAAAAGCTTGGCACTTTCTACATTGTCACATGCCTTACTAATGACCACCGCCACCCCTCCTTGACCCATGCCACTCTTTCCTCTTACAAAGCTCAAAGGTGTCAGCAGGTTCAGGAAGCAAACATTGCTGTGTTTATGCATGAATTAAGGTCACGATACCTTAAGCGATAAAAACCCAACTCAAAATAGCTTATGACTAAAAGGGAAATTATTCATGCATATTTGAGGATCCCACAGACTAGATAAGCTGTGCAAGGGACATGGAGCAGATAGACCAAAGAGACATCCAAAATACAGGAACTGAAATGCCATTGGAGCTGCTTCTTTGTCTCCTAGCCCTGATTTCTATGCTCCCCATGCCTCTCCATGCCAGTTTCATTCTTCTCACTACGAACAGGACCATAGACAGCTCCCCAGCAACAAGGGCTTCGTGAGCCAAGGGGATAACATATAACTGAGTCTCAGATTCAAAATCACCAGGAAGTGTCCTTATTGGCCTGCGAAGGTCTCCTGTCTCCCCAGCACCAGCAAAATGAGGCCAAGGAAGTAAAGCAGAAGAGAACTTTCCACAGCATAGCAGGAGTGGGGTTCACACTGGGCACTAGACACAGCCTATTGGGATGGTCAGGCCAGGAGAACAGGAGGCATATTGGGAAGGAAATGATTCCCAGATGTCTGCAGGTTGAAGTCCCACATGCATCATGACTCATTTTTTCTTCTATAAAAATTTTTTTCCAAAATTGTCTGGCTCTTGACAACCCAGCTTTACTAGCATTTTTTTGCTTGGCTAGTAATGTAAAGATGAGACAAGTTCTACTTCATTGTCATGAAATTAGTATTTCATCAAGGGTCAACTGGTTTGGGCTCCACCAGAAAAAAGTTTAATGAGCAGGTCCAGGGTGACAAAAGACAGAGTTGTCAGAATTATATAGTTGTCATATTTTATTGAAGATGGTTTCTGGATTCACGACACCTCATTTAGCTACAGAAAAAATTCTACGTAAAAGACACCCCCAGTGATATCTCAAAATGGGACTTTCAATGGGTGTATTTTGGAATACATGCAGATTTCAGACCTACTGAATCAGGGTCTTTATAAGTGGTCCATGGAAACTAGATACAATAAGCTGCTTATATTATTTTTATTAACAATGTTTAGGAGCCTCTAGTCTTATGCAGTAACTGCTACAGACATGTGCTTGGGACTTGCCTCTTGTGCTGGTTATGACACGGTGAAACACCCTTTCTTTGAAGCAACTTTACTATATCTGTAATGATCCTTAAAATGTTCATAACCTTTGTTCTTAGAAATTGCACTTCTGGGAATCTTTCCTAGGAAGATATTGTGAAATATAGACAAACTAAAGCTTCAAGTAGAGATAATGGTCACCACTTCATATGATGCACAGAAAAAAATAGAGATCACAAGATGAGAATAGTTATATAAATTTGGTTAATGTACTTCAATGCAATATTATTTTGACATTAAAGTGGATGTTTGTACAAAGTATAAAGTAATTTCACAGAATGCTTAAATATATTAAATGAGAAAAAATAGCATACAAGTATAATCATAGCTATGCAGACCACTGTATCTGGGAGAAGGCTAGAAGGAAGACATTTAAATAATAATGGTGGAACGCTGGATTATGAACAAATGTTTCCCTCTCTCTGATTTTCTTTACTTTTGAAATGTTCTCTAATAAACAGATACTACAGTTGCAATAAAAATTAAATAAAATAACATTTTTATTAAGATAAATACCATTCTTAATGCTCAAAAATAATTTTTTTTAAAAATCCACTTCCTGACTGCCTCTGAGTGTATAGATATTACGAAACCACAACCCCATTAAGCGGCTCCTGTGGTAAGCCCTGCCTGGCTGCCTGGGTACTCCTGTCTGGACACATTTCCTTGCTCTTAACTCTCTTCCTCAAGCCAGCAATCCTGCCTCAGCATCCTGAGACATATAGCTGAGAATCCCCAATACCCACTCCCATACGTGACTAACAGTAACCTTCATGCTGGTATCTCTATCCATGCAGTTCACAACTGTCTTCTACCCTAGGATGGCAGATTTCTTTAGAACAATATAGACTTCTGTGTGGTTCATTTCAATAAATAACAATACTGGAAAAATAAAGGAAAAACTTGGAATGAGTATTATTAGCTGGAGGAGATGCAATAACAACCCAGAAAACCTGAGATTTCCAGACCTCTATTGAATTGAATACTCCTTGAATACTCAAACTAAGGGAATACATACCCCCAGGACTCAATTGATTGAAGAATGATTGAAGCCATTAATCAAAATGTAAGATTGTGACTTTCTCAGTCCTTTGCCTTCTGCCAACTTCCCCACTTGCTGGGAACACATAACTGACTCAGAAGGAACAGCCCTCTCCAAGCTTGTAACATATGCAATGAAAAAGAACTGGTGCAGGACTTATACATGTATGTACTCTGGAATTAAAGTAATAATAATGTTGATGAGAGGAACATAAGAAAAAAAACAGCTAAACTTTATCAGAATTACTCTAGACAACAGCAAAGAATCAGACACCAGAATCACCTGAAAACATTGTTTCTCTGAAAATAAAAAAGCTCAAAGAATAAAGCTTAGAGATCAAAGGGAATAAAAATGATAATGCAACAGGAGGAGATTAAAGAGTGAGAATAGATCAGGAAAAAGGAAAAAAAATTAAACAGGAAAATGAAACCACTGTAGAGTTTAGAGTCATATTTGAAATAACGACTGGAACACTAATAAAATTACAAAACCATGACTGAAGAAATGGCCAGGGACAGGAGGACAGACTTGAAGAAACCACACATAGAATATAGAAGAAATAATGTAAAACAAGTTGTCAAATGATAATGGAATATGAAATACAGTTCAGAGCATGTTTCACATTGACAATGTCTTTAATTAAAGGGTAATTCAAAATGGCCTCTCAAGTTTGATTATGATGGCATTGTGAGGGCCAAAGAACTCAATCCATAAGGATGAGTGGTTGGGTTTTTTTTGTGTTTTGTTTTTGAATGAAATGGATACTGATTCTCTCCATCATCCTGGGAAATTACATAACCTGAGTCAAGAAATCAGAGCCAGAGAAGATTGCTTTAGAATAGCATGAGAGAGTAATACTTCCTTTCTTCACTATGGCTTCATGGATTTGGGTCAGAATCAAACTTCCATGAGAACCAGAGGATGTTCTCACATGGGGACAGTGAGATGGCAGCAGGGCTGCAAGGATCCTATGGCGTTAGGCTTTAAGGACCTCCTGAGGTGACCTGAGGATGCTAAACCCAGTCACCATCAAGTTGTAGTTGTAAGTCATTTTCTCTTGTCCCTTTATTCTCTCTTATTTGTAACCTCAACTTTCATTGAGGCCTTTTAAAATCACCTCCAGAATTTACAGTAAGCACTTAAGAACAAAGTCATGTGCTGTAACTGTTACGGGCTAAACTATGTCCCCTCTAAATTTATGCATTGCTGTCCTGACCCTCAATACCTCAGAATGTGCCTGTATTTGGAGATAGGGCCGTGAGAAAGGTCATTAAGGTAAAATAAAGCCATTAGGGTGGGACTTAATTCAACATGACTGGTGTCCTTATAAAAAGAGGAGATTTGGACATAGACACAGAGGGAGGGAAGACCATATGAAGACATGAGGAGAAGATGACCATCTACACGGAGAGGGGCCTCAGAAGAAACCAACCCTGCTGATACCTCTATCTCAGACTCCTAGCCTCCATAACTGAGAAAATACATTTCTGTAGTTCAAGCCATTCGTTTATGGTGAAGCAGTCCCCCATGTCAGTGAGGGCTATGTTCCCAGACATGCAGTGCATGCCTGAAACCACAGAAAGTACCAAACCCTATATACTATGATTTTTCCTATACATACATACCTATGATAAAGTTTAATTTCTAAATCAGACACAGTGAGAGATTAATAATAGTAACATAATAAAACAGAACAATTATAACCACATACTATAATAGGAGTTAAATGAGTGTGGTCTATCTTTCTCAAAATATCTTACTGTATTGCACTCTCCCTTCTTCTGGTGATGACGTGAAATGATAGGATGCCTACGTGATGAGATGAAGTGAGGTGATGACACAGGCATTGTGATCTAGTGTTAGGCTAATATTGACTTCTGGAGATAAGGCTGCTGAGTGACTAGTGGGTGGGGAGTGTGTACAGAGCAGACATGCTGGATAAAGAGATGATTCACGTCCTGGACAGGTGAAACAGGACAGCGCGAGATGTCATCATGTTACTCAGAATGGGACACAGTTTAAAACGTATGCGTTGTTTATTTCTGGGACTTACCATTTAATATGTTTAGTCCGCAGTCGACCACAGGTAACTGAAACCCCAAACGTGAAACTGCGGATAACGGGACTACCGTATTTTGTTACGGCAGCTCTAGAAAACTAATAAGACAACCAAAAAAGGAGCCATAATAATAGTAGTAGGAATATTTACAGAGCATCAGCTACACCCCATACAGTGTCCTGAGCCCTTACATCTGTCAGTGCATGTCACCTTTACCAGAATTCCAAGAGAAGGGTTAAATGAGTGAACACTAACTTGCAAATGGCTTGGTCAAATGCCTGCATAGAATGAGTGTTCAGAAAATGTTGCCTATTAATATTTTCTATTAGAGGTGAGGAGACAAAGGCTCAAGGCAGTTCCATAACTTCTGTACATTTTCATGAGTGGGGATGTTAGCACTGTCATCCATGGCCCCAAGTTCAGGCGGGGAAAAGGCAGTGATGCCCAGGGCAGGGTAGCGGTGTTCAGCAGGACAGTTTCCACAAGGGACATCAGCAGTGGATGATGTGGGGTGATAGACGATGCTGGAACCTACACAGGAAACTGTGAGGGATTATCCCTGTGATGGGGGGGGTAGTTGGGAAGCATGCTGAAATTATGCATATTAAACACTTCCACACAAACACACACCAATTCTCAGTGGACTGCAAACTTTTCAGTAACCTCTTCACCTTCTTTAATGTCTCAATAAACAGATGGGTCACTTCTTTCCACATTTAACTCAATAGCAGCAGTAGCCCAGAATCCATCATCTAGCAATATTATTCAGAGGTTATTTCTTACCCTTTAAGAAGCTAACCTTCCAGAGAGAGAGGAAGAGAAGGATTCCAAAGTGCCATGGTGATTTTTTAATAATGATCAATCGAGAGCATGGCCATCTGCTGAAGTCCAGGAGATCGCATTTTTGCTTTCATTGGAGCTACTTTCTTTGGCTTGCCTGAGCTTCCCAGGCTATTAGCTTCAGGAAACATCCCATTATCTGGCATTTTTCTCACTGTCTGAGAAAGATGTGCTGCACAGAACAGGTTGCCCTCCTCTCCTGTCTCATACTAGGACACTCATAATACAGTGAAGTACAGGAACAGAGAAAGGTGGAATTAACAGAGACGATGCATGTCAAGGTGAACACCACATGCAGCCCATTCCTCTTTGGGTTGCATGCAGTATCCTTATCTCACTCACTCTGAAGAGAAGATAGGAAGTAGCAGCCCAGGGGTGTGTGCGTGTGTTGTGTGTGTTGTGTGTGTGTGTGTGTGTGTGTGTGTGTTCGGTGGCATGTATGTGTGTGTGTGGGGGGCGGTTCCTAATTCCAGGAGCACCTTCATGGCCGCTGTGAGCCACCACCTGTTCCTAGCAGATGCTGCCATCATTAATCCGTCAACATGTGCCAATTTATTCTCCGTACCCTCAGCACGCCTAGCAGGAAAACAATATGGTTTCTCTTGTGACTACTTTCCTTGCATCAGTTCCTAATGCAATTGCCATTTCAAACTTTTCTCCAAACCATCATCTTGCCTTCCTCCCTCACTGCTCGAGTAGCTAGTTATCTATATCTCAGCACTGGTGAACAGGAAGAACTGTGAGCTTGGTCCATGTGGAGACTGGTGTGAGGGGCCAGAGTGCTCGCTCAAGCCATTATTATCTATTTTATTTTCAG
>NW_017731610.1:2060571-2112195 GCF_001890085.2 Hipposideros armiger | reverse complement strand
TCTCTCTCTCTCTCTCTCTCTCTCTCTCTTTCTCGTGTGTGTGTGTGTGTGTGTGTGTGTGTGTGTGTGTAGACTAGCCTAGAGAAAGACACAGAAATGCAGGATGGTGCCTGTTTCCTTACAGATACAAGATGTGCAGGAAGAATCTGAAGGTGCCATTTAGACCTTATGATGCTCAGAGATAAGCTAAGTCACCCCAGAGCCCAGGTAAGAAAGGGTGACACAAAATGTGGAGGAGGGGCCTTCTCTGCCACTCACGGGTGATGCGAGAATGCAGTGTTCTTTGTATCCTCCACAGCGTTGCAGCTTTGAGGCCAAGCATCCCAGGAAGGCACTGGTTTTCTAGGGAGACAGCAGCGATGGGAATAGTAAGAAAGAAATGCAAGTGACTCAGGGAGAGCCTGGTATGGGAGCTGGGGAGGATGAAGGTGGCTGTGCTTGCTCTGGGGCGATGTGAGACTCTTCCTGGCTAGTGGAGGAAGCTCCTGGTTTAGTGTGAGGTGCAGAGGGCTGGGACAGGGAGAAGGATGGCCTTCCAGGGTCAGCTGTGATATCATCATGCAACCTCCCTTCTACCCCACCTGCTGTGAAGCCCGGAGAATCCAGGTTGATGTGATTGTTTGTGCATCCACTTTGTGCAGCCACTCTTGTTAACAGTGGCTTTTGTGTCTATGTTGGTTGTATTTTTGGTGCATGTATGTTTGCATGTGTGCTCAGACTATAGCAATTGTGTTCTCAAGTTCAGCCTTAAACTCAAGGGAATTTATATGTCTAAACGACACAACTACCTATCCCACCCATGTAAAGCCTGGGTTGAGCTGCTTTGTAGGTTCTCATGTGTGTTGCGAAAATGTCTGTTGAGTACATAAAACATGTACCACTTGGAATAGAGGCATTTCTGAAAGAATGGGTCCAACATCACATTAGTCTCCTCATTAGAGGAATGAGGCATACTAGAGAGAGTTTTTTTAAAAAACAGTAAGATTTACTTAATGCTTTATACATTCCAGGCACTTTTAAAACATAGTTTGCATATAATGACTCATTTAAAAGCCACCATGATCCTGTGAGAAGATCACTGTTGTCGTAATTCACATTTTACAAATGAGGAAACTGAAATACAGGCAAGCTCTGTAGCTACTAGAGTTCGAACTTGATCCAAAGCAGTCTTGCTCTGAAGTCTTTTTTCTCAGTTAATAAGCCAGTGCTTCTCTGCCTTTGTCTTGGCGTGCACGTAACATATGGTCAACATCAGTGAGGCACGCTGCGAGGAATGCAGGAGTCTGCTCATGGAGAGGGCAATCGTCCTAGGACTTGAGCTGTCCTAGCTCTGGTCCAGCAGCCTGGACGGTTGCGGGGTTCAATGTCTCTGCTTACCTTTAACCCATTTTGGATACATTGTGCAAACCTTTGCTACTTCTCTGAGAAGAATGTCACATGCACCTCTGAGTCCACACCTCGGACTCTGCTCATCACCCATTGCCCTTCCTGGTGCATCTCCATGTAAAGGTTCTTAGCAGAATGCTGTAGCAGGGGGTTAAAGGGCTGAATCCAGCACCCCCAACACGTTGCTCAGTAGACTATAAACACAATGATTGCAAAGCCCATGCATACCATGGTGGACCACACAAGATTCATTCCTGTCTCTCCCCATTGTGTAGCCACAGTGTACAGTGTGGGGAATTGGCTCTAGACCTGGGGGTAGCCGGGACTAGGAGAGTATTTCTGATTAGCTCAAGCCATCTCTGCTAACCACATCATTCTTGTTTATTAATGATTGACAGGTAGGCATGTGACCAAAACTGGCCAATGAGGCATCAGGAGAAGTTGCTGGAGATTTTAACGTTTTCTCTCACTTGTAAGAGAATGCAACAGAATAGGGGTTTCTCTGTCTCACACTAGATGTAAACAAAGGCAATGCAAACAGCCCAATTGCTCTTGCAGTCAAGTCATGACAGTGAGGGAGCCACCTTGTCACCAAGCTGACACTGTGGGCAGCAGAGTGGAGACACTGATAGAACCTGGGCCACTTATGTCAGTTGTGATCTATTGAACTAACCTACCCTAAGTCAGCCCTATCTCTGGATTTAAGGTTGTTTGACATAATATGTACCCCTGCTGCTAAATTAGTCTGGCTTTCTGTTTTTTGAAGCCAAGAATGTCTAGATTGTTCTGTCCTGCCTGTGGAAGCCCCTAAAGCATTTGCCCGGGTCTCTTGGAGTCACAGAAGTGGAGATGCTTCCCTTTTGAACTATGGTTTATTTTTTGTACTCATTCCAAGAGTAATATTTTACTGCATTAAATACCATGAAAAAAAATGGAAGTAAAACCCACTGTATTGAACTCCAGTTATCAAAACACTAAAAATAACAACAAAATTGTGACATAGTAATATGTGTATTTTTATTAATATATTAAATAGCATGATCTAGTGGTGGATTTAATAAGTCCTGTAATATGACTGTAGTGATATTTTACAATTTCACCTTTGAAACAACTACAATGTGATGAAAAGATCTATAATTTCTATTGGTGTCCAAGACCCAGTTTCACCTATCCTGTTGTGGTTTGTGGCCGATGGGGTTTCTTGGACCTCAGGTTAAGGTCCCTGAACTAAGGAAAGCATAGGGACATTCAAGGCCATGGACCCCCAAGGTCGCTGGAGCTAACCTGTGCCCTAGAAGTTCTTTGTCTTGAGTTCTTTCTGAAAGCAGGGGCTTTTCTTTCCTTGTCTGATTCTTCCTTCCTTCCTCCCTCCCTTTCTTCCTCCCTCCCTACTTTCCTTCCTTCCTCCCTTCCTTCCTTCTTTCTTTCTTCCTTTCCTAAATATTCCTTCAGATGAACAGTCTCTCCTCTTATCCTTGAGGCCCACTGTGATTGTTTCACTGTGCTTTCTAAAGTCCCAGACACACACACACACACACACACACACACACACACACACACACACACACACACTTCATTCTCTAGCATTTCCAGGCCTTTTTTGTCCCAGTTCTCTGTTCTGGGCTGCTGAGTTTGTACCTGGTAAAAAGATTATTTAGACACTTGAGCTGAAAGCATTGGAACCCTGTTCCTATTTGTTTATAAACATGTTTAGGAATGAAAACGTACATTTCTCTCCTTGTAGTTTCTCCTTCAATATTTAAGTCAAGGACTCAAACAGAAGTATCAGTTACGCTTCATTAAAAATCAGGAACTGTGTGCTCCCCCACTTGCCTTCTGTGACTTCATCTCCCCTATCCTCTCTCTACTGGTTTCTAGGCTCTCTAGGATTGGCGAGTAGAGAGGGCTCTTCAACCTAAAAATCCAACCAGATCAAATCAACACATGTGGAGACTATGGAAGGAAATATACAAAGTTGTAAATAGGATGGGATGTGTAGAATGGGATAAAAGAGTGGCCTGATGTTTTGGTCTCCGCTTCTTTCTTGTGTTTTAAAGTGCAATATTATGAGGATGCATTGCTTTCATAAGATAAAAAATAATTTAAAAATGTTTTAAAACAAAACATATAAGATGTACCAAAAATATACATGGCTCGGGTAGGAGCGACTAGCTGTACTTACAACCCAGGAAAATTCCCTTGGCAAGCTTACTTTTCCCTTGACTGCCTCTTCACATGGATGATGAGCAGCCATTTAGAGGGCTTCATATTTACAAAGTCCTACCCCAACCATCGCCTCATTTGGCACTAATCATTCAATGAGATTGGTAGAACTGGGACTTTTATTTTATTCTCATTTCACTGATGGGAAACTGAGACTCAGGGTGGCTTAAATGGCTTAGTTAATTTCTGTTGAAGACCACAATCTATAGTAGTGAGGGAAAAACAGAGTGTCACAGGTGTGACATGAAGCAGAGGAGGGACACAGAGAGGGGCTCTGGAAAGTGCAGGTGAGGACGGCAACATTCCCCTCTTGCTGGACAGCCCTCCATGTGTGGGCCCCTCACACAAGTTGTTCCCATAGCTGACAATATAGATATGCCATTGTCCCATTTAAATTTTTTTAGTTAAAAAAAATTATTGAAATATATTTGACAGATACCCTGGTGTAAATTTAAGATATACAACATGTTGATCTGATCCATCTATATATTGCAATGTGGTTTGCTGTTGTTGAGATAGTTAGCACCTCTGTCACATCCATAAATATCATTTCGTGAAGGCAGAAGGCGAGGGGATTGGAGACATGTTGTGTAAGGCTGTTGTCCCATGTTCACATGAGGAATTAGAGGCTCACAGAGGTGAAGTACTTACCCATACTGAGAAGCTAGTCAGTGCAAGAGCCAGCATTCAAGCATGGGCGTGCCTGGCCTGGAGCCAGCTTCTCTGAACCATTTCACCTTCCTCACACAGTGTTCACAGCAGAAGGCTATGATGTGTTGCAACCTTGTGTTACATCAGACTTTCCCGCTGGACTATGGGAGCATCAGGACATGGATGTGTTCTCCTGTTGTCTCCTTCCTTTCAGACCCTCAGGGCCAGTCATGCGTCTAGCTCAGAGAAGGTACTCAAATTATGGAAGAGCCAAAAGGAAAGGGGTTTGCTGCCTTAGTGAGGCCAGGATCCCAGCAGCTGAGTCCTTTCATCTGGTCCCATGGCCTGAAGAAAGGCATTGGCTGGCGTACCCATGCTCCACTTTTTTGTGTTTGCTGGAATAGGAGCTGCAGCGTTGCCACTTCTAATCGGGCATTTGTTCAATAAACCCAGGCTCTGCAGCATTTGCAGAGATTGGCAGGGCGGGATGGGGAGTCCGGTAGGGGGCTCCCTGTAAGGAGCCCCACCTCCACCTCTCCCATTACTGCCAGCCCCCAGCAAGGTGCAGGAGCTGAAGACTACCTTAGTGACACTGAAAGGTTAAAACCTGTGTTTCAGCAGCAGACTTTGTGCCAAGTGGCTGCTAGTCTGTGGATTACGTTGTTCCCTGACCTTTCTGAGATGAAGAATTCTTCACAGCTGTCATTGCATCAGCGCACAAGCCCAGAAATATCATTAGGGGAGACGTCTTGGCTGGGAGTCTGTGCCAAGCCTGGGGGAGGAGGGCTGTACTGAGGAAGCATGACCAGAAATTCAATAAATGGAGCTGCAGCCAAACATAGATGCTGATCCACAGACGAAGGGAGGCCAGAGCAGGATGCTGCCCGTCCCTCCAGCCCTCACTGATTTGCATTGCAATCATCCATTTCCACGTCTGTATTTCTCACTAGTCTACACGTTGCTCAGGGCAGGAGCATTTCATATTCCCCTACCCCCCAGTGCAGTGCCTGGCACATGGCAGAAGTTCTGTAAACTTCTGCAGATGTGAAAGGACTCAATGTGATCCAATGGGAAGAGCTTAAAAATCAGTTCACCTATGTTTGTTCCAGATCGCCCTAAACTAGAGCCTGAGACAATAATTTGTGTATAGGTTTTTAATTTGGGAGGTGTATTACTCTGGGCTGTCCAGAGAAACAGAACCAATAGACTAGATATAGATAGATGATAGATGATAGATAGATAGATAGATAGATAGATAGATAGATGGTTGATAGATAGATAGATAGATAATACATAGATGATACATAGATAGACAGATAAAGATTTATTATAAGAAATTGGCTTGGCTCAAGTGATTATGGAGGCTAGAAGTTTAAGATATACAGTTGGCAAGCTGGAAATCCAGGAAAGTCTGTGATATAATTCCAGTCTGCTTCCAAAGAGCTGAGAACCAAAATTGCTGATGATGTCAGTTCTAGTTTGAGTCCAAGTCTGAAGGCAGGAGACCAGCGATGTCCCAATTTGAAGATAGCCAGAGAGAATTCATCCTTCTTCAGTCTTTCGTTCTACTCAGGCCTTCAACAGACTCCATGAGGCCCACCCACATTAGGGAGAACAACCTGCTTTACTCAAACTTCCGATTTGAATGTTAATCTCATTCAGCAACCCTGACAGACACACCCAGAAATGCTGAACCAAGCATCTGGCACCCTGTGTCCTGGTCAAGTTGACACATGAAATAAACCATCACAGGAGGCAGCCTAAGAAGCGGAAACAGGGAGGAAGAGGAAGTGAGATCATGCAAGAAGAGTTAGAAAAGGCTGGGGTGATGCACTGGACAGTGAAGTAAGCAGCTGGGTTCAACCCCACAGGAGCCATCTGAGGAATCTTGCAGAACATTCCTCAGAATCGTCTTTCTGAAACCAGGGAAGCTGAGGCATTTGCTCTCCCACTTCTGTCCACCACAGGTGTGGGCAGTGACTGCCCCTGTGTCCCCAGGCTGTACCTGCTCCTGGCAGAAGAAGCCCTTCAGACCTTAGAGGGAACTCTGGCAAAAACAAGAAAAGAAAGCAGAGGTTGGTGCAGCAGTCACACTTGAGATGCCCACCTGAGCTTTGCTTAAATGATGTGAGCCAAGACACTGGGTTGGGAGGGCACAGCATATGCCTGCTGCACTTCACATCTCATTTTCAATGTCCTGGACTCTTGGACCATGACAGCTCATATAGTACATCACAATGTGAAAAGCACTTTCTCCCTTGATCTCTTCAACAACCCTGGGCATTTGGTAAGGGCAATACCCGCTGGCTCCCAGAGAACATGGGAGATCAGAAGGAAAATGAGCTTGCCCGAGGTCCTTCAGCTAACTAGAGCTGAGCCAGAACTGTAACCTCGAGGCTCTCCGTCCAGCTCTTTTGCTACTTCACCAGCAGCAGGGTCTTTCTGTCTCCTGAGCCTTAGGATTTTTGAAGTGAGAAAAATGAACCACTGAAGGAAACACAGAATTAATGCAGTTCAAAGATAAATTAGCAAGAAATCAGCTAGGATTTGTACATGTCGTAGGTGAGAAGCTGGTGGACAAGAAGGGCTCTGTACTGGGCATCTACACGCTAGATTTGAATTTTAGCTCTACCAGTAACCAGTGCTCAAGCCATGCAAACATCTTTCCTTTTCTAAGTATGTCATCTCATCCTGCCATTAAGTGAGAAAGTCTCATTAGATACGAAGTACTTTGTTGCTTTGTTTTGTTTCTTTTTTTTAAATGATGGTGTCAACTGAGCAGCAAACCTATCTGGTATTACAGCGGCGCTAATCTGTTTAAAATATATTGGCTTTGATGTGAGGGAGGCCTGGTGCCATCTTGGTTCCACTAGAGGGCTGTGATCTTGGGCAAGGGAGCTGGCCTTTCTGAGACTTGATTTTCTTATATCTTAAGTGAGCCTAATACTTACCCTGCAGAATGAATGATGAGAGAAACCACATGTGCAGTTACCACATCCTTGGCTTATACACAAAACACACTAACAGATAATCGCTTTGCTTATAGCTGCTCGTGTGATTTTTATTAGAACTATGTCCAGTAAGCCAAGTTTCTTATTTCCTCTAACCCTTTTGACAAATTTGCCAGCTAATCAATAAATTAACCCATTTGACATCTATTATAGAATTTTATCACTGTATCAACCCTGCTAAAACCATTGCAAAGGTATAAACAGTCCTCTTCTTTTTCCTACTTTCCATAGATATAGCCACATGTTTATACTTGACACTTGAACTAATGAAGACATGAATGCCAACATCTTTTGTACACACTCAAAAAGGAAAATAAAATGAAAATATTAGATTAGATGATTGATAATGACCCTTTCATCTTATTTAATTCAGTGTTAATATTTTTCCTAAAACACAGATATACAACCATTATTAAGTCTCAGAGGAGTCCTGTTGGTTTTAAATCAATTATCACAATGAAATGCTGAATAAAAGAAGCATGCCATCTGGACTAGAGGCCATTTAGGACTCACATCAAGTTCACTTCCAGTTACAGTGATGGATGTTACCACCTGCACCTCTAATCCATCTAATGATACATGGATTCGTGGTTGAGAGCTAGAGGCATAGCTAGAGAATGGAAAAATCCAGAATGAGAGAGTAGGCCTGTGAAAATGAAAAAATAGAAACCTTCAGTTCAATTCAGCCCAACAAATGAACACATCGTCAGCCCAGGACAGTCAAGACCTGGGTGACTTCAAGATGGCCAAGGCAGTTATGCCACCTCACCACTCAGAGTCTCTGTCTAAGCTAATTTGGATTCATTTCATCACTGGCTTCTATCTCTCAACGCCTCCTTACATTTACTTTCTCCTTTTTCAGGCTTTTGTCTTGGAAATTGCTTCTGGTGTCTTCAGCTATTGACTTTTGCCTCCCACTCAGAACTGGCTTGGACTAACTTTGGTTTAAGGGCCATGTCAGCAGAGCCTATAATTTCTAATGGTGATCCCATTCCTACCTGGCCTGCCTCACCTCTTACTATTGAGCGGGGAGCAGAGGGATGTTTAGCCAGGTAGGAGGAAACATAGGGTAGACTGTGTCAAAGTTATTCAGGACCTTAGGAAGGTACATAATAGTATAACATTTACAAAATTGTTCATTCTTTCTGCTTTGGCTCTGAATGTCTAACAAAGACTTCACCAAGAATATAGGGACTCTTATAGCTTTTGTGGGGAAGGTACAATTTGTGTCCTGCCTTTTGCTTACCTGCCACCTTTCACCATCCCCCTCCAGCCCAAGGCTGAACTTTGGCTCTCATAGAAGATTAATAATACCCTTTTTGGAGACTGACAATTTCTAGCATGTACAATTATCTTCAATGGAAAGAAAAGGCCCAGAGGCTTATGTGGAAAGGCTTAAATTCTTAGCTCTCCCATTATAAGTGTCCACAATTCTACTTCACAGTGTGTGTGGGCAGAGATACTATAAGACACTACCCCCCGAAATATTCAAAGTTTAATTACTTGACAAAAAGAACATCCGTTTCTCAATTCAGCTACAGAGCAATATCATAAATGCTAACTCTTACTAAATCACCTCTTAAATAACTTAAATTTAAGTTAACATTGCAAGCTCTGAACCCAAACTCAACTAAAAAATAAATGGTGCTCAATAAAAAAGGGAATAGGGGTTATAAGAGAGAAGGAAGTTTATGGGATGAAAGAAAAAGCTGCTAGGTAAAATAAAATTGTGTATGTGCTGTTTGAGCCTTTACCAGAAACATTTATTAATGGGTGGGTCCATACATGAGATAAATAGTTTGACCCAAACTAACTAAACAAATAAAACCCATTTTGAAGACATGCATGTATTGATTGCCTAATGCACAGCATGAACTCGGCTAGTGAAAGACTATTATCCATAGAGTAACCAAAGTGATATTTTTAAATATATGTACATAAGATCATGCTATCCCTTCCCATGGATTACAGTTGGAATAAAGTCTAAATCCCTTTACCAGTCCCACAAGACCCTAAGGTTCCAACCTACCCATATTTTCAGCTTCATCTCCTGCCTCTTGTACCCTTTCACTATGCTCCTCCAGGCTGGTTTTCTGTCTTAGTTACAGCTCCTTAGAAAATATAGTTAGGCAAAATCTTCTGTGGCAATGCTTCCTTTGTGTGTGTAATTTCAAGGAAACAAGAGTGAGCAAATCATAGAACATGAAATGGGGAAAGAGGGTAGAGCAGCTCAGGATGGTGTATGCTCAAAGTTGGCCACAGAGTTACCGCAGTCTGAAGATGAAGCGTTAGTTGTGGTTCCCCAGAAAAACAGAACCAACCAATAGGTCCAGGAGATGTATTCCAAGGTGTTGGCTCACACTATTATGGGCAATGAGCAGTCCAACAACCTTACATCTGTAGGCTGGAGACCCGGGAAGGACAGTGGTGCAGTGTGGAGGCCTGAAGCCAGAGAGCTGATGGTATAGATCCCAGTCCCACTCTGAAGGCCTGAGAAACAGGGGCCCTGAGGGCAAGTGGAGGCCAATGTCCAGCTCAAGCAGACAGGCAGAGAGCAAATTCAACCTTCCTCGCCTTTTTGTTCTATTCAGACCCTTGATGGATTGGGTGATGCCCACCCACATTTGCTTCCCTCAGTCCACTGGTTCAAATGCTGATCTCTTCTGCAAATACCCTTACAGATATACCAAGAACTAATGTTTAGCCAGATACCTGAGCATCCTGTGACCCAGTCAAACTGGCACATGAAATGAACAATCACCCCAGGCACAAGCGAGGCCAAATGCATCTGGGGTAACTCACAGCCTGGGTTCAGTATATTTGCTTTTGGTTCTTGAAACAGCACTAGCTGATTGTCAGCATAGGACTTCTATGCTGCATCCTAAATACATGACACTAGTCGTGCCCTCTTGTGGGAACACTTTCCCCCCAGATTTTCTCATCCCCGTGTCTTAGTTCAAATGTCACTTCCTCACAAAGGCCCTCTCTGACCATTGTGTCTGCAGTAGCACTTTTCCCCTAGCCTCTCTTTACCCCACTCCACTTTCTTTTTGTTTTCATAAAATTCATCATTACCTAAAATTATTTTATTTGTTAAATGATTTTCATGATTAGTGTCTGCCTTTCTCCTTCTCCTCCCCTGCCCCCAAATTATAAGCTCTATAAGGTAGGGAATTTATATGTCGTGTTCTTTGTCATATTCCCATTCTCTAAAATAAAATTGGGATAGAGTTTGTGCTCAATATTGATTTATTCAATGGAGGGTAAATAGAAGAAAAGAAGAAGGAAAGAGACAGTCTAGAATTCCTTCTTGGTGGAGACTGTCTCTCTTATTCTTTTTTTGAGGGAGATACTTAACTATTTAATATCAAAAGAGCATGACAAGTGCTTAGTTTGAAATGAGGGGAGGGTGACAAAGAGACACCATTTTAGATTGAGTGGAGGGGTCTCACTGAATGACTGATGCTTGAGCAAAGTCTCAAAGACCCAGAGAGAGCCAGGCGATCAGATGGGGCCAAGAACTTTGCATTCACTCATTCATTCCCAAGGTAAAGATTAAGATTCTCAACTCTACCTGAGTTTGAATAATGCTCTTCTATCACTAGCTCTGCGACCTCAGGCTAAATACATAAACACTCTCTGCCTTGGTCTCCTCATTAATAACTAGACATGGTATTAGCAGTCTTCATAGGCTTGGTGTGAGGAATAAACAAGGACATCCATACACAGTGCTTAGATCAGCACCTGGCTCATTGTAAATAGCATTAGGACTAATGATTACTACTTTTTCAGATTATCTAGTAAGTACGAGGCATTGAAATAACATGGGTGTATTGTGACAAGTGAAACAGACCAAGTCTCTTAGAGCCATCATGAGCACGTAATAAACAAGCAAACAGATCATTTAAAAAGTCTTTTTAAAATGTGAGTTGCTGTGAAGCAAAGAAACAGGGATAAAGAATACCGGGGGGACAGCCAACTAAGGCTCACTGAGAGGATGACATTTAAGCTCAGATCTAAAGGATGAGCAGGCACCAGGCACACAAAGGCAGGGCACAGCATTCTAGGACAAAGGCTGCTGGGTTTTGAAGGTAGAAAGGGGAGAGTCGTGTTTGCAGCTCTGAAAGAATGATCTGTGTCTGGAGGGCAGAGATAAGGGCGGGGAGGTCTGAGACAGTCTGGAGAGGTGAGCAGAGACAGGTCAGGCTGTGCTTTGAAGGGCAAGTAAAGGATTTGGATTTGCTTTAAAGCATAAAGGAAGTTCACCAGATGACTTCAAGCAAGTGAATAACAAGACCCAGTCACGTTTTTCAAAGACCCCCTGGCCCCTGTGTGGAGAATGGATTGGAGAGGACCAAAAGTGGAAACAGGGAGGCCAGTCAGTGGGCATGAATAACCGCCCCAAGATTCGGAAGTTGACATCATGAGACATCCTGTGTTCAGATGGTTTCTTTGGAACCATTGGAGATTTACATCTACTTTCCAGTGGCTGCCTTCTGCAATGCATGAGCAGCCAGCGATGGCAACCTGCATCCCAGAACTCTTGGGGAATCCTTGGGGAGGTCCATAAAACAGAGCTAAGCGAGTCTTCTTTGGGACATTCACAGACACTGATATTTATGCCTCTCCTGACTTTTAATCGTGAACTGCTCAGTCTCAATGTTCTGTAGTCATGGTGTGGTCAACTGCATTGGTGGCCAGCATGATTAATCTGTTTAATTATCAGGTGGCACTTGTTAGATTTTATTGCAACTCTCTGTGCCAGTGCCTCCCATAAAACTTCACCTGAGTCCAATAACTTCACCTGGGTTAAAAATCATAAGCTATTCATCAAATGGCAGTACTTCTTCAGAGAGAAGCTAATGGCTTAGTGTCAAGACTGTGAAGCATCAGTTGAAATAAATCAAAAACACATTATGTTCTGTGATCTTATAAGTTGTATATATTGCAACTATATTATGTAAAAACCCTTGCCAATTGCCAAAACATTTTAACTGTTAAAACATCCTTATCCAAAGATTAAATTAAAATCATATCATCATCATCATCATCATCATCTTCATCATCTTCTCACAGCAACAAAAATAATAACTAACACACTGAGCTTTGATCACATGCCCTAGAGTACCCTGAGCACTCTGTCTATTGATCTCATTTAATTATCATGCAACACAGTTAAATGAACCCTGTTATTCCCATTTTATTTTATAAGTGAGGGGACTAAGGTTCAGTCAGGTAATAAAGTGTCCACAGAGTCACTTAGCTAGGATGTGGAGTGGATGCTCAGATTCAGGTAGTTATGACCCCAAAGGCCATCATTAGCCACTATCCAGATGATTTCACAGCACCTCATTCCAGGTGTCAAGGACAGAATCAGAATTGGGGGAGGTACAGGAGACCTCAACTTAGGAAATGCCTCCAATGAAATTTCCTTTTGCCCTTTGTTTCCCTCCATTGTATAAAATGAAGGGTGTTAAATAAGATATCTAGTGTTATAATGCTATATTGGACTAAAATATTGGACTGAGATTTCTCTTTTCATCCTTACTCCTAGGGGTTCCATCATCTACAGTACTTTGGGGGAATGTGCTTGGTGTACCATTTTCTTTAACAGTTCAGCAGAAGCCAGCATGGCATCCATAGTTCTTGACTGAAACACCAGAATAGCAAGAGCATGCTTCCATCCAGGGTGACAGCAGGTCAGCTGCTAGTCTTGGGGCATGGTCCTCAGAGTAGCTCACCTGAAACCCTAAAAAATCAAGAAAACCATTTACTGGATCTTCATAGCTCCCAAGCCCCTGAACAGCATCCGGTTACTCTGTGACTCTTAAATCTGGAACAGAAGACTTCTGAAATTGGTCTTTATGTTTCTTTTCTCAAAAGTAAGTTTCTCCAAAACAATTGAAACACGGGTCTAGTAGAGATATCTGCACCCTCTGCTCACTGCAGTATTTACAATAAACATGGATGAACCCAGAGGACATTATGCTGCATGAGATAGGCCATCACAGAAGGACAAATCCTGCAAGATCCCACTTATATGAGGAACCTAAAGTAGCCTAACTCATAGAAACAGAGAGTAGACTGATGGTTGCCAGGGGCTGGGAGAGGAGAAAACAGGAAATCATTGCTTAATGTGTGTAAAGATTCACATATGCAAGGCGAAGGAGCTCTAGAGATCTGCTGTACAACATAGTACTTATAGTTAATAACATGGTTTTGTGCACTTTAAAATATTTTAAGGGGATAGATTTCATGTTAAGTGTTCTTCACACACACACACACACACACACACACACACACACACAAGCACGAGCACAAACACAAGGAAATTTTGGGAGATGTTGGATAAGTTTAGAACCTTGATTGTGGTGATGGTTTTATGGATATATATATATATATATGTATATATATATATATATATATGCAAACTCATCAAGATGTATACTTTAATATGTGCAATTTTTAAATATCAATTATACTTCAATAAAATGAAAAGAAAGTTGATATGAGGGGTGATTGCCCAGAAACAGGCTGGCATCTGAGAGCATCATCGTGAAGCAGTGACTTCCTACAGAATGCCTGTCTGTTCATCTTTGCTGGTCTAAGACACCGACTAGAGCTGGGGATAGCTTTTTCAGATCTTTCTGTCATCGAACACTTTGTCTTCATTTACTGACACCATCCATGTGCATTCTCTTTTCAAGTCATTTTCAATTCTTTTATGATTTTTCCAATTCCTTACAGTCTTCATTTGTCCGAGCCAAACCTTTTTTCTCCCTTGAAGACCTTTCTCACCTTCCACTCTCAACTATACCTTCTCCGATGCATTCCTCAAATGTCAGATTTTTCTCCTTAAAACATTGTCCTGAAGACTCTCTTTGTTCTTCTAAATCTCCTCTCCTCCTTTTCCCTGTCCATTCACAATAGGCTGCATTAGACTCAGCTTTGTTCTAAGTGTGAGGGACTCAGATTGCCCTGTTGAAGGATGTCACATTTAACAACTGACACTTAGAACAACAACAACAAAGCCCTGATTCATACAACTTGCAGATTTCAGAGGCGATCTACTTCTATCATGGCCCATTTCAGGTTACCAATTTGACTCAGACTAACGTGAAGTTGGAAAGAAATATGCACAATGGATCCTTGACAGAGAACGCAGGCTACAGCTATTAATAACATGCATCTTCTAACATTAACTTAAACCCACATATAACTAAGTAATATTAATGATGTGTAAGTATGAAAATCACATTTTCCTTAAACCCACTTGTGTCAGATAATATATCAATACTGCATGCACATGTGCAACTAGAGTTGAGTTCCGGTTAACTCCCAACCCCTCCTCTGGGCACTGGTCCATTAGCTGGGAGTCGCAGAGAGAAACTATCTTGTCTGAGACCCTCTCTTCTCTCCTCACACAGGCTCCAAGGCTATAATCAGAGTGCTTGGTGTCCCTGTTTGCCAAGTCACAGATTGCTCTCCTTGAAGCACACAGACCTTACTACTTTTATTGCACAAACATAACTCAGTATTATCCTATTTGCATCTGTCATTGTTGTTACATAAACCTGTGCAAAATAGGGAAGTTTGAGAAAGAGAGAGCTTCTAATCTGAATCTCCTCCAAAAACTTTCTATTCTGGATGATGAATGTGACACTAAAACCCTTTCTCATCATGTGCACACCAAAGCAGTCATCCTGACAGATGCGACTGGGAAGTTTCTACCTTATTATTTAGGAGGCAAAATAGCTGTTTCCTGTTTTCCTACTAAAACATCCCCAAAGTCCAGTGCCTGCATTTAAAAGGTGTTCACCTATTGACTTGATGAGAATTTTTATATCAACTCTTGTTTCTATGGTCCTTGAATAGCACAGCCCTCACTTTCCCTGTATCCATGCTCTTCTATCTCATGAAGCTACTGTGCATATTTAATTGAGAAATTTTATCTAAGAATATTCCGAAAGCTCAGGGAGGTAATTCTCCCCAACACACTGATGGGGTGCTTTTTGCCTGCAGGATAATAAATTGTTTGGGTCCAATGTAAGGAACAAAAGTAAATGAAACTCTTAACAGCCAAACTGAAAATCTGAGTTCACAATTCATCATTGTCCTTTCCCATTCATAGGTTTATCAAATACACACACCTAATTTTCAGCCTTGCAGCCCATTATACTAGGAAGCCAACCTACTTTAGTCCCAGGAACACCTAACACTTGCATTGAGTTTCACACACAGTTCTACACAGTCTGTGCTCACACACCAATTTTGTCTGGCTTTGTCACCATGGTGGAGCAGAGATGATTTTCTCTGTTGGAGGTCCTGCCTCGGCCCCTAAGCCTGCATCATGTCTGCAGCCATCGTCCATACTTGAGACAGGTCATCAGCATTCGCACATCAGGCTTGGTCTCCCCTACGCCCATAACATCCCCACTCCATTCTGTGAGCCTGCCAGCTGACAAAATGGTTTTATGAAATTCAAACCTGATCAGCATGCTCCTCTGTTTAAGTTTTATTTATAGCACCTACCTCTTCAGTCCCAGGATAAAATCAAGACTGCATAGCTGCAGGTCTCAAAATGTCTGCCTCCAATCCCTTTCATGTGGGACACACCATGACCGTGCTTGCCTCGCTATTCACATTGAACCCTTGCCATGAAGGAGGGGTGGAGGAGAAGGAAATGTTAGAAAGAGGACATGGAAAAGGGGAGAGGAAATATAGGCGAGGTTTTAGAAAAGAGACAAGAGGAGAGATGTGCAAATTGTCCTTATGTATTTCACCAAGAGAAAGAAAGGAAGGTAATGGCAGGTAATAGAGTGTTGGAGTTACTTTACATGTGTGAGAATATGTGAGAGTGTGTTCCTACAGCAGTACAAGTAGTTCAGTGAGAGGGAGAGAGAGAGAGAATGTGTGTGTGTGTGTGTGTGTGCGCTTGGTGTAAAGTTGTGTAAAATCACTTCAGTTGAACTACAGGAGGAGAAAAAGGGAGGAAAATCATATTGTGCAATTGTGTCTGGCAGAAGAAACTGGAGAGCTCAGTTAATTACTTTGCCCTATCCACTCTGGAGTCCTATTAGCTGGGACAGCTTGAAGGCTGTTTTTCGATTTGGGGGTGTTTTCAGTTTTTCCCCAGAGTGTCTGTAATGAGAGAGCAGAAGCAGAGCCGAGAGTGTGGAGCCCACGTTTGGCAGCCAGGATGCCAGGTGGTGCGAAACTTGCTCTTAGACAGGGAATGTGTATGCACGTTCAGTTCTTGCATGAGGAGTGAAGGCAACTGTGATAGTATTGGTTATTGACGGCTGCTTTATAGACAGAGAATTTCATCTTTAACGCAGCCCCATTTTATGGATAGGAAACCTGAGTTACGAAGAAGGCAGGTACATCAGCTGCTAGCAGGGAATTATGTTGTAGAACCCTGTGACAAGTGCTGCAATTGGAGATGCGCAGGAGGGCTGCCTGGCTCAGCTCACCTGATGGGAAAGCTGGAAAGGTTTTCCCTGGCCACAGGAGGACTGAGAATAGAGGGACAGATAGCTCTGTGAAAAAGGAAAAGGGAACGGGGAGTAAAACATCTTAAAGGTGTAGGAGAGTCTATTTCTGGGAAATAGAGATATCTCAGGTGTGGGTGAGGGCCCCATTATTTTCAAAGTACAGTTGAGCTGTTCTGCAAAGAAACTCTAGGAAAAGAAGTTAATTGTTTGTCCATTTTTTCCAAGTGAGCTGAAGCATGGTTGAGTCATCTTCCTTTTCCTTCCCTTTTACCTTCATTTTCTTTACTTGTGTGCTTTTTGCTTCTTCTCCTATTGTCCCTCTTCTTTCTTTTTTCTTTTTTTTCTTTTATAGCGCGGTCATATTTTAACATATAATGAAGTATGATTTTTAGTCTTAGAAAGTCTCACTCTTTCTCAGCCTTCATTCATTGAAACTGAGACGGCTATTGCTTCAGGAGAAGCAGACAACCAAGATGAGAAAATGGGAAAGTTGTTTTAAGTTTTGCTTTTAAAAATAGGCTCTTGGGCCGGCCTAGTGGCGCGATGGTTAAGAACTGGCTTGGGACGCCAGAGGGCCCCGGTTCGGATCCTACACATGAGGGCCAGTGACACTGCCCTCTACAGCTAAAATGCTGAACAACAGCTCAACCTGGAGTTGGGCTGCCGTGAGTCGCCGGCGACGGCGTGGGCTGCAGTCCCTGTGACAGTGGGTTGCCATGGGCTACTGTATGTAGCCGGCAGCCTGTGTGAGAGGCCAGCAGCCACAGTGAGTGGCTGTCCAGAAGCCGGCGACTGATCTGCCTCGCCTGGGAAGAGCGCAATGATGGTGCCAACTTGGGCCAGTGAAGTAACGTCCTCCACAACTAGACTGAAGAACAAAACGACAGCAACTTGTCTGTTCCCCTTCCCCCGATCCCCCAGTGCTGTTCCTCTCCCCCAATTCCCCAATAAAAAAATCTTTAAAAAAAATAGGCTCTCAAGACACATTTAAGGAGCAATGTTGGGCAGGCAAGGGCTTTTGCTTGGAAGAGTCAGACTCTTTTGAGAAACAACAGAGTTTTCTAAAATTCAAAGCTTTCTTTTAAATTTCAAGAACCACAGTCTAGCTAGTTAAGATCATGGAGTCTTACCGTGAGCCACAGAATGAAAAAGATGGAAAATGTGTTGCAAAGGCCGGTCCCTTTTATGCAGAAGAGCGACATATTTCTGAGCTTGGCGGTTACGTTTAAAGAGAGTCAGTGGGTACACAGCTGGAGGAACAACGCAGCTTACCCAAGATGGTCCCATCACTGTTAAATTCTGAGGCTTTTCCAAGGCATCAGGAAGACGTAGTTTGAGAACAAGTCTGAAAGGAGAGGGAGATTCTTCCCTCTCCCCTTTGGAATGCTCAGACCTTGCGGGATGTCCTGTACTCACCTAGAGCAGCCTCAGGAAAGTTGAAATGGTGCAATGGCTTGTTTGGACAGGAAGAGGTCTGAGGTCCCTCTGCTGGTTTCCCCTGGCTTGTCCCCCTTGTCCTTTTCAGCTTCTAGGGGCCTCCCATGGTCCTTCCATAGTGGCCACCTTCTTCCATCTTCAAAACTAGCACTGTGGCATCACTTTGACAATTCTGCCACCATCACGTTTCACTCAGACTCTCTTTTTCTGCTTCATTCTTCCATTTTAAGGACCCCTGTCATCATATTAGGCTCACCCAGATAATCCAGGATCATCTCCCATCTCAAGGTGAACCAAAGAGCAGCCTGAATTCCATCAACAACCTTACCTCCCTTTTGCATAAGGTAATTTAGTCACAGGTTCTGGGAACTAGGATGTGGTCCTATTTGAGGGGCCATTATTTTGTCCACCATAGAGGACTTCAAGGCTGGAGGCCATTACTAGGACACAAGAAAACACTTATCTCACCAGCAGAACCAGCAAATGCCCAGAAACAGGGATTCGGACTAGAGATCCAGGTCCATGATGTTTTATAGGCTTTCTACTGGACCCAGGTAACGCTCAGGGAGAAGAGAAGAGAGAGGCAGGAAGTAGAAAAAATGAAGAATAGACTGAATTAACCAGGAGAGAATCTATGACTTAAACTGGAAGAGACAGATAACCTTAAAATGACAAGATTAAAAATTTTTGCTGACATCAGTGGAACTGGAGGGCTTATTACCAAGTTACTTGAGTTATAGAAAACTCAGAAAACTACAGGCACACGTATGAGAGTAAAGTATATAAATTTCAATGCAACCACATTTCTTATTTTGATATCTTCTTTCTGTTACCACTTCTTTTAACTCAATTTTTTTCTCTGCCTCTCCAAACCCCTTAATTCTTTTCTTATTCCTTCACCATTTCCTCTTGTTTTTCTTCTTACAATTACATAACTTCTCTTTCTCTTCCTGTCATTCTTTTCTTTCTGTTTCCTTGCATCTAATCTGGTGACAAGAAGAGAGAAGAGAGGTGAGACCATGTCTTACTCATATTTTTGTCCCAAGGCTTAGCATGGTGCCTGGGAGTTAGCAGATGCTCAGTGACCATTTATTGAATATACAAACAAAAAAATGGAATCCTTAGTCATGCAGTAAGAAAGGAATGCTGCAAAACGTCAAAGAGGACTGCCAGTATCCTGAAAACACAACAAATAGCTAGGTTGCATTAAAAATAATGTTAATTATTTCTTCATTTAATGACCCCAGTTTCTCCAGCTGTCAAGTGAATTATCACCTTTTAAACAAGCCAAATTGGAAAAAGCTTTAAAATATAATCATAAGATGGAAAAGGAGTCAGAGTAATTGGAATTAAATTTATATGGAAGACTTTTCCTTTTCACTGTTGTTTAAATAGGTGCAAATCAATTGAAATAGCAAGAAAGTTCCAAATGGATAAAGGCAACAAAATGTGATTGCTTCACCCAAAGCTAAGGGCTGGCATTGAACTGCTCAGGAAAGAATTATTCTCAGAAAGAGCAAGACAGTACGCTCTTAAATCATGGGGATAAGCAGTTTTGTTTTTCCTTCTGAAAGTAACCTGCTCTGAAAATAGCACACCATTCCCTGAAGGGCAGTCAATAGCTCCAAATTATAGGAGTGTACAAATTATGGACCGAATACCTCCTGTTATTGTGTTCCTGAAAATGTCACTTAAAAGAAAGGCATTTCCAATTTCATGAAGTGTTTGTCAAAAAAAACAGCTGTCCAAATAAGACTGTAGACCTGGGAAAGCATCAAGATGGGACTAAAGAGGAAAGGGGACAGCCACAGAGTGGGGCAGGGGCCCAGAACAGCAAGGAAAAGCCCTGCCTGGCAGTTGCAATCAGTGTTATTACCTGGCCACAGGTGAGCAGGTAGAAAGCATAAAGGCAACAGGATACAAGTGGGGTTTTATTTGTATCTTTGTTTGTTTTTTCAGTTGATGGAGAAGGCAATATATTGCATGCATTTTTACTTAATCTTTTTACCACTTGTCAACATTTATAGTGCTATGTGCATTTTTCACAAAAGGAAACTAAAATTGGTAAATTTTCAGTAACTTGACCACACATGTACAATTTAATGTAAACCTGAGATTTGAACTTGAATCTGTATTACTAGGCTTGTGTATGTAATCACAATGCCACTTGAGGAAACACTGCCTTACTCTGCAGAGTCATTTTTTTTTTGCTTATTTATTTGATGTTACCTGTGTCTATATTGATTATATATTGTCCCACATAGAATTTGCATGTGTCCACTGGAACTGTAAGTTAAAGCACAGATCACCCCAGCCACAAAGCAGAGGTCAGAAAACCAGGATCAGTCACCACCATGACTGTCATTACAACTGTCTTCTTACATTCAGAAAACTAGTCATGGGGCATCAGATTGTGAAATCTGGCTACTGCCTCTTGTTGCAAATTTTTCTTTTCTTTTTTTTTTTAAGATTTTTATTGGGGAATTGGGGGGATGGGAACAGTGCTGGGGAATTGGGGAAAGGGGAACAGGCAAGTTGCTGTCGTTTTGTTCTTCAATCTAGTTGTGGAGGACGTTGCTTCACTGGCCCAAGTTGGCACCATCATTGCGCTCTTCTCTGGCGAGGCAGATCAGTCGCCGGCATCTGGACGGCCGCTCACTGCGGCTGCTGGCCGCTCACGCTGGCTGCTGGCTACTCACGCTGGCTGCTGGCTACATACGGTAGCCCATGGCAACCCACTGCAGCAGGGGCTGCAGCCCACGCCGTCGCCGGCGACTCATGGCAGCCCAGCTCCAGGTTGAGCTGTTGTTCAGCATCTTAGCTGTAGAGGGCAGTGTCACTGGCCCTCACATGTGGGATCCGAACCGGGGCCCTCTGGCATCCCAAGCGAGTTCTTAACCATCGCGCCACTCGGCCGGCCCGCAAATTTTTCTTGATAGATCCGAAGCAAGACAACAAGGATGGTACAAGGGGTGGGGTGGGGGATTCTCCAGAAAATAGCCTAGAGCAGCAGGAAAATAGTCTGAAACTTACTTCTGCCTAACAAATGTTAGGTATACATATGTAGTTGGTAAAACTCTGATTTGCATTTGGAATCCTAGCTCTGAGGGAGTTTTGGAAATGCAATTATTACCTTTTCAGTGGAATTGAACGAAGAAACAATAGAAGGAGTTAAGAATAGATGCTGAGTGCCAGTTTTATATATCCAATGCATACAGAAAATTTTTTTATCTCAAGTTATATATATTTTTATAAAAGTTTATTAGGGTGACAATGGTTAGTAAAGGTATATAGGTTTCAAGTGTATATAATTCTGTAATACATCATCTATATATCACATTGTGTGTTCATCACCCAGAGTCAGTTCTCCTTCCATCACCATATATTTGATCCCTTTTACCCTCATCTACCTCCCCCCTCCCCCCTTACCCTCTGGTCACCCCTAAAATATTGTCTATGAGTTTTAATTTCTTCATTTGTTTGTCATGTTCTTTTGTTGTTTTCAGTTTTATATCTCACATATCAGTGAAATCACATGGTTTTCAACTTTCTCTGACTTATTTCACTTAGCATAATAATCTCACGATCCATCCATGTTGTCACAAGTGGCATTATTTCATCTTATCTTATAGCAGAATAGTATTCCATTGTGTAGATATACCACATCTTCTTTATCCAATCATCTATCGAAGGACACTTTGGTTGTTTCCATGTCTTGACCACTGTAAATAAAGCTGTAATAAACACCAGGGCACAAATATCTTTACAGATAAATGTTTTCAGATTTTTTGGGTAGATGCCCAAGAGAGGGATAGCTAGGTCATATGGTAAAAATAAAAATTTAAAAAAAAAAGAGGAAAAGAAAATAATTTTGTTTTCCAGCCTCTATCATAGAGAAAGACAAAAATCAAAGGGTGAGAATGTAGGCTGATATGCCAGTAGAGTGCATTTCTTAGAATGTGATGTGTGTCATCCAAAGAGAATTAATTACAGTATCTTCACAGGAGCAACCTGGGAAAAGTTTCACCACTTCCCACTGGGGCTGAACTTAGAAGTACATAGTACTAAGGTTTCTGGCAGTGATCCTGCAACCTCAAAAGAAAACAAAGCTAAGAAATGCAGAGAAAGTAACAAATCCAGAATTACATTATTTATGTCCTTTTATCCAACTACACTTCAGGCCTACTCTTCAACTATTTGTAAGATAATAAATATCATTTTAAAAAAGTCAGCTTGTTGCTGACTTTTGCCTTCAACCCAAGAGCATGTTGCCTTCAACCCAAGAGCCTTAATTGGGATGCCCTCTCATGATATTCAAAAGGAAAGAGGTCTCAGTTCTTGAGATCACCAGTTATAATACAGAGTAGAGATACTCTAGGATCAGGGATAGCATAATTATTCCAATAATCTGATCTCAAAAATGAGACATGATTTACAGAAGTCACTCCAATTTGTAAGAAAGGTACATGGCTAGATAAATACACAGAGCAACGTTCTGTTCCCAGGGTTCCTGCCTTGGGAGGAGGAGGAAATCATGATTGGTAAGGAAACTGGTAGGCAGCTTAATGACTCTGCATAATTCACTCAGTCCTGTGAAAGCCCTCACCTCAAAAAAACTAATGGACTAGAACTCTGACAGGATAAAAAAACACTACCTTAACCCAGAAAGATGAAACACTATCCTAACCAAGTAACATATGTCTAGCTTTATGGGAAAGTATCAAGACAAGGCTATTTTTGTTTTGTTATGTTTTGAATTTTGGAAGGGTAAGCATACCTAATATTCATTAGCATTCATTTCTTTTCATCTTCTAGGCACACAAAGAATAATACTTTCAGACTATTCTGCAGTTGGTTAGAATATGAGAACATATAGTCAATAAAACATGATTATACATGGCATGTGTCACTTCTGAGCAGAGGCCTAGCAAAGCACTTGCATAGTTCTGTAGTCCCTTTCTCTGACCAAGAAAGCCATGGATTCTACATAGGGCAGTTGCAAGATGGTGGAACTTTTGTAATTCTTTGAACAGAAGCCATCATCAACCCATGTGAAACATGTAATGTGAGCAAAAAATCAAGTTTATAGTGGTAAGGCACTGAGATTGTGAGGGAGGGATTCATGTTACTGCAGCATTATCTAGCCTGTACTGGCTGATATCAGGGTATAATGTGAAAGGAGAAACCTCTCATCCTATTATTACCTTTTGTGTGGGAGCAGTGATTCCAAGGCTGAGACAGGTCAGACATGGCCATTTGTACTGTCCAAGGAACAAGTTTCAGGGTTGATGAGACTAAATCAGATATAGCAGTATCTTACAAAGCTCTTCAACCAATAGGAAATTGACATAATGGTATAATGAACTCTAGATGGGCATGAAAGCCAGATCAAACACCAGCTTTGCTACTTATTAGCTGAGTGTTATCCAATCAATTTTTAAATCCTTCTGAACCTCAATTTATTTACCTATGAGGCAGAAATAAAACAGCTACCTTTATAGAAAGGTTGTAAAAAATGATTAAGAACACATGAAAAATATGATAGACATTCAATAAATGCTCTTTTGCAGGTAAAGAAGCCAGTGTTCTCAAAAAGTAAAAGTGATTAATCAAGGTCAAACAGTGATTTTCTGAAGAAACCAGTAGCTGGACCCAGATTCCGATTCCCAACCCAGCACAGCTATCTTCCTCTCTACAGGTGGCTCTTTGTGTGACTGTAGACGTCATACATTTGAGGAGTGAACCATGCACTCCCATTCATGTGTCATTAACATTCAACACAGTCAACCAGCCTGTGTTGAATAACTGACCAGACTTAAACATATAACAATCAGTAGCCTTGCCTTTCATAACCCCCTACCTCCAGAGTTAATTTGCCCCATATTTAGCTCAAAATTGAATTCTTCAATATACTGGGGAAAGGCAGTGCCTATAGTTTTCCTTTTGTGCATATATATATATATATATATATATATATATATATATATATATTTAATGTGGCTGCTGTGAAGTGACAAATACTCTTTAGACCTAAAGACTTCTCTAAGAGGAATGAAATGCCCCAGGGCTAATGGGATAGAGAACCCTTCACCTGCAGTTCATTGGTTCAAATCTTCCCTGATGAGGTCAGTAATGAGTCATTACTATCTGATGGCTGTTCAGTGACCTATGTAAAATGAGTTGGAGGTCTTGGTTCCTTGCAAAGAGAACAGTGTCCTAAATTAAATGAGAAACAACATTGACACCAGCATCACAACAAAGTTTGCTATGATATGACAGCCTGAGTGGAAAGATATGTGTTGCTGTACTGATTGGAGGAGAGAAGCAGTAGACTGAATGCTGCATCTGAACTGAGTCATCGAATGGAGAGAGGAAGCTGACGTGGAAGTTGTGTTTCTATTTAGACTGGAGAGACAGTGCTCTTAATTCCTTAAAAATGATACTTATTGTACACAGGTAGTAAGATTTTTTTAAAATAACCTTACCTGCTACAGTGGATTGAAATTATGCCCAGCTAATCACATATTCACATATTGTGTAGTTCCCTCCCACGCTGACTCAGTGCTTAGACACATGGTTTATTTTGGCCCATGGGGAAAGCAGCAGCTATGCCACACATAGGGGATTGATAAATGATTGTGCATTGGTGTGTGCCCTTTGGGAACCCAGTTGCCATGTAAAGAAGTTCTGCTGTGTTGGGGCAGCCACATGGGTGCCCTGCAGCTGACAGTACCAGCCATGTGAGTGAGAGCACCAAGGAGCAGCCAGTTCTAAGGCACCTACTCTCTGATAACAAATTCATGAATGAGCCCATCAAATACCACATGGAGTTAAAATAAACTGCCCCAGCTGATCCACATGTAATTTGCCATACCCCAGATGAATGCATAATTATTGTGAACAAATATTTGTTTGTTGCTTTAAACCACCATATTTTGAGGTGTTTTGTTATGCAGCAAATACTAACGGATACAAAATTAATATCCTGACTCCATTTAAGATCAGGCTTTATAAAGGTGTCCCTTCACAATCACAATTAGCTTATTTATTTATGCATTCAATGAATAATTATTAAGCATCTTCCATGTTCTATCTTTATGATGATTACAGTAGTCAAGCAAGTGAACAAAACACCAGATGAGACACTTTTCTTCGTGGAGCTTCGTCAGAGGTCCAAAACTGATAGCTCATCATACAAACCTGACCTGAAAATATATAATATTTGGCCAATGAGCTGCCTTTTAAAATATGATTTAAAAATTTGAAGCTTTTACATTAAAATTGGAAGATATGGCTACTTTTCACACTCAGAAGAAATGGAATCCCTGGGTCTGCACTTCCATAAGGTGCGATTGGCTGATGTAAATAGTGACTGCATTTCCCCAGCCAGAATGGGGCACAAACTCTCCAGATCCACAAGTCATCACTTGTGTTTTCTGTGGCTATGAACACTATTAATGTTACTTAAATTTATTATTTTCATGCACTCATTTCCTCCTTTTATTGTTTTCTTTTGCTTTGCTTTGTTTTTGGCCAGTGTGGTATCTGTGGGCATCTAAGCCTAAGACGTCCTACAGATAGGAGCCATTGGAATAGACAGACGTGACCTTCCAGAAAGGTGAAAAATGTAAAGATAGCAATGGCGTTAGACATGAAGTTTCACAATGAATGAATAAGGATAGCTAATGCAGCCTTTCTAAAATTCAATCATGTATTCTTTTAACTCTGCACGGAAAAGATTTAGGACAACAACATATCACCCTAAGTGTTAAGTATATCAGGTTATAGGACCACTTTTTAAGAAACAGCATCAATTTATTTCTTGCCCATAAATACCCTATGTCATAAAGTACTTAATGACCTTGCAAATGTCCTCAGAAAATCATGGGCTTGCATTGCAGGTTGTTCAAACCTGAGCCTGCAGGACCTAGTCAGGCAAAAGGGAGAAGAAATCTCAAAATCCTTTAGGTCATCAAGCTCCAGGAAGAAGTCAACTGGAAAAGATTTCATATTGACCTTGTATTGTTGGTGTATTCAATCTATCTTCCTCCTAGCCCCGAATCTGAACCTATTTCAAGATTAGAACTTGAAGAAAGCAAATGTATATTCCATTAAAATGGATTTATAGAGTGTAGAGTTTCTATTCCATAAAAAATAACCTTGGATAGCCCCTCAAAATCTGGGGCTCCAAGCTGCTCAGAAGGCATTGTCAGCTTTCCACAGTAGTGGCAACACTCCTACAATCATGTCACTTTCAGATAATACGTTGGTTCTACCTTCAAATCTTATGGAAGATAAATTAGGACTAGAAATACTGGAGGAATAGTGGATGTGAAATCATGTCATCATTATCCTATTATTTATAGTGCTGCTCAGCACAAAATATCCATTATCAACAGTGCCATTGACTGCGTGCTTCTAACTGTTCAGATTTTGTACATAAATGTCATATTGTAAAAGAGTGACTTGTCATCACTTGGCATTGGGAAAGTTTTGTGTGTTTTTTAGTCCTCTTAAGATTTTGTCATCGTTGTTGTGATAGGTAGAAAAGTATATCTCTTGGCATTTGAGTGGAAGCTTCTACATGGTACACTATTTCAGAGATTGGAAACTATAGCCTGTGGGTCAAACCCAGCCCTCCACATAGTTTGTATATAACGTTTCATTGGAATACGGCATGACCATTCACTTGTATATTGTCTGTAGCTGCTTTTGTGCTAAAGGTGCAGAGCTGAGACATACACCCTATGTCTCACAAAGTCTGATATATGTACTGTCTATCTGGCCCTTTACAAAAGAAATTTGCTGACTCTGGGAATAAGTATTTTCTTTAACTAGGATGGGGAAAGAAGATCAAAGTGAAGATATGGATAAAAGTAAAAAGTCTCATAATCCTTTGAATAATTTAAACAAGACAGTTTTTGGAGCAAGAAAAAATACTAGCAGACTATCTGATATAATTATCTCAATGACAGATGAGGAACCTGATGTGACTTGTCTCCAAAGAGGGCCTCCCAATATTCACTCCCTTATGTGGTCTGCTCCCCTGGAATCCAAATAGTCCTGTGACTAGTTTTTGAGCAATAGAAGGCATGCCACAGGTCAATGTGGCCACGTGTGACTGCCAAGGCTGGGTCCCGGACGCCTTGCAGCCAGTAACCCATCCCCCTACCCCCACACACGCCCTCCTCTCAACTTTCCATCACTGTCTCTTCCAAGCATCCATCCATTCAATTTTTCATCTAGGCAATAGATATATTATTGAGCACCATTTTTAACTAGCACCTGGATAGGTTCAGGAAATAAGGTGAGGTTCCGGGAGCTCTGTCTGGTAAGGGAAATGGACAGGCAAACAATTATGACACAAGGTGGTGTGTTTTAGAGGGAGCATGTAAAATACTGTGGGACCTTCGTTGGAAGCCTACCTGGAAAGCCAGAGAAGCTTTCGCAGATGAGATGCCCTTTAAATTGAGTCTTGAAGGAGAAGTAGTAGTTTGCCTGACAGATGACAGGTGATTCGTTTGAGAGAACAGGATGCCCATGAAGAGCCTTCTGGGTAAATGAGAGAAAGTTATGAAAAATGATAAAGTTTATCTTTTCTCATACTCAATGCCTCATTTTCTGTAGCATCTACCTATTAATCTTGGTCTGCCTAGTTCAAATCAACCAGGCAAAATCTAATACATTCTTCACTACCTTTAGAGGATAGAGAGCACTTATTATATATATATATATATATATATATATATATATATATATATATATATATATATATGTGTGTGTGTGTTATATTCATTTAAATATATATTTTTTCATTCAAGTATATATATATATATATATATATACACACACACATATATATACACACACATATATATATACACACACATATATTTGAAATTTTGAATGTCATTTGAACTTCATATGACAAGCACTGTGGTTGGTGAAATACTATATAACATTATAAATACATATGTATTTATTTATATCTGGTTCAATGAAATATAAATATATAATATATTTGAACAAAATATAGATATATGTACATATCTTTATATTTATATTTTACATATTATATATGTACATATATATGTAAATGTACATATACATACATATATATATATATATATACATACATATTTCACCAAATGCAGTGTTTGCCACATGAAAAGTCTTGTGAAGTCATTTCTTAAGTAAATTTTGACTTACATAAATAATCCCTTTACCAAAGGATAGCACTTTGGACCCATGAAGGCCATTACCATGTTTTCTCTGAATCTTGCCAAAGACATTTTTCTTAACACAGTTGATTCCTCCCACATGAAAAGACTTCAAGTGTCTTTCATTCAGTGGATTTTATCTATTGTGTACCTGCGATGTGCTGTACAGTGTGATAAACACTGGGAACATCCCACTAAACCAGAAAGACGGCCACTGAACTCAAATATCTTCAAATCTCACCTGATTTTCTCGGAACGGTCTATGCTTTGCCGGTGTGCCACAGAAAGTCGAGTTGTGCAACCCAAGTTGGCCCCCAGGCCTGATCTAAATTAATGTGTCTTCTTCATTAGATATTACATCATTTACAAGATAAATCGTCAGGTCGTTTGGGGGTCTGGGGGTTGATGCTGCCCCTTACCTCCCTTTATCCTAAACCCATGCCCTTTAGGTCCCAGATCCATACAAATGTAGTATGAGAGATACCCTCATATTCCCAATGACATTAATGAGTACATTAATTTAATTTCAACACTTAATGAAAGACATTGTCCAAAAGGGATCTTTTTATACCATTAATGAGCCCTCATTCGTAAGGAGACCGGATTAGGGAGGGACAGTAAGGAGTGAGATTTTTGCTCTTTCTGGAATCCTGTCAGCTGATTTCCCTCTTCCTTTCTCTCTTCCTAAAAAATGTTCTTCCCTCCTTCCCCCAAAAGCTGCATAAATGTCTCCCTACCATCATTCGGGGACTTGTTGAAGTCTTGCCTTCTCTGTGAGGTGCTCTCTGACCACGTTGATATCCTAAGGGAAGTCATTGCCTTGCCCATGTTATAATCTTTGGGGGCTTTATTTCTCCCTCATCTGCACATTGGGGGAAATAATAGTACCAATGTTATGGAGTTATAAGGTTCTATCTAATTGACACCTACTTGTATTATATACACATAGCATATTTATTCATTTGTTTTCTATCTCTGCATCAGAATATGAATTTCACGAAAGCAGGTATTTTCATCTCTTTTGTTTCTCACTGTACCTCCAGTGCCTATGACAGCACCTGGCATATAATAGTGTTCAGATAAATCTTTATAGAAGGAAGGAAGGAAGGATGGAAGAAGGAAGGGAGGAAGGAAGGAAGGATGGAAGGAGGAAGGGAGGAAGGGAAGAAAGACAAGCCTAGAATTTTAGGCCAAGTGCACCTGGTTCTAAAGCTAACATATTTCTGCCCCTCCATACTATACTAGCCTGCCTCTTTTCTATTTAGATAAGAGCTATTTTCTCTACCACTTACTTTAAATATCTGATGTGAACCCTATTAACAAAACATTTTAGTGTGAAAGTGTTCACTACTCATTATGTGGGGAGCTCAGCAGTCTCCCATAAAGGCTCTTAACCCTCCATCAGGCGCAAGGCAAAAGTTACAAATTTGGGCGCAATACATCTACTAGATGCGTGTATGACATTTATTTATTTAAATTGAAAATGAATGAAAATAACGTGTAAGCATGCTATTATTTATTCAGAATGAAATGTTAAGTTGCCGCAAAGTAAAAACAATAGATGTTTATTACATAAATTCAGTATAAAAATCAACAGAAATTCAAAACAATCTGTGAGATCAGTCGCGCCTGACAGAGGGTTAAAAAAATAAATTCAAGGTGACACTTGCAATCTGGACACAGAAATGTGCATTCTATCAAAAAACGAATCCCAGAAGATGATCTCAGAAAAACCTGAGGCAGTAGGCAAAGTAGAGATGCAGACCCAGTCATGAGTTAGAGGCCAGAGTGTAATGCAGTTGGAGATTATTTTGAAGTTACCAAACACATTTCTAATTTTGATACCAAGAACTGTTGGTGAAAAAAAATGGAAAAACATTATATTATTTCACCATTGTAGGGTCCAGTAGGAGGGAGCTGTACAGAATGCGAACCTTATTGGATATTGGATTTTTACAGAAACAGCTGGAGAGGTGGGGCTCTCTCTGTGGATTTTCACAAAAGTTCAGTTAAAAACAATAAGGTTTTGAGATGAATTTCCTCATCCCTACTAGCCAAACTGGTGCTAGCTTCCCCACTCAGAACGTTTTCCTAATGACCCATTACTCATAGGGAGAAAACATGGAGAAAGCATTGGAGCATTGGCTTTTTTTGTTTTTTTAATTTTTATTTCTTTTTGTTAAATGTATTGGAGGTAAAGAACCATATGATTTCACTGATACATGAGGTATAAAACCAAAAGCAACAAACAAACAAGACATACAAACAAACAAAAACTCATAGACACAGACAATAGCTTAGTGGTTACCAGAGGGAGAGGGGAGAGGGCGATGGTAGAAGAAGGTAAAGGGGGTCAGCTATATGGTGATGGAAGGAGGACTGACTCTGGGTGGTGAACACACAAGGCAATATAAAGGTGATGTATTGGCTTTTGAATGAAGCAAACCAAGGATTGCAACAGATCTGTACCATTTACTAACCAAGCATCAGAGAAGCACTTAAACTCATTGATTTTACTGCCCTTCTTTCTGAAATGGTATAAGGGCACCCAAGTAACTTTCCTCAAGAGTACCTGATCTTAGCTAGCATGGTATGTGCACACTAGTCCTTTTCACCAGAAAAGACCCTACTCTCTCCCATCTTCCAAGAAATGCCACTTCTTCCGAGAAACATTTTCTGACCCCTTGGCCTAGGTGAGGGGTGCATGACCTACCCTCATGACATTGGATGCCTGTCCTCATAGCACCGTTTACGGTTTGCAATTGTTCTTCCACTCTTTGTGATTATTTTATTATCACCTGCCTTCCCTAATAAACTTCAGGCTTTGTGAATGCAGAGCTTTTGTGATCTTTGCTGAGCATAATATACTCAGTATTCAGCACAGTGTACCTGGGTGACTGCAAGCTCTGAGCAAATGTTTGTTGAATAAATAAATGCATATGCACGTGTGAAAATATAAAAGCAATCCAAATAGTAACTGAGAAGCCATTCTTCTGTGGCTTCTTTCAAGTTCCCTTCATTCTCTGTGTTTCTGCCTGGGCCCAGAGGGGCCCAATCTGTGCTTCTCACTCATGCTCACAAGTGAACCAGCTTTCAGGGCCCACCATATCCACGCTCAGCGTCACTGCCTGAGCAGATAATTAGCGCGGCCAGTGTGTGGGAATGTCAGCCTCAGGCAGTGTTTAAGCGCTGAGCTAACAATCATTGTAATTTCATTTACAAGGGGACCTGGAATTACTTTCTTATTATTGTAATTTCCCCCCCACTTTCCAGGTCCTCCATATGAGAGCTGAAAAGCAGAACCCTGTTGTCCAGCCAAGAACTCTTCCTACGGCAAAGCTCGAAAAGTATAGACTTTAAATGAATCTCCTCAAGGCTTCAGGAGTTAATTTGTAACTCAGTTACAGCTTATGAGGCTGCATAATTCAGTTCACAACAGTGAATGTAGGGAAAGATCAATCAGAACCGTTATATTTTTACTATACTTCTCCAAACGCAAGAAAAGCTGCATTTTTCTTTTCTTTTCTTTCGATGGAGAATGGGCACCCCGCTATCTGAGCTGTCTGAGAGCTCAAGAAATGTTATAATTCATTGTCCCAAAAACTTACTTGGAGTATTCTAAAAAAAACAGCACAAGAGAATATTCATTTTTTTCTTTCCTTCTACTTTTGTCTCCAACTGCATGACTTCAAGACTGGAAGAGGTTTTTTATGAGACTTGGTTTGAACCCAACATGATCACTTAGAGACAAGAATCCATATGTTCATAGTGGAAAGAGGACTTAGTGGAAAGACCTCTAAGGGGTGAAGTAAAGCATTCATCTTGGAGGCAAAAATGTAAAGAGATGCCAAAAAATCAGTAATCAAGATAAATCCTGTTTTAATGCAATATTTGAAAAAATCAAAATTGAACCCAAGCATCCATAATGAACAAAATGTCAACATTTTAAATATAGATAAGATTAGCATTACTGATTTTTCCTTTTGCCTCAATCTATAGTACTACTCAGTATATCAAGTCTTTACTGATATTTCGCTTATCATGGAATTTTTGCATTGCCTCTTACTTTTAAAAATATTGCATGTGATAATATTTATTTTGATTACTGAGTTATTTTTGTATTCTCTTAAACTCTGTGTGTGAGATGAGTGCCTTCTTAGCCTTATCTTAGCCTAGTCCTGGCTCTGCTTAGTTAGAAAGAGAGTTTAGAAGACAGAAATGGTCCCAGATACACCTCACTCAAATGGGGGACTTTAGGAAAATCACAAAACTTTTAGGTTACCTTAATTTTTCTCTCAGCAGCATTCACAGAGCTTTGTCACCCACAGATGTAATCTCAGCCAGTGTCTGAGCCAATCCTCCTTAAAGCTAAGGAAGAACAGGCTGACTCGCCAGCAGATGGAATTTAAAATAATATTAGTAATAGCCAGTATTTATTTACCACATTTTTATGCCTGATACCTTTACATGGGAAATAATAATAATATTTAAAAAATTTAAACTAATGCATTTTAATTTTGTTTTTTTCTTTCCAGCCCTAAAGTTTTATTTTCCCCAGAAAGGAGGTAGCTGAAACATCCAATAATGTAGTCTACAGAAGCTAGTTTTGCAGCCCCAAATAGTGTACCCCAGGTCTCTTGGTTGAGCATACATGTCCAACAGACCACAACCACTTTCCCATGAGATCCGGATCTCTGCCGTTTCACCCCCTAGGTTTCTGCTTTGGCTCCTTATCGGCACCCAAGTTTCTTTGCTGGGCTGTGTTCCATCTTGTTTTTACCATTCCTCTGATATGATGGTTAATATTGGCCAATACTCTCTCCATACCCTCAGTAATGAACTGCATCCTGAACCAGACTCAACAAGCCATCTAGAATCCTAATCTCAGCAGTTGTCTCTTTCAAGTCTTATTAATTTGAAAGAAATTCTCGATGCCACATTTTACCCATCACAAGTAGCCTACTCCCTGGCCTTCTGGCACTAGGATAATCAATTAACTATATCAGAAGAGGCAATAGTTAATAGAATCCAGCTTATCAAACACCCATCATGAAAATGCAGTGATTAGCAATCACCTTGTAGAGTTTGAGAATGAGCTACACTATATCCCCTTACCAAGTCACAAAGGTGGGCGCTGAACACAGGTATTTACAGAAATTACCCAGGGATCTCCTGCCTTGAGCTCCGTCTTCACTCCATTCCATTTCTTCTGACCACTCAACACTCAGGAGCTTGAGTTTGTACACATGTTGTCCTTAACAGACTACTCTCAAAATATGTTTCGAAGGCTACTTGATTCATAAATTGCCCTGGGTTGAGGTGGTCAACTAAATTGGGGCAATGCTGCCAATGACTTGGAGTTCTAACAAATTCCCAGGTGATGCTAATTCCAGGAGCCACATTTTGAGAACTGCTGGGGTACAGAAATAGTTGTGTATACAGAAATAGTTGTGTGTACAGAATAGCAACCAAAGCATAAGATAAGAAAAACGAAAAGAAGAAAACAAACAAAACATAACTGTCTGATTATCAAGACAAGCAATCAAAGGCCTACCGAAATGCCAGCACCCTAAGGAAGTAGTGAATGGGGCACAGAAAGAAGTAAAATAAAATCCCCATTATATTTTTAATCTAAAAGGTGAAAAAGAAATCAAGCTGTATGAGTAGTATTGATAGGCTTAACAAGGTATTCTGTGGGGTGGAGGAAACTAAGGCTTACACAACACATGGCACTGATAGGTAAGCACACTAATTTACCCTTCTTTAGCATATTTTGTTAGTTGGATACTGGTTTTATTGATATAACAAAGACAAAAATACTGATGACCTGTTTTGTTTTTTAAGTTTATTTCTAACTGCCCTAACAGCATGGGCCTGAGCTTTTTAGGATTGAAATAGCAGCCCTGTGGTGGGATGCCCATGAGCTCACAGCAGGGTTGCTGTGCCACTCTGAGCACGAGGCTCCCCTGTTGTGGACAAGGATGGCTGCTTCAGCTTTTGCAGGAAGTGGAGAAAAAGAGATGGGAGGGAATATTCCTTTTCTATTTAAGTTGCACTCATCAATTTGCTTCTATCCCATTAGCCAGAACCTAATAAAAATGATCAAATTAGCTGCATGGAAAACCAGGGTGTGTAATCGTCTCACCCAGCGAAAAATCCTTTTTTTTTTTTTAATGCGAGAGCACAGATATTGAGGTGGCAGCCAGCAGTCTCTCCAACATGGATTGTAATGCACTGTGGTTTTTCTGTTCCTGGTTAATTATATTTCCAGGTTGCGTGATCTCATGTCAGGTATGCTAACACTCAGAGAGTAAACAAGTGGTTTAGCAGGGTTTCTACAAAGAAATGACAGATTGAAGGTAATGCCAGTCACACAAGCATATGTGAACAAGAAAATGGCAGAACTGACATTTCTGCTCCAAGGTCTTAGGCGGCCTTATTAATGAATTACAGTAATGGCCATCTAAATGAACAGTCTGACATGCAGCAAGACAAAGACAAACAAACCTTGAAATTATTTGAAAGGGCAGTTGACACATTTATACCCACTATCATTGGCATCAGCTAACATCTAACAGTATAAGACGCATTTAAGATAAAATGCAAAGTTGCTAATAGTGGGCTGTACACATTATCATACTATATGTCATTCTATATGTTATACTTATAAAATTCTATGTTCATAGGTTAGCAGTGTCCCATAAATTATATGTGTATCCTAGAAAATGAATATATACAATTCATAATATGTAGTAAATGAATATATACTACATATTATAATCCCACTTTAGTAATGAGAAAAAGAAACGATATATAAGAAGTCCAACTTTATATGGTTGCTGTAATGCCATCAAAATTAGAAATACCTTTAACATATTATTTATGTCACCTTTATCACCTCCTTTCAATGTTCATTTCTGTAACACAAAAGCTATATTGGTATTTTAGAACATATATACAATTTATAAATAAATAAGCACACATATATTGGGCATGTATGCTCAAAATATTTAACTACTCAGGATGTACAATTCTCAAAATGCTGCAGGAATGTATCAATGTGGTTTACATAACTGTAAAAGAAAAAAAAACCTCAAAAGAGAGCAAACTGGGTGCTTTTCTTTGAGAAGCCAGCAATGTCCTTCAATGGCCATGCATTTCATGTCCTCGCTCCATGTCTAAGTTCCTCTATTGCCACAACACCACAAAAGGTTACACTCCCTGATGTTTGGGGTTTGACATTGTAAGACTTCGGATGTCTCCTTTTTTTTTTTTTTTTAAAGATTTTTATTGGGGAATTGGGGGAAGGGGAACAGACAAGTTGCTATCCTTTTGTTCTTCAGTCTAGTTGTGGAGAACTTTGCTTCACTGGCCCAAGTTGGCACCATCATTGCGCTCTTCCCGGGGGAGGCAGATCAGCCTATGGCTTCTGGATGGCCGCTCACAGTGGCTGCTGGCCGCTCATGCTGGCTGCTGGCTACACACCGCAGCCCATGGCAACCCACTGCAGCAGGGGCTGCAGCCTACGCCATCGCCAGCGACTCATAGCAGCCCAGCTCCAGGTTGAGCTGTTGTTCAGCATCTTAGCTGTAGAGGGCAGTATCACTGGCCCTCATATGTGGGATCCAAACCGGGTCCCTCAGGTCTCCCAAGCCAGCTCTTAACCAACGCGCCACTTGGCCGGCCCTCAGATGTCTCCTTTGAAAATCAAAATTGCTGAGGATTGACAGTGAATACCTGAATACCACTGAGCTTTGCCATAGAAGCTATTGAACAGGTTTGAGAGAGCCCATCTCTATAGAAATGGGGGTGCAGGTGAAGAGCTGGATCTAGTAAGCAGGAGGGGGTCCTTGCATAGCAGGGATGTGGAAAGACAGCAAAAGGGAAAGCCTGTTGTGTGCAAATGTGGACCGTGCTCTAAGAAACTGAGCCTTGAGAAATGAGGAATTTTGATTGATAAACACATGACTTTGTGTTTCGTGCTGAAACTTAGGGTTTTATCACTCTGCAAAGTCCCTTATCTTTTGGGGGCTTGACTTTTTCATGTTTCTCTCCTGTGAGGAGGAGGCGATGTCTCTGTCATCTCCCTTACAGTGAGGGTATGGATCAAATAGCACCACGTATGCAAAACCCACTTTGCAAACTACAAACAGCTCTGTGTCCAAACTTGTACTGAAGGATGGTAGGACTTGGGCAGTAAGTGATTATGGGAAAAGCTATTTCAGGTGGAACTGAAGAACTACTATGTGAGAGCAGTTATGAGAGAATTAGCATTTATTTCACACCATGAACCATCAGATGCTTTGCGTCATTCAGTATCTCACTTAATTAACCCCACCACAACTCTGCGGGTCACATGTATTCCTGTCTTACAGATAAAGAAATGGAGGCTCACTGAGACTCCCTAAGGCCATGTGATTAGAAAGAGGCAAAGCATAGATCAAACCAAGACGTGTCTAGCTCCCTAAGTCTGGTAGCTAGCACAGCCTCAGTGAAGCTACACGCCTGTCTCACTGAACGCGTCTGTATTAGAACACACGTTGGAACTGGATGGAAGAGGTGAGATGATGGGTCTCAAATGCTGGGCTAAAGAGCCTTCCCCTAATATTTGGGAAGTCAACATTTTGTATCGGGTTCTTAGCAGGACACATCTGTCTGTGTCATGAGGATATTCTGCGGGAGGTCTGTGTGACAGCTACAGGGAGAGGGACTCAGGCTGGCAGAGTAGTCTTGGGCAGGGGACCCAAGCACATTGGTAAGGACTCACCTTGGATGCTGGTGTCTGCTTCAGCCAGAGTCGGATCCTTTGGCTTTGGGCACAGGGAAAAGGAGGCTGCGTGCATGCATTCTAAAGTGTCTGCTTGGCAGGTGGGTCTCTCCATGACAGAGGTGGTGTAGGCATGAAACCCACTCAGCTTAATTGTCTTAAGTTCTGAGGTCATGGATTGACATTGAGACATTGACAGGACGGCATCCGTGTGAAAGGTGCTATGCTAGATTCTGGAGATTAAAACAAATAACAGACACAGCTCTGGCCATCCAATGGTGGTGGGGGAGATTGATAAATAAAATGGTAATTTCAGTTTCAACTCTGACAAGCCACAGCGGAGGGCAGCCGAGACCATGATTGGAACAAACCAGAGCATATCTTCCCCTGTCCCAGCATGAACATTCAAGGGGGTTGGCGCCATTGCTCGGGCGGCTTCAAACCCCCAGCTTCCCGTGTGAAGACAGGTCAGCACTGTGTCTGAGACGGGGACGATTCCCTCACATGAACCATGGTGTGCCTGTACTGACATGCACAGAGTAATTGTCCTTTATAATTGAAAATGTGGCCACTGACAGTTTTATGTCCCTGACAGTCAACCAATGTCAACAGGATTTTATGGTGAATTTACGGTACCAGGCTCTGGGTCCTGGGTTAATAGGCCTCTGCCTCTGTAATAAGGGCCCATTAACAAAAAGGAGGGAGGAAGACCTTATAAACACAGCCTTATGCTCAAGCTCAACTGCTGTGAGCTCTGGGGTATTATATGGTTCCCTGGATCAGGAGTCACGTTACAGAGGATATTTCTTTGAAGAGCAGCCGTAATCTCATCTTACTAAGTCGTCCAGCCCCAAACCTGCAGCTGTGAATCACTATGCCAAGAGTAGAGCGCTCATAGGCCCTTGGGAAAGATTCTTCAGTGACGCTAATTGTTTGACCAAATATTGGAATATAAACAGGCAGCTCTCAGCCTACAGTCCGAGAAGTTTGAAAATCACAGCTGTCACATTTCCAACCACTGTGAGTAACTTAATGAACAAGAGATGGAAATTGTCTTCATTGGTGAGGGTCATGATTGCCACAAACAGCTTGTGGCAACAAGATGTAACAGTAAATATAATATCAGCATGTGCATTTAATTAAAGCAATGTCTGTTTTTGCAGGTAGTTAAAATACCAGACACTATACTAAGGCTATTTATTCTATTTAATCCTTATGAAAGATATATCGCTCCCCCATTGAACAGCTAAGAAAACAAACTGAGAGATGCTGAAGATTTACTTTTGCCCCCAAACGAAGAGCAGAGCTAGGTTTGGACCCAAGTCTGGGCCCTTCATTCACTGTCACATGTCCTTCTTTAACCCCGTCTTGTTTTTGTTTGTATTTTGTGTGTGTAGAATCTTTTATTTCATACCTTCTCATGCCCAATTATCCTGAAGATTGTTGTAATCACATAAAGCTACTGACAGCCATGATTTGACATCAATGATTTGAACAAAGAGAAAAGCAAACATCTCTCCTATTTGTGTCCTTGGGGGAGAAGAATCTTCTGCAATATTGAGTACACAGCAGTTCCTGGGTAACCTCCTGCTAAATGTCACAGCTGAAAACAGTTTTAATAAATAAAGAGAAAAACCTGACTACATGTGCTCATGGGGGAGAGGGAAAGAGATGGTATGTCAATGAATGCAACAGATACCCACCGTCCCTTATCTGAAACTTGAGGCGCCAGATATGCATTCAGGTTTTCCAGGTGTTACGACCCCCAGCATTGCAGCTCCCTCAGCGGGGCCAGGGGCAGCAAGTCATAAACAAGCACGAGGCTATTTCTGCAGCGAAGCCTATGAACATTTACACTACGAGTGATAGCCGAAGGCTAAAAATGAGCTCCCTTTAGGTTCAGGTCAGGTCAGCGGGGCTTCCTATAATAATCAGTTAAGAAAATTCCAATTGTTTTTCAGGGTTTTTATTTTCACCCCAAAACATCTGTTTCATTCTCAAAACCATTCTGTGGTGGGGAAGAAATCATTCTTTCTAGTGACTACCTGATGTCCCCGTGGCATCAAAAGGGAAAGTCTCCTGCCCAACACTTTTCTCTCTAACTTGTGTTAGGATTAGGCCTAGGATTCAGAGGCTGTGACTCCTATTCTGGAAGCATTTCCATACAGCAAAAGACAGGGCAGAGAGTTGGAGTCACAGAGACCTGGGTTCCCTTCCCCTCCTAGGCCATCTGGAGCCACCAAGTCCAGCCTCCACCCCCAGCCCCCACCTTTCAAAATGCGCAGATGCTAAATTGGGGGATGGTGGGATAACAGGGTTCTGGGGGGGTCTCTTCTGATATCCTCACTCACTCCCACCTCACCTCTCTCTTAACACTGTCCTACCTCCCTTGCCTATGGATTTCCCAATTTTACAAATGCCTTAGTGCCATGTTCTGCCATGATAATCTGGATAAGCCTCTCACTTGTTTACACAATTTCTTCTTCTTTCTCTTTCCTCTCTTTTCCTGATTCCTGGAAGTAGAAAGAATCAGAGAAAAGCATGGACCCAGTGATCCATCAGGAACCCAGGGCCTGAGTTTTGTTCTCATAACTGTCCAGAATCTGATCCTGCCTATGTCAAAAAACTAATGGCTGTGACAGTCATCTGGTTCACCAGATATGGGTGATAATGTGTCCTTACCTTTCAAGGAGACAACACCTCGCAAAGCACATGATCAAAACATCTTCATTTTACAAAAGTGGCGAAAGTATGGCATGTTCTTTTTTTTTTCTTTTTTTTTTTTAAGATTGTATTGGGGAATTGGGGGAGGGGAACAGTGTTTGGGAATTGGGGAATGGGACCAGCCAAGTTGTTGCTCTTCAATCTTCATTGTGGAAGGTGCCAGTCAGCATCTGGCTTCCCTGCGGCAGTTCGTGGCCTCTAAGCTCAAGGTGCTGTGTTCAATCTTAGTTGCAGGTGGGCGTAGCCACCATCCCATGTGGGAGTCAAACCGGGCAACCTTGTTGTTAAGAGCACATGCCTTATCCACTGAGCCATCCGGGCGGCAGCTCTGGTGCCAAGTTCAGTCTTAATTACAGGTGGGCATAGCCCACCATCAAACAGGCAATCTTGTTGTTACACCAGCTGAGCCATCCTGCCACCTGTTGGCAGCTCAGTGACAGCTCAGCTCGGGCACAGTGTCACAAGCCCATGTGGGAATTGAACTGGCTGCCCTGTTTCTCAGAGCTTGCACTCTTAAGCCAACAATTAAAAAACAGAGCCACTTGGGCAGCTCTGGCATGTTCTCCATAAATTTATTCACTCAATACACATTTGTCTTCTGTGTGAAAATGTATGTGGTAGGCCTATGACGTTATTATAATGAAATTTATTTTTATATTATGAAGATAATATAATATTACAGAAAATCTTGAATACAGACCAAAAAGAAAAAAGAAAATTAAATACACTAATAATCCTATTTCTGTTTCTTTTTGATATCTCCTTTCTATTTTTTCCTATGCATGCTTTTAATCAATTATTGAATCAGAAAGGATACATGATGCTGTGACTGTTTAATACGTCTTTTAAAAACATTTTACTTGTGTGCTGTGATGTATTTTCAATGACTGTAGCACAGTTGTTAAGAGTGTGCATCCTGGAGGCAGACTATTATGGACTGATGGTTTGTATCTCCCTAAATCCCATAAGCTGAAGTACTGACCCCAATGTGATGGCATTTGGAGGTGGCCTTTGAGAGGTAATTAGGTTTGGATGAGGTCATGATGAGATTAGTGTTTCCACAAGAAGAAAGAGACCAGATCTTTCTCTCTGTTTGCCCTATGAGGATATAGTGAGAAGGCAACTCTCTGTAAGCCAGGAAGAGGGCTCTCACCAGGAACAGAATTGGTTGGCTCCTTGATTTTGGATCACCCACTCTCCAGAAACGAATGTCTTTTGTTTAAGCCTCCCAGTCTGGTGTTTTGTTATGGTAGTCTGAGCTAAGACATAGACTGCTAACCTATTAGCTGGGTAAACGTGGGCAAGTTACATAACTCTTCTGTGCTCTGATTTCCTTAACTATAAAATGGAGATAGTAATAGCAGCTGTCCCACAGAATTGTTGCAGAGATGAATAAATATGCTGGTAGCACATAGCAGAGTGCCAGCCATCCAGCAAGCATCCAGTGAATGGGACAGTTTTCTATTCCTACAATGATCTTAGTTTATGTGGTCCATATTTATGGAGTGCTAATTAGGTGCAAGGCTCTGTTACAGGGATGTTACATTCACTAACTCATTTAATCTTCATCACAACCCATGTGGTGAGAACTGTCACCATCTTCATTTTACAAACGTGGCGACAGCCTCAGAGAGACTAGACTAGCCTGCTCAAGGTTACAACTCATAGCAGAATTAGGTGGCTAAATGGCAGAACCAAAGTTCAAACTTTGTCTTTCTGATTCTGAAATACATTTTCTTATGTTCAACACTCTGGAGACAGTAGAATGGTCCAGATGCACTACCATCCCAGGATGCTGATTCTATGACTATACATAACATTCTGCCTCTGATTGGGCTGATCCACTGTTTCAGTCAGGGTTCTCCAAACAAGCGGAACCAATAGGCTGTGTGTGTGTGTGTGTGTGTGTGTGTGTGTGTGTGTGTGTGTGTGTGTTTAAGAATTGGCTCACATGATTATGGAGGCTGACAAGTCCAAAATCTGTAGGGTTGACCAGCAGGGAGAGACCCAGGAAGAGCCACTGTTGCAGCTTAAGGCTGCAGGTATTTACCGGTAGAATTTTCTCTTGCTCTATGAAGGTCAGACTTTTTGTTCTAATCAAACCTTCAACTGATTGAATAAGGCCCACCCATATTATAGAGGATAATCTGCTTTGCTCAAAGTCCACTGATTTAAATGTTAATTGCATCTAAAAACCCCCTAACCGAAGCTTCCACAATAATGTTTGACCACACACCTAGGCACCAGGCCCGAAACCAAGTGCCTTAATCGTGTATAAAATTAACTACCACGCTCACTATCAAGATAGAAGCTAATAGCAATCTTCAATCTCAAGTTATGAATTATATTTAATAAGTTATTTTCAATGAAAAAGCAGAAATGACGGATGGTGAATATATGTCCTAATTGCTTTTTTCTTCCACTGCATTGCACAATGGAAAAATTAAAATAAAGCATTCAACAGAAAAGAATAACTGCAAAGAAAACCACTCTTTGGTGCAAATATGAAACTATTTATAACCTTAACAGACATGGCACCTTTTGTTGACAAAAAGACAGTGGCAGGTGTGGATGAGTAGCAGCAGGGTTCTCATCTCTCTGACAGTTGTGAAATCAGAGGGGCCCTGATACAGCAGGCTCAGGGGACAAGGCCTCCTTGCAGTTGGCAGCACAGGGGGGTCTAGGGATGCAGAATGCAGTCTCCAGCATTGGCCGCCAGGACTGAGAATCATTGCACCATTGGAAAGTTCAAGAACTGGACTTGCCAGCATCATGAGAGTCACCAGTTTTCCTAGCTGAGGGCTTAGTGGCCATATTAGTGTTCCTGATGATTTTCATAGACATCCAATGCTGGTCCCCAAGCTTTAGAATGAATCCTTTGGTTGAAATATTCAGGAGTAGACTTGGTGGCGGTCACTCACCTGGGCAGACCTACTGGGAATCATTCAGTCAATACCATGCACAGCACAAGTCAGGTGGTAGAATAGGGGCATCATGAGGTACCTAAAACAGCTACAGGGGTTCAAATTCCCTTGGGTAACAGGAGATGGGGCTTCTCCTAAAAGCACTTTAAAGATAGAACCACTTTTTTAAAAATCTCCTATAATCTGATGTATGTTAGGATATATATTAATATAACATGAAGGAATCCCAGGTGTAACTGTACTTTGCAGGTTGCTATTTGCAGCCAAATTCCCAGTGGAAGATGAGTGTAGGGTTGGATACATCTGTCAGTGGGAAGAAAACCTGACTTCCCTCTTTGTGGGTGGGAAAGGCTACAGAGAGTTGAAATGATTTGGCATAACTTCTGAAATGCAGGGCCATGCCATGTACTGAGTAATTTCAATACAGCTGAGCAAGTGACAGGGACATGACACTGCAGACTTTGCTGAAGCTGTGGGGACATTCCAGTCTGGACTTGCCTGGACAATCACAGCTCCCTTCAAGTGTCCTACACATGACTGAAACATTCCATTGAAATACTCTAGAAACTTTAATAATTTTGGGAACCAAATTATAGCTTTTATAGTTTCTCCTTCAACCAGATAGGAAAGAAGAAATGATCAGAAGCACTCAGTATATATAATACAATCTCATTTAATCTTTCCAACATTATGTGACATAGGAGTTATCACTCCCATATTATATGGATACAAAAGCCACAATTTTAGATGGCCTATCAGAAGTGTCTTAGGTCATATTATAAGTAAATTAAAGAGGTGCTATTCATATTTAGAAGTATTCTTTAATGGATGGACAGATGGGTGGATGGATGGATGGATGGATGCGTGGATGGATGGATGAATTCTCAGTTATTTTGCTTTAATTTAGGTCCCCATTTCTTTAAGTGTGAGTGACACCTTCTTTGACTCTACCTGAAGAGGGGGAAAAAAGAAATGCTAAATATGTGTTCAAAACAAATCTTGGAAGCCCATATAATCTTTAGAAATGTATTGACTGTCAAACTTATAGCTAAACTGGCCAGCTGTATAAAGGAGAGAGTGCAATAATGTAGACATTGGAATGAAACTATTTATTTCTGTGAGTTGCAAGTGACCATATAACTCACAAGTAATGCTAAAGTCTGTATATTCCAAGAGATTCATGTTGTATTGTATCATGGAGAATGGCTCATAATTCATTTGCTGGGCCTCCTTTGGTATGCTCAACCTGAACATTTCAGCATAAAATTTCTTTTCTCTTTGCAGAAATGGAAATTCAACTGTGATTTTCTGACAGCAGATTTGTCTGTCTTGGAATAACAGTGTTTTAAGAAGTGTTTGGATACTTGGCTCTGTTTGACAGATGCCAAAAGTGATGGGCAGGCAATAGGGACATGTACACTGATGTCCCTGCATCACCCGCCATGTTCCCAGTTTCCCCCAGAGTTCAAAGTTCACCCAGTTACACATCAGAGCCCCCAAACCACACCAAAACTAATATATGTTGCTACTTCTTAAAATGCAGAAGTAAATAATCTTATAGAAAGACTAGTGATATAGAGTAGCAAAAAAAAACCAAAAAAACCAATTATTTCAAAGCCCACGAGTAATAGGAACTATTTTCAATAAATTGATAAATATATTGTTATTGTATATAGTAGGGGCTGCATAAACCCTGTTCTAGCTCAGTATCTATGAGTTTACTCAGTTAAAGGCCCTCACAACCTATCCCTCCCCACGTGGCCCTCCCCACCTCACCCTCCTCACCTAGCCCAGATGCTCAAGGAGGACTGTGGGAGTTTGCTCATCTCCACCAGGCATAAGGCTCTGGCTCAGCTGACAGATGTTCTGACGCAGTGAGGCAAGGACTTCACGTGGAACAGTCAAACCTGAACTGGTCCCTGACATCGTTGGTTGTCGCTCCTGTTTGGCCACAAGCTAAGTCCCTGGGGGAAGATCACAATGACGTCCATCCTACGTTTTTATGGTGCTCCATCCTATAAGCATGTCATAATTTATTTTAATAACACCCTTTTTTGTTCCTTTAACCTTTTAAAAGAAGTCACATACATTTTCCGTTTGAAAATTATCTGTGAAATGAATTAGGGTGTTTCAAATTTACATAATCCTGGTGTCAGCTAGAGTGACCTAGGCTCTTTGTGATCTAAAAAATGACTGGCCTCAAACTCTCCGTTTCACGACCTGTGAAAAGTGCAGTGCTTTTTCCCCAAAAAGAATGTGCACATTGTTAGGGTGCTGAACTTCTCAAGTTTATATACTCTTCCTGAAGACTTTCTCACAATCTTGAATGCACTTTCCTTGTTCTTTATTAAATTTTCTAGGTGGGGGATGCAGATCTGATTTCTGGATTTTAGTAGCTACAAAGCGACTCAGTGACTTTCACAAGGCTTCTGTGTATGTAGCCGGCTCTACTGAAAATTTGGCAAGAGAGAGGAATTTGTAAGCCTGCGTCACAGGGGACATTGTGTGTTAGGGCTGCCTCTTCCTAGACAACCAATTTAATGCCATAGCTGAGCTGTGCCACCCAGTGCTACACTTGGACCCTCATGTTCTTCCTGGCTCTTCCTGACACCTGTCTTCTGGGAATCCATCAACTTCAGATTCTGGCCATTTTCTTATGCATAACAATTGGGCTCTTCTTTCATCTGAAGGCTCTTTTAGATTCTACTCTGGTGCCTCTATGTTCACATCTAAGTGATTGACCATCAACTCATTTTCTAAACAAAGGTATTCTTCTTCAGAGAAACCTGGGTACCATTTTTTAAGATGATGTATTGTTACAAACTTTGCTTATATATATTGACTCACAGGAAAACTGAGGGAAGGGGCTAGGTAGTCATATCAGAAAACCGTATAGATCCCTTCTTTAATCCTTGAGGCCACCCTCTTAGGTCAATGTCATCCTTTCTTCTTTGGGGCAGTTCCCAGGTTTTACCTTGATTTTCTTTCCTGTTTGAAGCTGCCACCACCCATTTCATCTGAGTGAGTTCTCTTTCTGAGCCTTGTCAGATAATGGAATAAGGTCATAAAGAATTTTACATTTCTTGGTGTTCCTTAAGACAACAATGGGGCTATTTTTACTGTGTTACAAATATATTCAATCATGCAAGCAGACATATAGACTTTATAATCATAGAAAAATGGTAAAAAAGGATTAAAAAAATCACTAAGTCCTCTCTGTCATGTTTTCTCTCTGATGTCACTGACTTGTTTTGGAAATGGTCAGTAACACCGGCCTGGGCTTCCATTTTCCTTCTCTGTCTCTTGGAGTAGAGATCATTTTACTTGTTTCCTTTATTTTTGAACCTTATAACCTTCCTTAAAAGCCCCTCTTGCTAGAACATGGACCTCAGACAACCAGAGTGGAACAATAGGTATCTCTCATCTCAGAGTATGCAGGGCTTGGCAATGAGAAGGAAATGCATTAAAATCATAGCGAAAATATATGGCATTTAGCAAAGGGCTTAAGCACATTTATCGTTTTTAGTTACCTGTCAAATGAAACCAGTCAGGTGGTGTAATACTGATCATATGAATTAAAGAACCTAGAAAATGTTTGATATTTAGAAACTCGTAGTAACTTGTGGCACTGGAGTAAAGGAAATACCTGGCTTCCTTATAGCTTTGCTTTAATTATGTGGCCTTGAGCATATCGCATAACTTCTCTTAAGTCTCAGTTTCCTCACCTGTCAAATGGAGATGGGAATATATGCTGTGGAGACTCACGCATCTGCATAGACTTTAAGCGAGGTGTCCAATCCTTCAACGTTCAGATGAAGTTTGCTGACCTCTGTGTCATGCACTATGAGACACCCGTCCATGTGTGATTCAAGCCATTCTGGGACTTCCGTGGGGTATAGTAAGGGTGGGGCAGCAAATGTTTCCCTGGTCACCTTTCTTCCTGAACTCCATTAATTGAGTTCTGTCAACCCATTGTCTGATTGTCCTTTTCAGGTTGACACGTTCCACCCTGTTTAATTATCAATCTAAAACCCAATCCTTTGCCTGTGACAGCCCTGCCCTGAAAACTTCTTATTGAAAGGAATTTGTGGGTATGTGGATGACTTGACCAAGCTTCTGGTGCAGCGCTGGAGGCATCACACGGAGCTTGGATACTCCATCTGCTGTCTGCTAAAGGCACTTGGCCTCCCGTTTGCAGCCTCTCTCTCCGCCAGCACCCAGGGCCTCCAGGAAGCATATGTCTTCCTCTCATTAACGTGCTTCAGGGCGCGATGGACAACCTGGCCCTGGGCTCCCCTTTCGGAGGCACAGTCGATCTAGCAGAGATTTCACATTTCCTTCCCTTGTCCTCGGCCCCCTGTCTCTGCCGAGGGAGTGGGTAGTGTGGTTTGTGTCCTCACTATCGTGCCACCTCCCTGAATGGCAGCGGCAGCTCCTGCCAGCTTTGGTTGGAAATATCACCTCCTTCCTAGCCCGCATTTCCCACATGGAAAGCATCTCATGCTGAGTAGGTGCTTAATGAGTATTGGAGGTGGAAGGGAAGACGGGATGAGGTGCACGGAGAGGATGGTGAGGTCAGAGGAAATTGAGTGAGACTGAAGGACAAGTACAGCACTGATACGATAAATGGTGAAGCCCCCGGCTAGGCAGTCATAGCCCTAAGCACTCCTAATACCTGAATGCTCCTAATACTGTGAGTACAGAAAGCAGAGAACCCTCTCTAAGCCCAGATAACTGCCCACAAGACCCTCATTGCTGACACACAGCCCGCCTTCAGCCTCTTTCCACACAGCCCTGCACCTGTGAGGTGGAGGAGCATTTCTCTTTTCTAGGTAGAAGCACAGATGCAAGAAGGCACTGATTTCAGAGGGCTTATTTTAGAAACAGAAAACAGCTTCCTGATGACAGGCTGGTTGGAGGGGGGTTGCATCTCATTGGTGATGCTGGCAGATCACCCTCTGCTGATCTGTTTTGTCATTTTGTTGTCTGTTGAGGAGACAACAAAATGTTGGTGAGCAGCTGGCGGCAGAATTATGTTTTATGTACAAAATGTGGGGGGAAATTCTGGCCCAGTGCTATAATTGCCTGATTGGATGGGGGCTGGAGAATGAGTTATGCATTTATCAGAATTAAATGCGTTTCCTCTTCTCCTTGTTCAGTATTCCCAACTATGATGCCAGTAGGTGTGCAACACCCTTGTGCATTTCAGATGGGATTCTGTGAGGAAAGAAAAAAAAACAAAGCAAAAACAAAAAACTGCTCTGAGCCTTCTGCAAAGTCAGAGTCAGCCTGGAGTCTAAAAAGACTGTGATGTGATACCCTGGTTTATCTGCAAGGAGTTAGGGCTCCCTAGAGAAGTGGGTCGAGGCAGTTGACATATTAATAGAGGAACACGCGCATGGGAGACTGGGCAAAAGCCCAACACAGCTTGTGAGCAAATGCAGATAGGCAGGCGAAACCTAGTAGAATAGAAACGTTAAACCCAGGTTCTGATTCCTTTTGTAAAACATTGTAACCATGACACATTAATTTCTTGGAGCAATTACACAACTCTCTAGTACATCATGTTATTTTGCTTTAGTCACTGGAATTGTATGATTCTTAAGAGTTATATATGCTGGTTCTCTAAATTGCTGATGACAATTATACTTCATGTTAACTGCACATGCTATTTAATAAAATATTATCTAAACTAGTATATATGATTGTTAAAAAGTGTTGTTTCTTTGAAAATTCAGTTGAAAAACCTGTTGAAGATGACAAACTAAAACATTCATGTTGAATATGGTGTGAGCAAGTTAACCTAAAGTTTGGAGGAAAATCACAGAAGCCAGTCAGAGGGTTAAACGAGGTGACGTGTGAAGCTTGTGATAGAAACTCAGTGAATCCTGGTTGAAGCCGAATGACAGGATTTAATGGCGAGAAAATGATCTATACCCCAGACATTTTTGCAGTAGCTTTTGGAGGCAAGATAGGTAAAACACTGAGAAGAGCTTTCTAATTACTCCCCAATCCCGTATTTTTTCCGGATTTGAAGTTTCTCCATGCTCCTTCCAGTTCTCAAGGAAACCCTCCAAGATCATTACTGAGAAATCATTATCTATTAAAAGTTATCCAAAGGACATTTCCCTGCCCCTACTCCCCTCCATCTGCTGTGCTCCAACCACCTGGCTCCTGGCTGGAAAACACCAAGGTCTCTCCTGCCTCGGGCCTCCTCACGTCTTCTCCCTTCTGGCTGCCGTGACACTTCCGGTTGGTCTGCACAGGCTGGCTTCCTCTTGTCATTCAGGCTTCAACTCAGAAATTACCTCTTAGTTGAGGAATTCCTGGCTCTTCTGACCTAGTGCTGTTCACCCCTCACTCAGCCACTTTCTATCACAAAGTCCACTCTTAGGTTTTTAAAATTCTTCTTAATGCCAAAAATTAACTTGTTTGTAGATTTGCTTACTGTCTGTNTGTATGATTCTTAAGAGTTATATATGCTGGTTCTCTAAATTGCTGATGACAATTATACTTCATGTTAACTGCACATGCTATTTAATAAAATATTATCTAAACTAGTATATATGATTGTTAAAAAGTGTTGTTTCTTTGAAAATTCAGTTGAAAAACCTGTTGAAGATGACAAACTAAAACATTCATGTTGAATATGGTGTGAGCAAGTTAACCTAAAGTTTGGAGGAAAATCACAGAAGCCAGTCAGAGGGTTAAACGAGGTGACGTGTGAAGCTTGTGATAGAAACTCAGTGAATCCTGGTTGAAGCCGAATGACAGGATTTAATGGCGAGAAAATGATCTATACCCCAGACATTTTTGCAGTAGCTTTTGGAGGCAAGATAGGTAAAACACTGAGAAGAGCTTTCTAATTACTCCCCAATCCCGTATTTTTTCCGGATTTGAAGTTTCTCCATGCTCCTTCCAGTTCTCAAGGAAACCCTCCAAGATCATTACTGAGAAATCATTATCTATTAAAAGTTATCCAAAGGACATTTCCCTGCCCCTACTCCCCTCCATCTGCTGTGCTCCAACCACCTGGCTCCTGGCTGGAAAACACCAAGGTCTCTCCTGCCTCGGGCCTCCTCACGTCTTCTCCCTTCTGGCTGCCGTGACACTTCCAGTTGGTCTGCACAGGCTGGCTTCCTCTTGTCATTCAGGCTTCAACTCAGAAATTACCTCTTAGTTGAGGAATTCCTGGCTCTTCTGACCTAGTGCTGTTCACCCCTCACTCAGCCACTTTCTATCACAAAGTCCACTCTTAGGTTTTTAAAATTCTTCTTAATGCCAAAAATTAACTTGTTTGTAGATTTGCTTACTGTCTGTACATCATGTGCCACTAGTTTGTGCAAATTCCATGAGAACATAGATTTTGCTGTCCTGGTCCATTGCATTCAGTAATATTTGTTGCATAAATGCATGAGCACTTACTGTGTGCTAGATACTATGCTAGGTGCTGTAGTGAGGGCATATTTGAATAAAATAAAGCAGGAAGGAATGAGTGCTTATGAAAGGCAATGGCTGTTTTCTGTAGAACTATCTATGGAAGGAGCAATTAATTCTTACTCAATTGGAGACAGCAGGGAACTTTTCCTAGAGGTGACATTATTCAACCTCAACATTGCAGAATAAGTTATTTTGAATGGTGAACTGTCATGGCCATAGAGGGGAGAAGATAAAATAGACTCCTTGTCAATTGATGAGTGGGATCAAGACAAAAGCTGTGAAAATACAGGGCCTAGATCAGCCTATATGAGTGAAATGCCCACTATAGCTGGAACTTGAGTGCTTGGGAAGAAGGAAAACTGCAATTGGAGGACAGTGCTTGGTGGTGAAGAGGCCTTGAACTTCATACTACCCAGAGACCTTAATTCTGTTGGACATGGGGAGGCATTAAACGTTGGTAAGCAAGTATATTACTTTCCAAGATCTACTGTAACAAAGTCCCACAAACTGGGTGCCTTGAAACAACAGAAAGCTATTGTTGCATAATTCTGGAGGCTTGAAGTCTGAAACGAAGGGGTCAGCAGAGAGACAACGGCCACGCTCTCTCTGAAAATTGGTAGAGGCAATCCTTTCTTGCCTCTTCCTAAATGCTGGTGGTTTGATGGCAGTTGTGGTTTGTAGATGCATCACTCCAATCCTATGTCTTCGCATGACATTCTCCCTGTGTCTTTATCTCTTTACCTGGCATTTTAAAAAAACTTTTTAAAATAAGATAATTGGTCATATTGAATTAGGGCCCACACTACTCCACTACGACTTCATCTTAACTAATTACATCTGCAACTACCTGATTTCCAAATAAGATCACATTCTGAGGTCCTGGGGGATTAAGACTTCAACACATCATTTTTGAGGGACCCAATTCAACCCAACAGCATCAAGGAACAGACAACATAGAAGTGTGTTTGAAAGGTCACTCAGTGTGATGGTAAATATTATGTGTCAACTTAACTGGGCCACAGGGTGCCCAGATATTGGTCAAACATGATTCTGGGCATATCTGGATGGTAAGGGTGTTCTTGAATAAGATTAGCATTTGAATTAGTAGACTAAATAAAGCAGATTGGGCAGGACTCGGACAATCAGTTGAGGGCCTGAAGAGAACAAAAAGGATGAACAAGCGGGAGTGCCCTCTGCCTGACTGCCTTTCAGCCAGGACATTGGTTTTTGTTTGTTTGTTTGTTTGTTTGTTTGTTTCTGCTTTTGGATTTGAACTGAAACATTGGCTCTTCCTGGGTCACGAACCTCTGGCCTTCAGACTAGAACTTCACTATCAGTTCTCATGGG
>NW_017731610.1:2056178-2060358 GCF_001890085.2 Hipposideros armiger | reverse complement strand
GTACAGCTATAACAAATATGAAAGTGGCTTTGGAACTGGATGGTGGGCAGAGGCTGCAGGAGTTTTGAAGTGAATGCTAGAAAAAGCCCACATTTGTGAAGAGATTGCTGGTAGAAATATGGAAGTTAAAGATTACTCTAATGAGGTCTCAAATGAAAATGAGGAGCAGGTTATTAGAAAATAGAGGAAAGGTGATTTTGATTATAAAGTGACAAAAAAAAACCTAGGCTGAATTGTGGTTAATTATTTTGTGAAAGGTAGAACTTGTGAGCAATGAAACTGGATATTTAGCCAAGGAAATGTCTGAGCAAAGTGTTGAAAAATTGGTTTGGTTCCTGCTGATTGATTATAGTAAAATGTGAATTGAGAGAGATAAATTGAAGGAATTGTTAAGCAAAAAAGAACAAGAACTTGAAGACTTGGAAAATTTTCAGCTTATCCTTATTGCAAAAAATGAGAAAGTTTGTTCTGAAGAGAACATTGAGGGTGTGGCTGAACAACAATTTGAAAAGCAAATGATTGTGGGTGTGAACCACAGATTTAATCAGGCACCTCAGCAGAAGTCAGTAATAAAGGTGGGATTATACCAGCAGACAATAGAGTTACCCAGCTGCCAATATGAGGTATCCTTCCAGAAAAGGGAAAAATGACCCTGAAGGTGATTCGGAGACACACAGAGCTGCCCCTCCATCATAAGTCCAGTGGATAGGGATAGTTTCTCCTTGGTTTCAAAGGTTAAGGCCTCTTTGGTTTCAAGAGCCAGGATGCCACTGCCTAGTGCTCCAGGGGCAAAGCCACCCATTGTCACAGGGGCTGGACCACCCCACCAAGCTGTGGAGGTGACTCTGCCACCCCAGTGGGCTTGGAGGGCAGAGCAGTGAGCCAAAGAGGATTATTTTGAAGACTTAAGTTCTAATAGCGTTGGCCCTGTGAGGTTTTGAACTTGCTTGGGACCCATCATTCCTTTCTTCCTTCCAATTTCTCCCTTTTGGAATGTATATTATATGCCTGGCATTGTTTTTTGGAAGCACATAATTTGTTTGGTTTCACAGGTTTATAGCTGAAGAGGAATTTTGCTTCAGAATGAATTCTGCCTCTGATCTCACCCGTATCTGATTTAGATGACATTTAGATGGGATTTTGGACTTTAGAATTTAGAATTGATACAAAAATGAATGAAGGCTTTAAGAGCTGCTGAGATGGAATACATGTATTTTGCATATAAGAAATACCTGCATTTGGGGGGGTCCATGGGTAGAATGTAATGGACTGAATGTGTCCCCTTATAATTTTTATGTTGAAACCCTAACTTCCAGTGTGATTATATTTGGAGAAAGGACATCTGTAGAAGACATTAAAGTTAAATGAAGTCAGAAGGATAGAGTCCTGCTCCCAAAGAATTAGTGTCCTTAGAAGAAGACACACTAGAGAATTCCCTCTCTCCTCACATGTACACAAAGAAAGGCCATGTGAGCACACAGCAAGAAGGTGGCTGTCAGCAAGCCAGGAGGAGAGGCCTCACCAGGAAGCTAATCGGGCAGCATATTGATCTTGGAATTCTCAGCCTCCAGAACAATGAGAAATAAATACTTGTAGTTTAAGCCACTCAATATGTGGTGTTTTGTTATATCAGTCTGAGCTGACCAGTACATCCTGGCTGCAGCATAGGAGAGAACTGGGCAGGAGGGAGGAGATGGAAAATCAATATGCAAAATAGGAGAAAACCAGTGACGGACAGAACTAGGGCCAGGGCCGCTGGAGAGAAAACATAAAGCAAGAGAGATGATCCTTAATGGCATTCACTAAGGACAGTTATCAACAGGAACCAGGACATTAATGAGAGAAATCAAATATTATTATGGACCCCAAACAAAAGGTCTTTACCCCTTCATTTTATTCAGCTCCATTTGTCACACATTCTTTCTTCTGAGTAAAATCTGAGCAAGAAAGGGTGAAGCTTTTTTAGTCCCTGTCATCCTTTCCTCAATTTGTTCATTTTTCACATGGGGGTGCACTAACTGAATTTTCCAACACACAAGCCCGTTGGGACCACATCAGGCGTGTGAGGGTATTGGGGAATATTTGGTCTCTGAATTTAAATGGTTTTGAGATCTTCCACTTTGGGGGCATTTTGAATAAGGGAGATAAATAAGAGGATGTGGAATAAGAAGAATGATTAGCCCAGGTCTCCTAGGAAAAACCCTGAGGTGCCGCAAGCACGCCGATACTTCCTTTAGGGGGTGTAACCACAGGGTGTGCAGAGTAAGAGAAAGGAAAGTGAAGCAGGGGAGGATGGGAAACAGATACCAGCTGGCCCCACTCCAAGAAGAAACACAGCCAGCACTCTGCACGAGGAACACTTCCAGACAGGAGCCCCGTGCTTCAGACAGGCACGAAAGCCAGGACTCAAACAGGAATTAATCCTTCAGTTCCTTCTGTTTCCTGTCCCGCGCTGGTAAAGTCTGCCTCTCAGAGAACTCAGCCGTCTCCCATTAGCACTCTGGCTTGCATCATCTGACACTTTGGGGCAGCTTCTGGGAAGCCAGACGCCCTGCCCGCCCTGCCCTCACTGCCCTGAGACATACGTTCGACTTGAGGCCAGGCCCAGTATAGGGAGCTGAGGACTCATGGCATGGCCTTCAGTGTGGAACTGTCTAGAGCTTCTGAGAGTTGGTCAAGGTGACCCACATAGTAGAGAAAGTAGTGAGGCTTTCGAGACAGGTATGGTCCAGATGATGTGTGGTGGCACCCAGGAGGTAACCAATGCAAGAAAGATACACAGCATTTGTGGAATATTTTACAGTGGGTAAAATCTCTCATATGCATTCTTTTCTTTGAGTCTTAAAATTTCCAGTGGAAAAATTCAGAGGGGGCACTTCCTGAACTCCTACGGCTTCATTTGAAATACCCCTGGTTATTGGCATGTCTTAGAAAGTCAATGTGAAAGGAAAAAATGCCCGCTAAGTCCCATGAGGGCAGACTGTGCTTGGTCCCTCCTCAGAATCAATTAGGATGCCCACCCACCTCAGGAGGCTCTCGAGGATAGGGGGACAGAACATAGTACAGGCAGGTGATTCCAACTATATCTGTAAATGGTCATTTCTTTAAACGTACCTGAAGCAATGTGGCCATATTAACATGTATCCGTCAAATACAAACCCCACAAAGGCAGGGTCTTTGTCTGTTCGGTTCCTGGCCATATCCCCAGTCCCCAGCTTGTTCATAATTCATACTTGTTGAGTCAATTAAAAGTGAAATCTGGATGTTGAGAATATATAAGGGTCTGCTGTATTATTTTTCCTCTTCTGTGTGTTTTAAAAAAAATATTTTTGTTGTTTTAGGATAAAATCTATCATCAAGTGAGATGATCAATGTAGAGGCTTAGCAAAAAGGACGGATATTAGAAGACAAAATTTGATATATTTATCAAGTACTTCCCAATGAAAATAAATGTTTTCCTCTTACTATCCTTATTTACAGGTAAACAAATCAATTGAACAAAATTGAAATACTTGTAAAGGTAAAACAGTGAAAATTGTGGGTATGGGACTCAAACTCAACATCTGTAGGTAGGAAGAACTTTAACTTTGAAGTCAAACAGACATAGGGTTGAATTCTAACCTCATGTACTTTTATGTATGTGGGAATGGAATGTGTTTATGGATATCAAAGGGTTTAACAATATTCATTCAGTTAAAAGAAATTGAGTGCCTGTACCAGATCTCACTGTTTATTACCATATGCCAAATCCTATCTTAAACATGATCCTTTTTGATCCTCATAGATTCTCTGAGATTGACGGGTCAAAAAATGGTACCTCAGAGATGTTCTGTAACTTGACCAAGATCACACAGCTAACATATCACCAGCCAGGAATCCCACATGTGGTGGTGTGTGGATCTCCTAAACTCATTACCACCCACAGCCAAACGTGGAGAGGAGGTATTGTCTTAGACACAAACTCAAATCTGTCTCACTCCAAAGATATTTGTGCATTCTCTATTGTAGAGAGGGTGCCAAAACAAATGCATACACATTTTAAGAAAGGAAAACTGTATTAAAATTGTAATAATATATACCGATAACAAAAGATGAATACAAGTCACGTTTGACTTCTGCAATTACAAGAGGTGCTCGGAGTGGTTACCATCAGTGTAATTTTAATAGTTTTTCCTTTCTT
>NW_017731610.1:2029855-2055908 GCF_001890085.2 Hipposideros armiger | reverse complement strand
AATCACATTTTGGACACCGTACAACCCACTCCAACCTTAATTTTTTTTCCCTTTTGTTTTATTAAAGAAGAAAGCACAGCCAACTTACAGACTTCTAGGAAAAAAAAATGGTTGTGAGAATAAAGGCATTAGATTTACAGAGAAGTGGTTCGTTTGTTTGTTCGTTCGTTTTTGCTGTGGAGTCTTTTACCTTCTAGAGCCGGTGGAAGAGTAGCCTAAGGAAAGAGCTTCAGCCAGCCTTAAATATTTAATTTCCATCTTCAAATCTCAGATGTCAAGAGAGGTTTGGGGTGGCCCCACACATGAATTCAGCAGCCAAAGAAGTCCCAAAGCTTGTCTTCCTTTACTGTCTTACATGTCATGGGACTTCCACTTGCTATTTATCTCCTAAATCCGACTCTCTACAGGAACTAAAACCCCATTATTCTTAAATGGTCTGGTTTGATGTCACCACCGCAGTGAAGTCATTACGATTCTCCAGGGCAGTTTTCTTCCTGGACTAATAACGCTCCATTAGCATCTTTCAAAACCAGAGGAAAATCTGTTCTAGGAAAAGGGGTGGAGGCGGCTAAAAGTGAAAAGCAGAATGAAATGTGTCCCACTGGCTTTCTGTAATCCTTTGCTGACACAGGATTTCTCAATTAGACAGCCCTGGCCTCCCTATTTACTGCTGGTGGAGGTCGGGGTTTCCGTCAAACTGCGGCACAGGCTTGGTCCTTTTCTTGGTTCTGCCTGTCAGCGAACACGCAGAAATGATCATCAGAGCTTTCCAACCCAGGAACAACCCAAATGTGATGGAGAAAATCAATAGAACTGAATGTAGTTTCAACAAATGGAGAGTTTGCTCTGGTTGTATAGTATTAAATATCACAAAACCTTGGCCTTTTTAAGTCTATTAAATATTTATGACAAATAAATATCTTTTTTTACCTCCTTACAAGTGACACTAATTCTAAGTTGTATATATATATATATATATATATATATATATATATATATATATATATATATTATGCATATAAATTGCACACATATAAAGTGTATGTTTATATGTGTGTACACACATGTACACACATCAGAGCTAAACATTTCCTTGTTTTTTTCACAACTTTTTACCACTTCTTGCTTTTACTTTATTTTTACTGTGCTGACTCTTCATCAGCTGTTGTATTGATGAGACGCTGGGTAGAGAAAACAGAAATAAGATAAATCTGTACTACTAAGGGCTAGGGCATACTTGCTGAAGAAGCAGAATATATCTTGGAAAGTACAAAGAAGGGGTTAGAAAGAGGAAAGCTTTAGCTACCTGGGTCCTTCGAGTTTCAGAGAATTTTGGAGATGGTGAGTGCAAGCCCACGGCAGTAATGATTCAACATCACTTCTTAATTATTTCTGGGTAGTGGGCTGGGATGTCTTCTGATGGCTGCATCCTACAAAGAGGAGTCACTGAGCATCAGCCTAGCTTTATGGGAGAGCACATATGTTAATAAATACATGTATAAGTATACACTCCCAGGTTACAGGCGCCATTTAAGAGCGATAACTACTAACGGCGGGAAATGAGCGATCTCCGAGCTAACGGACTGTTTTTCTCAACAGGATTTATTAGAATAAACTATATATTCATTGTCTTTGGAAACAACAAGCTAAATAGAAAATATATTGCATCTCATGAAATATTCTCATGAGTTAATTTCAAGTGAGGGCAGCAGCTATGAGCTCAAGGAATAAATTGTTGTAAACCAGCCATTCCTTTGCCATATAATATTATGGGTCAGACTTTAAGCTCTAGAGTCAGGCTGCCTGCCTTCCAATCTTATTTTATCACTTACTGGCTGTATGACCTTGGACAAGTGACTTCCACCCTCTATACCTACTTCAGTTTCCTCATCTATAAGGATAACTGCACTTATGCTGCAGGGTTGGTGACAGTATTAAATAAAGTAATACATCTAAAGCATTTAGAACAGGGACCAGCATTTAAAAAGTGCAAAATAAATGTTAGCTGCCATCCAACGCAGAACAAATGACCTAGCTCCGCTATCCATTCAATAAAAATGATCTTACATCCTACACAGGAGGTTGGAATAATCAGAGGAGCATTTTAAAAGTTCCTAGTACAGTGTCTGGCATATAATGAATGCTCTGTCCACAAGGGTGCTTTTCTGTTGCTTGTTGACATCAATCAAGCAGGCTAAAAAAGTGTGTAATAACTTTATCCCTCAGGTGTGTGCAGCACTTTACAAATCACAGAAAATTTCGCAAGTTACCTTATTTGATCCTTTCAAATGCCTTGTCATGTGCACATCCTTAGCCCTGTTTTGAAGTGAGGCTCAAAGTGTTTATGTGACTTTCCTGAGGTTATGCAACAATAAATGAAAACTAGAAGACAAGTAGGTTTTTCAGCACCCATTTGTGCCAGTAACTGCACTTGACATTTAATCTTTATGACGCTATTTAATCCTTCAAGTATCCCCAAACTTAGCGATTATTATCCACTGGGATGCAGAAAGCTTGGCCCAACGTGCCCAGCTTCGGAAGGGTCAGAGTCAGTCTTTGCACCCAGGTCTGTCTGTAGTCTCAGGGCGTTGATTGTTTCCACTAAACCACGTATCACCTTGTGTTCATGCATGTTTTGCTTTTATGATTGTCCATGTCAAATAAAGCAGCAGAAGAAGATCTGTTAGCTTCATGCATCAAGTAAATGAAATGGTAACTACGTCTGTGAGGTTTGAACCAACACATATTCCCATCCCCCATTTCCTTCTCCTGCCCTAAATTCACAACAGTTTTACTAAGGAAATTAAAAGAAACAAACAAGAAATAGGGAAGGAGAGAGGGAGTGAAGGAAAGCGGGAAGGAGGGAGGGAGGGAGGAAGGAAGGAAGGAAGGAAGGAAGGAAGGAAGGAAGGAAGGAAGGAAGGAAGGAAGGAAAGAAGGAAGGAGAGAAGGAAGGAAGGAAAGACGTCAGCAATGAAAGCTCTCGAGTGTGGGCAGGCAGCCAGCCATCTCTGGGGTTCAGATCAGCCGCCGCCCCTTTTATCTTCCAGCGCCTTAAGCTACTGTGATCTGTTCAGCCTTCTGTGGCTACATATGTCTCTGAGCAGAGTGATGGTTTCTAACAGCATGAACTTTGCATCATCGCCCCCCTGCCTTTGGAATCACTCTGCATTAGGCAGCGGCTGTGTGCACCGGCAGGAGAAGAGACTCCTCAGGCCCCCCCCCCAGTCTAACTAGCCAAAGTCCACTGTGTTTTAAGATCTTCCCAACAAAAAAGAAGAGAGAAAAATCTAGCTCCCTTCTTTAAAAATAGCCTAAGTAATTCTGTTTTCTTCATGCAGGCTTTAGTACCAGGAGATTCGAGATCATGAGAGATAAGGACAATTATTTGTGCAAACACTACCCTGTTAGATCCATTGTTAATAGAAGGAGGGATGCGAAATTCTCAGGAGGACAAGAAGGATAGCTTGGATCATATGATTAAGTAGCAAAAGTAAATGATAACATTGGAAAATAAGAGCTAGTAGAGAAAGAGAATAAAAAGGGGGAGAGCGGATAGAAAGAAAAGCACTTGCTGGGATTTATTGCTCACTTGTTCCCAGTGAAAGGTGAGCATCACTGAGCACCAGCTGGCTGGCCACTGCTGACGTCAGCACTGTCCAGCTCAAACCACACAACCTCACAGGAGCTCTTTGCACAAGGGAAGTGGTGGTAGTAGTTGTACACAGGGGAAGTGGCAGAGGCTGGAAGCGAACCCTGGCATTCTGACCTGTGTGGTAACTGAGGTAGACAGCTTCCCAGACCATCTGGGACATGTCTCTGATACCTGAGTCAGGTCACATGGGTGCTGCTCTCTCCTAGTTCTGCAGCAGGTGGCCCGGTGGCCTTGGGCCAGCCACTTTCCTTACTTGAAAAAGAGAGGCTTGTTGTTTAATAGATTATTCTTCAGCACCTCCTACGTGCAAAACAGCTCTGCTGGGCATGCAAAGAGGGACAAAATTGGGACAAGGTGGCCAGAACATGGACGCCCCCTCGAGCAGCCTAGCATGGAGCTTGGGAGAAAGACTCGCTCAACACCAGGGAGCAAAAGAGAGCGAAGACAGGAAGTTGCTGAACTGTCTATATGACAGGTCCACATCACTGTTAAGCAGTACAGCTGGGGCCAGGGTACCGTCTTCTAAATCCTGACTTGCCTGCGTGGTAAAAGGTCTCAGTGGAGTCTGAGACTGGCCTCCTAACTACCCCCGCCCCGCCCCAGTTCCTTGCACTACTGCTATGCCTGCCTCCTGCCCTCCCCCAACACCAAAACTCGATACCCCATGTAGCTACACACATTATTATAAGGCAGATTCAATAGGTTACTCTCCCTGCTTAAAACCCTTGAGTTACACACCTGCACACTTTTCTCTTTACAATAAACTCCACACATTTTTAACAAGATATACCAAAACTTTCATGATTTGCTCCCTGCTTTCTCTTCTGCCTCACCGCTTCCTGGCCAACCCCTCTGTAGGCTGAAATTCTCCCTATGGGCCATATCCTCCCTCTGCTCCAGATCTTTGTATATATTCTTTTCTCTCTCTCCAGAAAACACTGACCCCCTTGCTCTGTACCTGGCACATACTATTCTTATGTCAGTTATTGGTTGAGATGTCACTTCCTCTAGAACAGTCTTTCTCTACCCTGGTTGCATGTCTGCATACTAAGATTGCATCACCTTGGGAGCATTAAAAAAATACCACACCTCATGTTACCACTGAATTCAAATCTTTCTGGAGAGACTGGACATTGATATGGCTTAAAAGCTCTTTAGATGATTCTGCTATGTAGCCTGGGTTTAAGAGCTACAAGTATGGATAGGCTTACTGCTCCTCCTCCCAATTCTGCAAAAAGTATTCTGTCCTCCAGAGCAGGGGTCTCTCAATTATTTCTGTAAAAGGCTGTGCAGGTTGTACCCTGTCACATCTACTCAACTTGGACATTGTAGCTTGAAAGTAGCCACGAACATTGTGTAAAACATGGGCATGCTTGGGTTCCAATGCAATTGTGTTTACAAAACCAGGCAGCATTTCAGATTTACCTTTCAGGCAGAAGTGTCCACACTAGATCACAATTATCTATAGATGTGTCCATCTCAGCGCTAGATCGTCACCTCCCTGAAGGCAGAGACTCTGTCTTACTCAGACTCAGAATTATCCACTTCCTACATAGCACCTGACATCAACTGGAACTCAGTGAATAGTTGTTGGAGTACCACCTGAGCAAACAAACATGATGATGGGGCATAAGCAGTGCTTAAATTCTGCTACATGCTAGATTCTTATCAGAAAGTGTTACTGGCTGTGAGTTTAAGAAGCAGGCTGGGTAATGTGGGGAGGAGTCATTTTAAAACCCCATCTCATAATTACAATTGATAATGAAGCTTTATTTTCTAGAGTCTTTCCCCGTTCTGACATTCTATGACTCGTGGACCATCTCCTAGAAACATACTATTGACAAAAATTCATTTAGACAAAGAGAAGAATTCGATCCCAGCTTCCTTTCCTCTATTCTTCAATGATTCACATGGAAATATGCTAAAGGCAGCCAAAGAGTCACCCAAAGGTCCCCAACGTTGTTCAAGGCATTCAAAGACATTATCTTATTTACATACATCCCCCAACATGCCCCTCCATCCTAGGTTCAGATAACTGATTGGTTTTTCCTAAAGGGTACCTCAGATAAGATCAAGATCCCTCTTCCTCTTCTGAAAACAGCTGTTTAGTCAGGCTAAAGACTAAAAGTATCACCTTAACCTCACAAACCTTCCATACTCCTTCCTGACTCACTTATCTTAAGACGACATAGCCTTAACATCTCTGAAAGTGCTGCCTCACTTCTGGTCAACCAGAATCTAGGCTCCAGGGTGAATGTTGGGTTCACAATAGGGAATACAATTTGTCTTAGCACTGATAGAGGGAGATATCACACACACACACACACACACACACACACACACACACACACACGCGCGAGCGCGCGCACACACACACAAACGCATTCACACACAAATGCACTAACACACACACACCACACCACACACTCACACATATGTACACATGCATACATATACATATACACACATACATATGTACGCATACAACACACACACAAACAGCACACACACACATACACACACTCTGACACCAGGAATCATAATCTACTTTACAGTTAATAAATTACTTCCCATGTGATTATCTGTGTGATCATGAACTCATTATTTAACCTTTCTGAACTTTAGTTTCTCAATCCTCAGTGTTACCTGAATCATAAAGCTGTCGTTGAGGATTAAGAGATGATGTATGTTGAGCATTTAGCTCTCTCTGTCTGGCATATAGACAGCTCCCCGGCTATTACCACTAATTTATTATGTGTATATTCTCTGATCCTCTCTTAAACCCTGTGAGATGATAGTGAAAGCAAAGAATGCTCTCTTTCTCGTTGACGAGAAAATGAAAGCCCCGAACAGTGAGGGCATTTGCTGCAGATGACAGAGCTATGTAGTATTAAGCCATAATTAGACCTAGGCCTTCTGATTACTGAGGATTTTCCCATTATACCCAGCTCCTTTTGACACTTTACCTATTTTGAAAATAATATTGTAAAGTAACCCATGGGCTATTTTAAATGAAATGGTACTCTTACTAACATGAGATGTGAATTTTTTTTCCTGGAACTACAAGGTCAAAAAAGCTGGATATCTGGGGGTCACCAGATCTGCCCTTAGCAATGTGCGTGTCACTGGGCACACACATGATCCTAAGTTTTCTCTTCTACAAAGACAGAAGGCAAGATTATTCTTAAGGCACCATCCAGCTCCATCATTTTATAAGCTTTTCCTGGATTTTTGGTTCTTCATAATAGAGAGAGGAAGTACTAGGGTAATTGAAATTCACAGATAATCCTTCAAGTTGTCTTGGAATCCTTGCCTACCAGGCCTTCATCCTTCCGTATCAGTTACTGACAAGTGGATGTAATTGACTTGATTTCAGCTTGATCTTCCTTCTGATCCTATTTATCCTCAGGAGGAAAGGGCTAATGAGTAGAAAATGTGCCAAATGGCGGAGGGAGGGCATCAATGATCCGTGAGTTGGTTATTTACTTCTTGAGTTACTGAAGGTGCCTCCACAGTTCTGCCTCATGCTAGGAAAAGGTGTGTTCAGGAACGACTCTTCGCAAAGCAAATGTCTGTAAACTAAGTCACATGTATTATGTGGTGTGGTGAGTTGATGAGTTGAATTAAAACAAAACAAAGCACAAAACAAACAAAAAGCCCTGTGCTGAACCCTTGTCTGCTTCCCGCCAAGCTTTATGTTGTTTTATAAAGTCACATGAATATCATTTTCCTTTTCTGTCAAATGGAAGCAAGGCCAGGAAATGTCCTTCTCCCGAGAAAAGTGTTAGATGGAGTGTAAATATACGCAAGCAGAAGCACTCGGAAGGGCTCAAAATTTGATGCCTTCAACTCTGATGGTACAGTTTAGAATTTATATATTTTCGGGAAAGATAGATTTAAAGAGTAGTGGAATTTCCTTAAGGAAAACCTGTTCTGAGTATAAAAGTTGGGATAGATGATAGAAAGAATAAAATCTCAATTAGTAAGCAGAGAGGAGATGAGAAAATCTGTCCCTAAATAGAAAACATGAAATATTTCCAGATTATGGTTTCTGTAAATGACAACGAAAGTAGATTTGTATCAGGAAGCTGCATTTGGCTCGTTATAATTACCTAAAAGCTATTTGCTAATCTGGTTATAAAACAATTGTTATAAGCCCAACAAGTGAAGCAATATGCTTACTGCTTCAGGGTGCTTATCTGGCACCAAATCCCAGTTTAGCTCTTGGTAGCTCTGTGGCCTCAGGGGAATGACTTTGTGTCCCTCTGCCTCAGCTTCCTCATTTGTAGAATAGAAATAACACAAGTATTACCAGTCAACCGAGCAGCACCCCTACGACTGAGAAACTTTTAAGTGTTCTTTCCTATAGAAATGTTAAGTATAGAAATGTTAAGTCTCCTCCCTAGTTCCTTAATTTCTTCGCTATTGGCTTTGATTGCTCTTCTAACCAGTTTGTGAATCCTAGACTAAAAATCCCCACCTGCTTCTTGATTGCTTTTAAATCAGTTTCTGAATCCTAAACAATAGAAGTCTCCCACCCCTGCTTCAGATAACTACTTGAGAGGCTGTGACTTCCTAATATCCCCCAGGCCAGTAAGCTGAATGCCAAACCCATTCTGGGCCCAAATGACACCACCTGAGTGACAGGCTGAATGGCCACAGGTTTCATAAGAGCTAACAGATTTATTAATTAAAATATATTCTTCCTCATTCAGGGGCCTTAGGGATACAGATGACACCCCAGCAAGATTGCCATTCACAACCAAAGAAGCCAGCACGGTCTTCCAGGCGGAGCTCGAGACCCCTTCCTCTCATCTGAGATCAGATGAGTTCCGAGTTCCGTGAATCCCCCAATAGGCAGGGACAGCTCTACACCCCTGCCCAGCAGGAAGCAGATACAGAAGAAGAGACCTCCTGTCCCTCAGCTTCCCATAGAGATTTTATGGGGATCACGTCTCTCAAGGGGAAAACAAGGCAGGCAGTTAGAGGCAGGCATTGGGTCTCTGCATTCCTGCACGTTCCACAGAGTGCGACCACCAAGGGGACATCCCCTCTACACCCAAAACTCCCCTTTTGTATTGTAATTACCTACTCCTGCGGGAAAATAAATGGGCACAAAATACCCAACTAGATCAGACCAGTCACTCGCACCTGCGCAGCACCTCTTGTCAATCACAGGTGCCAATCAAATGGCCCCACGCCCTTAGGGGAACAGCCCATTCTAGAGAAAGGAGATAAAAACTCCAAGTCCTGGGACATCTGCCTTGCTCTTTTTGACCGTTTCCTCCCTTTTTTGAGCTTTTTGAGCCTCGCCTTTGCTTGTGGCCCGCTCCAAACTCTTTGGAATGTAATTTCTCTTCTAATAATGGGCCCTTGAGTCATTCTCTACTGCTCGGGCCTACTTCTACGTCTGAAATGTACTATCTCTTCGAATAAGCTAATTTTTCAGTACTTTACTCCGGCATCTTGTTCAATTCTTTGCTCCAATTGCCAAGGACCTGGGAATCACGCTGAGAAGGGCCCACTCTCCGACAACACAAGTAACTTCCTTAAATGGTAGGAACTAAAAACCGATTACTCATAAAGCCCTTAGAGCTGTGTCTCCATGTATTATGTGTTAAACGTTGCTATCCCTGAGATTGTTTATCTCTAAACGTCCATGCCATGCATACCTGGTTTTTGAACATTGTCTTCTCTTAAACTTCCCACACTGATGTAAAATAGAAACTTATTATTTTCTTATTGAGAGGGCAGAAGTGGGTCTCCCATTCAGGTCCTTCTGATTGCAAATACTCTGCTCATTCTAGATGTGAGTACATCTTCACCCAGGTCAAGGTTGAAGTGTCGGGGGACAAGCCTGGCTTGGCTCCCTCACCCTCTCAGGATGAGTCTCTACTGCCGTTGTCTTAACCATGGCGACCACCGACAATAAATATGGATGTGATTCTTGCAAAGCCTTGGATGGGTTGGAAAGCCCATTTCCCTTTCTTATTTGAAACATTTATTTGATTATCTTTTTTAATAAATAAGAAACAATCAAATATTTGGACAACTGACCAGAACTTATATGTTGTTTAGTAGAACAGGAAACTCATCTGTTATGAAAGGATTATCTTGAAACAGATCCTCTTTTCAGCTTTACAAGAATCTTCTATTCCCCTGATGGAACCAAATTCACAGTTTTCACAGCTAACAGGACAGGCTGGACTATTTTTTCACATCCTCACCAATTCTGGGTTATATCATTTAAAAATTGCCAGTCCCATGGACTAAGTAATTTTTCATTGTGACTGTAAGAGGGGTTGACTAGCTTTTTATAGTTATCGACTATTGGCTTTTCATCTTCTGAGAACTACCTTTTTAAATATCTTTCCCAGGTTTTTGTTAAATGATTTGTATACTTGTGATTGGTCTCAAGGTACTAATTGCAGGATAATAATAACAACTCTGTCTGTCATGTATATTTCATATACTCTTCCAGCCTATCATGATAGCTTTAGCCTTTAAAAACAAATTTATTATGGTTACATTTGTTTTTTATGTATTCTGAATTTCTTTAATTAGTTAGGACCTTTCACTGACTGAAAATTTTATAAATATTTTCTGAACTTCTCTTCTGATGTTTTAGATTTTTAAAATATTTAACCATTAACTTATTGAGGATGTTTTATGTACTCTTAATTGTGGTTCCTTCCATATACATAATCAACTATATTTGCACTATTTGTTAATAAAAATATCTTTCTATAGAATTAAAATGCTATTTTTACTGTATATTAAATATTAGGTCCCATCAATTTCTGAACTTTATATATTCCATTTCTTTTATTGTTTTGGTTATTCTTGGGTGATAATCTATATGGTTTTAAATACATGACTTTGTACAAAGTTCGAATATCTAGGAAGGAAGAAAGCATGCCCTCTTCACTAGTCTACTTTGTCTTTTTTTATTCAAAGGTATTTATTGCTATCTTAATTTTAAAATTAATATAATCAAGTTAAAATAGCATTCTAATTAAAATTGCTATATGCTCATTAATTTTTGGAATGATTGACATTTATATGATATTAGTTATTTCATAAAGGAACAAATAGCTTCTTTCCATTAGTTCAGGTCTTATTTCATGTCCAACAAAAAATATTTTGGTTGTTTTTATATAGATTTTGTGGTTTTCTTGTTAAATTTATTCTTTGATGTTTGTAAGTTATGTCTGTTGTAAATGGTACTTTTTTTTTTCATTTTCTTTTCTAACTGGATATTAATAGTATAAGGGAAATTTTTAATTTTGTGTGTTTATACTGGATTCAGACACCTTATCAACTTACTTTATTAATTCTAGTACTTCATTTTGTTTTCCAAGGCTTCCCTTCCTTCCTTCCTTCCTTCCTTCCTTCCTTCCTTCCTTCCTTCCTTCCTTCCTTTCCTCCTTCTTTCCTTTCTTTCTTCCTTCCCTCCCTCCCTCCACCCTTCCTTCCTTCCTCATTTATTTCCTTTCTAAAGTCTTCAGCCAGAAATATTCAAATAAAAGTTATTTTCTAACATTTATACTGACATTCTTTATCTATTATTGTATTAGCTAAAACTTTCAAATCAATGTAAACCAGATATTTCTGACATGATTAACTAATGAAAGTCACTTTGAGCATATCATCATTTAATTTGATGTTTGCTATTGGAAATTAGTTTTTCTTGTGTTAAATGGTTTTCTTCTATTTCTTTTTATGTAGAGGTTTTTGTGTCAATGATTGCTTTATTGGTAGAGTTATATCATTTTTCTTCTTTGATACTTTTTGCCGTGATGAATTTTTAGCATGGACTTCCTGATACCAAACCAATTCTGTAACATTGGTAATGGTATATTATTCTTTAGATGCTTGTTTGCATTCCATTTCCAATTTTTTCAATTTTTAACAATTATATTGACAAAGTAAAATTAATGTGTTTCAATTTATTGGTATTATGTTTATCAAGTTTCAATATCAAGCTTATGCTTGATTTTCAAAATGAGTTAGAAAGCTATCATATGCCATTTAGAACTTTCAATAAACCTTGGAAGTATCTTCTGTTTTAAAGGTTAGATAGAAATTTAGCAAGGAATTAGAGCATATGACTCTTTTCATTGGAATACTTAATCTACCTTTCTGAACAGTTCATATTTCTGACCTCTTTTTTGACTATCGGTCGATAATTTATATTTTGCTAGAAAACATCAACTTAATAAATTCAAATCCATCTCCATGGAACTGCATATCTGTGTTCCTACATACCATCTCATTTCTAATAGTTAATTTTTTTTCAAATTTACTTACCCTTATTTTCCAGTGATTTACATGAGTTATCAGGGTTTTTTTCTCTTACCTTCTTCTTAAGTATTTTGTGATTTTCCCCTAATATCTTACACAAAATGTTTACTTCCTTTCAGCATTTTATCACAGTGTATTATACAGATCAAGTTATCTGTATAATAACAGAATTATTGAATCGTAAACTGATACAAATAAACATCACAATAAAATGTACTTTCTCCAGCTCTTTTGAGAAGGAGAGGATCACTGAGAGCAGGGATGCCCACGGAAGCTGGGTGATACGGCTTAGGAGTGGGAAAGGGGACACGGGGAGCAAGATTCTTAGAATGAAATGAGCTAATAGGTCCTTCCACAAAGAAAGCTCCCAGTTAGTTCATTGTGGGGTTACTTTTTGCATTAAAGGGAATTGAGCTCTTCCGAAATAAAGGCATCTTAGGGAATAATTAAAGTGGAAGGACTATTTCTGTGTCCAGACCCTGGCTTTCATCCAACTTTCATTTAGTTCACCGGATCTAATAAAATCGAAGCTCCCGAACAATGAAAAGAAAAAAAATGCCTGCTAGGTGCAAGGTCATAAATGTGGCTCATCCTTTTGACAGTAAGTCCAGCACTCAACCTACAAAGATGGGGTGACAACGTGATTCAGTTCTTCTTAAAGTGGAGAGAAGCTTCATGTGGACTTGAAGGAGGGCTACACACATCAATTGCCTATAGGCCAAAAATTGAACTCAATGGAAGTTTTCAGAGTAAATGCCCCTATTTGAGATGAAAGAGGAAAAAAGGAGTGAGCAATTTCCTTCAAATATTTCTCTTCTAAAATAATAGTATGGTAAGAAAATGTAAAAGCAAAAATATTTCGTGTTTTTAAGACATGTATTTGATTTATATAAGGAGTCAATAGACTTCTCATGTTCACAAAATAACAAAGCACCTACCTCTGACCTCAGCCTTTATTTGTAAGACATGTTGCCTCAAAGTATGGGATAAATGGTTTTATTCAAGGGAAAGAACCCAAAGGAAGCATTTTGGTCTTTAAAGAGCCTTTTGCCTTTATTCAGGGGTAAAAAGAAAATGCAAAATGAAAGGACCCTTCTATGTCATGTCAGCAGATATGTGATATTTCCAATTTTCTTTTCATGGCCTCTCAGAAAAACACAGTCTCAAAAGTGCTGTTCAACTGGAAAAAAGAAATTGCCCAACAATTATAGATTCACTCAATATAAGGTGTGCGGTTTCTGGAAAATGCAGCAACAACAACAATATATACCACACTTTGTTACCATTTTAGTAAATTATAAAGAATTTCTTGAAGGCCTAGTGCTTTGTAACAAAAAGTAATTTTTGCTAATATATTCCCTAGACGTAAGGCATTTTGTTATATTGAATTGCATACGTTAGGCCAAAATGCTCTCTTGTTCAAACTTTCATAATTCCAGAGACTTCCTGCAAGTTTTATATTGTGAAGGAATTTGCTTAGGAGTCATTACAAACAAGTTGTTCTTTTTCTTCATGAGGAGGAGTGTAAAGGGAATGAAGTAGGAGAAATGCAAGGCAAAAAGGGCAGCGCAAATTGGTGACTATTTTATTCATAAATACGGAAATGAGAAAATCAGAAAGGCTGAATTTTTCTGCCATAATGATTTTTTAAATGTGCACAGCAATTTATTGAGGCACAATTTGCAATAAAACACATAATCATGATTGTACATCTTAACGCATTTTTCCAAATGCATACATCAGTGTAACCCCACCTGGTTAAGATAAAGAACATTTTAATCCTAAAAGTTCCTGTCTGCCCTTTCCATTTAATTCCCCTAAAAAATCAATCATTATTCTGATTCCTATCATCATTGATTAGCTCTGCTTGTTCTTAAACTTTATATAAATGACATTGTATAATAGGTACTCTTTCGTGTCTGTCTTCTTTCACTCAGCGTGTTTTTGAGAATCATCTGTGCTGTTGCATGTATTATTAGTGATTTGTTCTTTTTGTTGGTATTCCATTGGATGAATACTCTACACTGTGTTTATCCATTCCCCTGTTGATGGAATTTGGGTTGTTTCCAGTTTTTAGCTATTATGACTAGCATGCCTTGGATAATTTTGTACAATTCTTTTTTGTGGAAATATTTATTCGTTTCTCTTGGCTAGATAGTTAAGGGTGGACTTGCTGAATCATATGAAAAGATTTTTTAAATCTCAAAATTAAGAAAAGTTTCAAATATAGTACAAATATTATTTTAACTCAAAAATAATAATATAGATAGCAGGAGTCACAAATAAACCACAGCTAATATTATATATACATATATAATATTATGTTTTATACATATATAACATTTATATATATATAATATTAGCTGTGGTTTATTTGTGGTTTATTTAGCTGTGATTATATATAATGTATATATACAATATAAATATATACATATATTAATATAATATTATATTATAAATAATAATATATAATATAATATTTATTAATATAAATATATACATATATTATTTCTAGGTTTTTCACACAGGAACAATAATATTTATAGAGATGAGTGTGTATGTGTATGGAGAGAGAAAACATTATGAATTGTTATTCAAGAAATAATGTATTTACACATTCATCTTGCTCTTTTGTTTATTTAACAATCCGTCTTAAACATCTTTTCATCTCAGTGCACTTAGATATACTTCATTCTTTATAATGACTTTATTCACTTATTCTGCAAATATTTATTTGTTACATTCCTAGTAAATTCAGGCTGTATCCCAGGAACTTCAGATAAAACAATGATCTATGTAGCAAAATTCCTTTCCTCAAGGAATTTACATTTTAGTGGAGGTGGATAAATAACCAATGTGTAAAAAGTGACTATACAGTTGATGCTGCAATTAACTTCTGAGTAAATATTTTTATGGGTATTTGTTAAATATTTCTATAGGCTAAATCCACAGAAATGGAGTCACTGGATTAAAATACACATATTTTAAATTTTAAAAAATATTGACAAATTGACATAGTCTTACAAAACTACTGAAATCAGATTCTTGGGATAATAGACAGAATGACAGAGCCCTAAACATCTCCATGTCTTAATCCCCAGAATCTGTCAATGTATCTTACGCAGCAAACAGGACTTTTCAGATGTGATTAAATTAAAAATCTTGAGATAGAAAAATTATCCTGGATTATCTGGATGGGCCCAATATAATCACAAGGTGAAAGAGAAAAGCATAAGAGTTAGTGGAGTGAGAAAGACTTCACTGACAATTGCTGGCTTTGAAAATGAAAAGAAGCCACCACTTCAAGGAATGAGGACAGACTCTAGGAGCTGGAAGCATCCAGAACATGGATCCTACCCTTGAGCGTCCAGAAAGAAACAGCCCTGCTGACACCTTGATTTTAGCTCAGGGAGACCATTTCAGACTTCTGACCTCCAGAACTATAAGACAATAATTTGTGCTTTTCAGGCTACTAAGCTTACGGCCATTTGTTACAGCAGTAATATGACATTAATACACTGAGCAAGGGCTTCTGCACTTGAAGCTGTGTAAAGTATGCATTCTGCAAAACAGCTGGGCTTTCTGACTTCAAATCCTTTGCCCAGACACTTAGGAATTGTTAGAGCTCGAGCAGGTTTAACATCTTTATGCCTATATTTCCTCATTTTAAATTTTGGTATGATTTTAATAGTCTCTGCCTTGCTTCATTTGTGTTCCTCTGATCTATTTAGTCTTTTTTAGGAAAAACTGAGTTAGTATATGAAAAAATGCTTAGAACAAAGCTTAGTACAAAACCTCTATGTAAAAGTTAGCTATTTTTAATTTAAATAATGCAACTATTTCATCTTCCTCTACTGTAAAGTGGAACAAATGCCAAATGTTTAGATATATTGTAATACTTTCCCTTATATTACTATCTCACATAGTAAATATAAATAAGTGTGTGTTTGTATATATATATATATATACATATATATATATATATATATATATATATAATATAACCTAATTCATCCTCTATTTCTTTCCATATATGTGTGCACATACTACACATACACAACATACAGACATGATATGTACAAACATAGATATAGATATTGACACATGAAAACACTGGGCACCAAATATGGAATAATGAAAGTGCTCAATAAATGTTACTTTGAGCCAGCTCAGGGCTGAATAGGATTCATGCTGAGTCCAGTCCACTGGGGACCAAAGATAACTGCTTCTTTTTCTTCAAATTTCATGAAGAAAAAAAAAAAATGAAGCAAACACAGCCAGGAAAAGCAGTAAACCTTAGTCGTGCCCAAGGGCTAATTCATTTCACAAATAGCATCCTTGAGCACTTGTTTTCCTTCCCTCTCTTTGGCAGCAGGCATTCCCCTAAAGAAAGCAGAACAGTCCTCTTTTCTTGCCCTGAGAGGCCTTCGAAGGGCCCTCTCCCAGAACTCTCATCAGGCCTGTTTCCATTCCCTGTGTGTCTTCTAAGGTGCTAGTAATTACGGTGCAATCTTATCACCTAATCGTAATGAATTACTGGTTTCATTAAGGACAGAGAATCGTGGCCCTGCTGTCGGTCTGGAGTGCAACAGTTTTAAAGCAGATAAATAAGGCCTTGGGTTTCTTAGTCATTGTTTCAAATTCCCTCAATGGGAAATGCCAGCTGCTATTTTCCTCTTGAATCTGGGCCCAGGGATTATGGTCTTGAAAGTTCTGCTGAGAGGCCGAACACCGTCCTGATGAACATGGGGTTGTTGGGGAAACAGAACCAGAGGAGGATCCCACAGAATGTGTTGTAGCTCAGATTTTGCTACTTATAGACTTGATGGCATTGGCCAAGCACTGACATTGTGGGTGGCTCTGCAGTTTAAACTGTGAGGAAGTCGCCATACCCTCCCCACAAGCCTGCTGGGGGATCAGATGCCGTGACCATGTTTAGCTCATTGTACCCAGGCAGCTCTGTTTTCTCCACTGGGATCTGACCTTTGTGAGGTCATTGACCTCACCTTTGTGTCCCAGGGTGGGGCACAGTGTCAGGTGTGTATCAGGAACTCAATAACTTATCATTGATTAAGTAAATGAGTTACACAGACTTAATGTTTTAAGTTATAAGACACTGGGTAAACATAACATGGTATTATGATTTTTATGATGTCTCTAAGTATCTGCCCAGATTATCACAAACGCCAAAACTTACAGTGAGGAGTCTTAGAGGGTTTCTTTTGTATAGGCCCTTTGGCAGAGTCATCCAGAACCCCTCTGAACCCTGTTTACTCATTGCCAGAGACAGGACACCCCTTGAGTCCCCAACAGCCCCTGTCACAGAGGTCCCTTCTGGAAGGGCTTGTCTGGTGCCTGCACTGGAGGTGGGACTGCGTGCCTGTCACACAGCAGGTGTGTACAGCTTCTGGAAGTCTGTGCACAGCATATGAAAATACTTAGCAGGTGTTATTATGCACTGGTGATTTTTTTTTTAATTCCACAGCTTCACGAAAACAGTTTAATTAGAAGCTATTAGAGGTGATAATGAATTTGCCAGATCTCTGCACAATTGCTGAGGGGGTTTTACAAGAAGCGAGTCTGGTTCTCCAAGGGCTAACAGCTTACTCCCAGGGTTTTAAGTAGCCCAAGGAGCCCTTCCTGACTATTCACCTTCATGTGCAAAATAAAACCAGCTATTTCTTTGTGTACATTGTCTGCACCGCTCAAAAATAACACATTATTTTTGAGCTTCAACTCTTCTTTCATTTTTTTTTAATAAAAAGTTTCTAAGATTTTTACTTTTCTAATCATCTATCCAGAAGTCCTCTTGGGCATTTTATAATCTTTTTAACTTTTTTTCCTAACTGAATCTTTCTTCCCCGCTCAAAACCCCTTTCCGCTGCACTACAAGTATGATTGATTGATTGATTGATTAATATTGATACATGATTGGCATATAACATTAGCTTCAGGTATACAACATAATGATTCACTACATGTATATATTGCAAAAAGGTAAACTATGTCTAGGTAACATCCATCATCACACATAGTTACACAATTGTTTTCTTGTCATGAGAACTTTTAAGATCTATTTTCTTAGTAACTTTCAAATATATGTATAAAGCGTTCTCTTTATACAACCAGGCATGTTTCTGTCGCTTGTCTTAAAACCCATCTTTGGGACCCTAAAGTCTCAGAAAGTTTTTCCCTAACTTTTCTCTCCATGGGGCATAGAAAATGATAATATTGGTATGAAAGTCAGAAACAAATAGATAAATTTGCTTGTGGCCAGACGTGACTGTCACATTTTGGTACACCAGGTGGGAAACGGTGGACTGAAGAAAGTTCCAGTTCCTTAGCATGGCAATCAAGCTCTTCCCCACAAACCTCCGCTACTGCTTCTGCTTCACCTTGTTTGTTTTGCATCTTAAAGGGATAATCATCTTGTCTTGCCTCATGTCCAATGTCTTCAAAACCATTGTTTCACATATTTTGTCTTTTGTTTGTTTCTTTGTTTGTTTCCAGACAAAATGGTAAATCCTGGCCCTGCATAGTGGATGTTAGGTACTATTTCCACTAATCCTCTTCCCAGTAATTTTATTTTCCTGGCCTCAGAGACTTTAATTGCATCCTAGAACAAAGCCCAATAATATTTATGGAAATACAAAAATATCCATTACCCAATAGATAACATTTCTGGTACTCAGATAAAAATTACCAGGAATGCAAAATAACAGGAAAATAAAACCTATAATGAAGAAAATAGGCTAGTCAATCTAAACTGACCCAGAAATGACATGGGTGTCTAAATAAGTAGGACACTAAATCACATAAGAAGATACATGGAAGAAAATTTTTTTTTTAAATTCAAATCTAACTTCCAGAGATGAAAAAAATTATGTGTGAAATGAAATAAATCAATGACTGGGACCAATGGCAGATTAAACATTTCAAAAGAAAATATTAATAAATACAAAAGCACAACATTAAAAACTGTCCAAAAAGAAACAGAGAAAAAAGGAGACTCAAACGAAAAAATAAACAGAGCACCACAAGACAATGTGTAAACGAACGGTTGTAGCATGTTCCAATAAAATTTTCTTTACAAAAACAGGTGGTCAGTCCACAGGCCGTAGTTGGTTTATCCGTATTTTAGATGAAAGCAGAGATAAACTCATGTGCTCAACCATCCATTTTGAACTAAAATTAAACTCGGCCCCCACCCCCAAGAAAATATATCCATTTATGATTAGGATGCCTGACATAAAACAGGCAATAAATGAATTAATATTGTTTAATAAATGAATGAGTATACCACAAATTTTATTACATAAATGAAATAATGAGTCAATCTAGTTGTATAAATCCTCAGAAAACAAGAATCTTAGAATCTCTTCCTCTGAGAAAACTGAACCGACCATCTTCCTTTTCCTCAAAGGGTAGAGCCAGATGAAACATTTACATCTGGTTTAATGTTTTCATGGGACAAGAAAATAGTTTTTGAGTGTATACTGCAATCATTTTCTGGAAATGGAGAGAGAACTTTCTTTCCATTTAACTTTAATGAGGTAGATGTCCTTTATTTGAAATGCATCAATGTTGTGAAAGCCATTCCTGGTGGAAACACAGGTGCTGTTTTTCCATAAATTATTTGGGCCTCTGCAGAGCCCAAGCAAAACAGAAACGGCAGGGAGTTTACAAAATTGTTTTCTATATTTGAAAATGCTACCTAAATGGAAAATGAGCAGAAGCATCTGGCCAAGTGCAAGTTTGCGTGGAGAAAGGAAGACGGAAGAGGCAGAGCTCAGTAGGAATTTATCTCAATTCAAATCACTTGTCTTTCCACAGGGAAATTTTGGGTTATTTGATAAGATAGCAAACATCATTTTATGGAATCATAGAATTGCAAATTCTCATGAATGAACGGCCCTTAAAGACCATCTATCCTGGGCTAAATTCCATTCGTGTTTGAATCTTCTGTACCATGTTCTACCAAACAGTGATTGCCCTTGTGCTGGAGAACCTCAGGGGCACGTGCTTACCATGCCTGAGATGCCGTTCTATATTTATGTCACTTGCTTGTTCCCTTTAATATACATGGAAAGACTATCTTATCTTTACTCAAATCCATTTTCTTTTTTCCTGTCGCACAACCAAGAAATGGAAGGTATTGATAGGGAAAGGTCTCAGAGGCAATCAAAACTAAAGGTGGGATATAGAAGAAAAAAAAAAGAGAGAGAGAGAGATGCAAGATCATTTGTTAGGACAGGATATTTGTTTTGTTATTGCAAATTGTTTGATCCCCTGAAATGTTTTGACATTGAGTTTCCTTACTTATAAAAGGATAATGTTAAGTTAAATCAATGCTTATTAAACTCTAGTATATATCAGTCACCTAGAGGAATACACATTGTTAGACCCCACACTCAGAGATTCTGATTCAGAAGATTGGGCTGGGCCCTAAAATTTGCATTTCTAACTAGTTCTCAAGTGATGCTGTTTTATGAACCCACAGAGCTCTGGGGATCACAGAGCCTGTTAGAGCTGTCTCACATTGGACTGGAATAACTGGACCTTTCTACCCCCACCTCAATCAGCCTTTTGATATAGGTTTCCCTGAGAAGAGCATGACTTGGAGCAATATGGGTCTCTTGAGGGAAGACCTGAAGGTTCTGACCCTGAGGCTACCTAGTCACAGCACTTCCAGAAGCTAAGGTACTGGAACCTTCTTTGAAGAGATGTCTGGATGGTGCCTCACAGTGTTTCCCAAAGTCCATCCCTTCTGCCACTCACATCCATGTTTTCATATTTATTTGAGGAGTAGCCTGTGCTGGGTTCCTGAGAGATAAGTTGAACGAAGACTGTTAGTGAGATAAGCTACAACTCTTACCAGGGCAGTTAGTCTCGGGGCCCCGACTGCTACTCATCATCTCCATTCTCTATCACCTGTTCTATATTGTGTTTACCTTAAGCTCCCACTTGGTGCTGGTCTTGGAGGCTTACCTTATGTTAAGGCACAGACCTTCCTCTGGGGAATATGAGCCCCTGTTACTGTGCTCTTGCCAGGCCAGAGTTTCTGCTCTTATCTATTCACCATCACCATTGGGTGATGGATCACCTGGACACCAAACATATTCCTACTTAGCTCCATTGTGTAAAAGCAGTTCTAGCTCTCCCTCATGACCAGGGTCAATGGCCTCTATAAAGATAGTGATGACTTTCCTTGCCTGCTGGTCCCTGGATACAAGAAACCTAAGAGCCTAGGTACAGCCATAGCTCATATACAACTCTTGTTTTGTCCCCTTGTGGAGGTGTTCTCCCTTTGGGGGTTAGAGTAGTGACATTGCAGAGCATACAGCTACAGGAACAGGGAGCTCAAATTCTCCAAGTGGATCCTTGGGCACGATAGTAAGAGTGCCATACTTGCTGTCACACCTTGGTCTCTAGACTCACGTGTTATTTTTACTGAGGACACAGTACTGTATAAAGGTCTTTGATTTTAGGTGTGAACACAGAAATCTTTGGAAACATATTCAGGAATCTCCAGTGTCTCCTTATCTCACTCAGGGTACAATCCAGGACCCTTACCATGTTCTCAGTTTAACTTTCTATCTCTCTGACCTCAGCTCCTACCACTTTCTCCCTTTAGACATCCCTGCTCTAGCTATCATGGCTTTGTGACATTACTAAAATACATCAGATATGTTTCTATCTCACAGATGTAGCACTTGAACTTCATTCTATCTGGTATGCCATTCCCATGATACCTACTGGTTCATTTATTACTATTTCCTCTTCCCAGTTAGGCTTTCTGTCATCACCATATTTTATTATTTTTATTTTGTAAATTATTATTAAATTAATGGGGTGACATTTGTTACTAAAATTATATAGGTTTCAGGTATACAATTCTATAATATATCACCTATATATCACATTATGTGTTCTCTAGCCAAGGTCAGTTCTCTTTCCATCATCATATATTTGACCACCTTTATCATATTTTAAAATTGTTACATTTCCTGGACTCTTAATACTTTGTATTCCCTTTCTGTTTTACAACTCTATTTTTCTCCACAGTGCTGATCATCATCTGACACTCTATGCATGTATTTATTTATTGTCCGTTACCATTATGTAAGCTCCATGAATGCAGGTGGGTTTTTGTTTGGGTGTTTGTTTTGTTGTAGGTTGCACAGGTATTATTATTTACTCAGTATTTAAAACAGTGACTGGTACAAAGTAGGTGTTCAAAAAATATGTGTTTAATGAATAAACAAAAATAGAAGGTTTTATTATCAACATCTTTAGTCATTTACCAGTGTTGCTCTAAGGAGGTAAAACTAGGTCTGTGAATACACAGACTAAAAAGAGGGATCAGCTGGCCATAAATACGGAGCACAAGATTTGGACAGATATGATGGAACTACATGGTTCAGCGTATTCTTCTCAAGACTTTTTTCATTAAATTCCTTGTTGAAAAATCAAGTAAAAATATGAACTAAGAGTAATGTTGACTTTTTGGTAGCTTATGCTTGAGTGTGGCTTAGAATGTCAGCCTGTTGGAACCTAAAGGAACTTGTAGAAGGACAAAGTGATTTATGGAAGAATAACATGTATTTTTCATTAGGAGTGTCTTCCCTCTAAAACCAAGGACAGCCATTTAACGTGGCTGATATTGAAAAATTTAAGAAGTTCCAAGTGTTACAGATTATAGTCAAGCAAAGGAAGTTCAGATGTCCCAGAGTGAGTGATATTGTGGCTCCTTTTATTCCTTGTTACCAAATCAACATAATGCACATGTACAAGCATTCATTTAATCAATAAAATTTTTAAAAACCTATTATATTAGCCTCTAAAATGTGCTAGACATTGTGCAGAGTATTACAGACACCAAAAACAGATGTGACAAAATAGAAGTCATTGAAGGATTTAAGCTCAAGAGGTAGCAACAGATAAGTTATCAGTGACCCAAAAATGAAATTAGTGCTAATTAAAGTGGTAAACAGGTGTCATGCAGAGAGTTATGGGAGAAAAACGTTGGTGAGTTAAAGAAGGTATTGCACAGATAGTGATTTTTTTTTAAGACTTTTATTGGGGAATTGGGGGATGGGAACAGTGCTGGGGAATTGGGGGAAAGAGAACAGACAAGTTGCTGTCCTTTTGTTCTTCAGTCTAGTTGTGGAGGATGTTGCTTCACTGGCCCAAGTTGGCACATCATTGCGCTCTTCCTGGGCAAGGCAGATCAGTCGCCGGCTTCTGGACGGCTGCTCACTGCGGCTGCTGGCCACTCACATTGGCTGCTGGCTACACACGGTAGCCCAACTGCAACCCACTGCAGCAGGGACTGCAGCCTACTCCGTCGGCAACGACTCATGGCAGCCCAGCTCCATGTTGAGCTGTTGTTCAGCATCTTAGCTGTAGAGGGCAGTGTCACTGGCCCTCATATGTGGGATCTGAACCGGGGCCCTCTGGCATCCCAAGCCAGTTCTTAACCATCGCGCCACTCGGCCGGCCCCACAGATAGTGATTTCAGAGTTGGACCCTTATGCATAAGTATTACTTTGCATGGTTGGAATGAAATGAATTTTTTTTTAGTAGAGGCAGATATCTATATCTATATCTATCTATCTATCTATCTATATATATATACATATATATTTACCGATAGATAGATAGATAGATAGATAGATATAAATTGACCTATAAAAGAGTATGCCGTGGTGAATGAATAGCAAAGTAATAATGATGATAATGACAGCAAACTATTTTATGCACCAAATAGATGTTGCAAGTTGTTGTAAGTGCTTTATATCTATACAATGTGTCATCCTGACAGTGATCCCGTAGAGTAGGTACTACCATTACATCTGTTTTACAGATGAAGTGGATTAGTCTCAATCCTTGGAGAAGCTAATGTCAAGACAAAGTTAAACACACAGGGTTTTTTCATATGGCTGTTGGCCATCTCTATGTCCTCTTTAGAAAAATATCTCTTCATGTCCTCTGCCCATTTTTTTGGGGGGGTTGTTTATTTTGGTGTTGAGTTGCATGAGTGTTCTATAAGTTTTGGATATTAATCCCTTATCAGATGTATCATTGACAAATATTTTCTCCCATTCAATAGGATGTCTTTCTGTGTTATTGATGGTTTCCTTTGCTGTGAAAACCTTTTTAGTTTGATGTAATCATATATATTTATTTTTCCTTTTACTTCTCTTGCCCAAGGGGATATATCAGTAAAAATATTACTAAGGGTAATGTCTGCAAATGTACTCCTATATTTTCTCCTAGGAGTTTTACAGTTTTAGATCTTACATTTAAGTCTTTAATCCATTTTGAATTTGTTCTCATATGTGACATAAGGAGGTGGTTCAGCTTCATTTATTTTTGCATGTCTCTGTCCAGTTTTCCCAGCACCATTTATTGAATAGACTATCTTCACTCCAACGTAAATTTTTGCTTCCATTGTCATAGATTAAATAACCATATAGGTGGGGATTTATTTCTGGCCTCTCTTCTGTTCCATTGATCTATGTGTTTGTTTCTATGCCAGTACCATGCTTTTTTGATTACTATAACCTTGTAATATGATTTGATGTCAGGTATCATAATACCTCCCACTTTGTTCTTGTTTCTCAAGATTTCCGTGGATATTCGAGGTCTTTTATGGTTCCATATAAGCCAACAGACATATGAAAAAATGCTCAACCTCACTAATCATTAGAGAAATGCAAATAAAAACCACAATGAGATACTACTTCACTCTGGTCAGAATGGTTACCATCAGTAAACCAACAAACAAGTGCTGGCAAAGATGTGGAGAAAAGGGAAACTTCATGCCCAGTTGGTGGAATTGCAGATTGGTGCAGACACTATGGAAATCAGTATGGAGGTATCTCACAAAACTGGAAATGGAACTACCTTATGACTCAGCAATTCCACTCTTAGGTATCTAACCAGAAAAATCCAAAACGCTAATTTGAAAAAATATATGCACCCCTATGTTTATTGCAGCACTATTCAAATAGCCAAAACATGCAAACAACTGAAATGCCCATCAGTAGATGACTGTATTAAGAAACTGTGGTATATTTATACAATGGAGTATTTACTTGGCCATAAAGAAGAATGAAATCTTACCATTAGCAACAATATGGATGGACCTACAGAACATTATGCTAAGTGAAATAAGTCAGCCGGAGAAAGACAAATACCCTATGATCTCATTTACATGTGGAATCTAAAGAATAGAAAATATGAATAAACTAATCAGAAGCAGTCTCAGAGATATAGAGAAAAATCTGAGGGTTGCTAGATGGAAGGGGGGTGGGGATGAGGGAGAAGGTGAGGGGATTAGAAAACACAGATTGGTAACCACAATATTGCCACGGGAATATGAAAAACAGTTTGGGGAATATAATCGATAATGTTGTAAAGATTTTGTAGGGCGTCAGATGGGTACTTGTCTTATTAGGGATGCCATTTGATACATGGAGTAGATGCCTGACCACTGTGCTGTACACCTGAAGCTGGATACTACTGAATGTCAACTATAATTTAATACAGTAATACCTTGGTTTGCGAGCATAATTCGTTCCAGACACCAACTACTCATATTGCAAGACATCACTTGTTTACCAAGTTAAAATGTATTCGAAATGTTTGCTTGTCTTGTGGAATACCCACAAACCAAGTTACTCGCAATCTAAGGTTTTACTGTATATATGTAGTCACAGGCTGTGGAGTACAGCATAGGGAATAGAGTCAATGTAATTGTAACAGCTATGTACAATGTCAGAGGGTAGTAATTTGGGGAGAGGGGCTGTCACTTTGTGAGGGGTGTAAATGTCTATCGATTACATTGTTTTGTATACCTGAAGATAATAATACTTTTAAAAAAGGATTAATTAGGGGAAATACCTGTGAGGGGAGGCCAGGAGAGCTATCAGACCACATTGAAGGTCTAACCTTTGTGAAGGAAGGAAGGAAGGAAGGAAGGAAGGAAGGAAGGAAGGAAGGAAGGAAGGAAGGAAGGAAGGAAGGAAGGAAGGAAAGAAGGAAGGAAGGAAAATTGAGTGAAAGAGTTTAAATCTATAATAAGCCTGA
>NW_017731610.1:2021970-2027820 GCF_001890085.2 Hipposideros armiger | reverse complement strand
AATCTACATTATAAGAAAGGAAAAAATAACTGTATTAAAATTGTAATATTCAATATACACAGATAACAAAACACGAATACAAGCCATATGTATACCTGTTTTTGGCACCCCCTGTAGGTAATAAAAAGAGATGGTAAATGAGGAAGAAAGAAGTGAGAAGAGATGTAAGAAGAAACAAACAATATTCAAGGCTGATTGCAGGATTCCTCTTGGGGGAGAGGGGAACCTCTTTTATATAAAAGCTCACCTGAATAAGCATATTTGGGGACATAGTCAAAATGTGCCATAGTAACTCAGAGAGATCAGTAAATCACCCTGCATCAGAACTACAGAGGAATTCTAGAGTTTAAGAGGTGCCCAAAGAGAAGGAAGGTGAGGGAGTGGAGAAAGAAATGGAGATGAAATGTTAAAGCCAGGGGATTGAAAAAAAAAAAGTGGGCATTGAGAACTACCTGTGGCAGCTTTGAGAGAACTTTCAAATAGCATCCATATTTAAAAGTGTAAATTTCCCCCAAACATGCCATTATGTTATGTGTGTTTGTGCCTTTGCACTTGCTACACCCTCTGCCTAGGATTCTTTCCCTCCAGCTATACAACATTCATTCATGTTTACATATCCTAATAGAGGCTTTTCTCCTCTGTGAAGCCTTCTGTGATGCTTACAAGCAGAGCTAATAGCTGCTTCCTCTTTACTGCCCACTGTTACACAGTGGATTTCCCCATGATTGCATTGATGGGATGCTGTGTGCTCACATCTGCTTCCCCTCTTCCCCTTACCACACTCTCACGCCATGCCCGCACTGAAGTCAAGGATCATGTCTTACTGGTCTCTGTCACTCCATTGCATAACACACCATCTGGAATAGAGGAGGCTTCCTATAGATACCAGCTGTTCTGACGGCTCCCTTGTCAAACTTGAGGGTGAAAATATATATATATATATATATATATATATGGACCATGCTAGTTTCAGATTAGAAATTTGTAGAAAGTTAGGACTGTACAGTATGAAGATAGAGTGATTCTGGATCTTAGGGTACAAAGGGGAGTAAACATTGTCGAGGACCAAAAAGGATAGTTAGAAGGAAAACTAGGCAGAAAAGAGAAAAGATGATCAAGAGAGATGATGCAATGATGGGACTGAGCCCCACTCCCCAAATGATTTTTGTCAAAGGCAGTAATAGACACAAGCAGTGACAGGGACATGGCAATGGCCTGGGGAAAATGGCAACTGCAAAGCTTCCAACAGGTGCACCTTGAAGGACAAGTGTTCTGAGCCCCAGCAGAGCTTGTAAAAAACAACTCCTTAAGATCAGGGCAATTGGGCTGCAGCCCAAGTCCCTGCTAATGACTCATAATCTGCCAGCTGTGAAGGTGGAAAGTCATGAAGAGGGATGGAGGAAGAAGGGGAGACAGGACAAAAGAAGGCAGAACAAAGGAGAGAATAAGAAGAAAGAACTAGGAAAGAAAGAAAAGGAGCAAAGATGGAGAGGAAAAACCTCATCAATATGCAAAGCTGGGGCCGGCTGAGTGGCTCAGTTGGTTAAGAGCTCACTGAAGAGTTTGAGCTCTGAGCAACAGCGGTTCGAGTCCAGCCCGAGCTGAGCAGCCGCTGAGCTGCCAACAGGTAGCAGGATGGCTCAGCTAAAAAAAAAAAAAAAATGCAAAGCTGACTTTGATGGAAATGTCTCTTGCCTGACTGAACAGGTGTTATTTCTTCTTTAATTAATAGTATCCATATATTTCAATATTCAAAAGAGATGGCCCTATGGAGGTAATCAGTGCTGCCAAATTCTACATGTATCTTCATTCTTTCTGAGATATTTTATAAATATACAAATATGTCTTATTTCCTCCACAATTTTTATACAAATATTATATATTATACATACATACTATGCATACTCTTCTGCAATACACTTAAATACATCTGTAAGTTCACTGCCACTGCATAAACAGCCCCCTTCATTTTAATGGCTACCTTAAATTCCATTGAATGCTTTTATACAAATTTGAGTAGTCTCTTACTGGTGAACAGTTCAATTGTTTCAATCTGCTGAAATGTAACAGTGTGTTCTTGTGTATATAGGCACACACATGCACAGTTTCAAACATCCAGTAATATATTTGCTGGCTAATGGAATTTCTGCATCAGAATATATGGGCTATCTGATTTTGGTGAACATGTCCCATCACGGCTATAGGTGAGGTACCATTCTACATCTGCATGACTGCTGTGATGTGTGTGCCTCCTTCCCTCTCATCACATCAAAGCAGGATGCTTATGCTACCAAACTCATGGCTCTTAGCCACTCTTGGGGGTAAAGAACAGCATTTCTATTCAGTTATTTATATTTTTAGACATCAGTTTTACATAATTGAATTATTATAATTTGGGGTTCATAGTACGTTATTATCATTAAACCTTGCACGGCTCTCTTTGACTACATCTTGTTTGTTTAACTACTTAATTAATTAGTTGCCATAGTTACATGCATGATCCTCACCACACAATCCCAAAACTAAAACATTAGCTTGATATACCTACAACTAAACTGACATTTCTTTGCCATGTTTTCAGGGGCTGGCATTCTCTATTCTAAGAAACAATACAAGGTAACCCTTACCTCCTGTATTACATGTGTGTTCTGCACAACTGTCTGACAGAATTCAGGGTACCACGACCTTGTGCCTGCTGCCTCACCCACCCACACTCATATCTACTGCCACCAGCTGCATTCACTCTCATTCACCCTCTTGGTAATCTCCCTGGAAGTCCCACTGCTAAGTTGAGAGACTAGAATTCAGGGAGATATCAAATTTGTCTGCTGCAATGGTAATGAGAGAGGTACCACCACCCCAACCACAATGACCAAAGCTGTTCCCCCTTCCTGACATATACCGGAGGTGCCAAAAAAATGTATACAAGTGGACACTTTGGTCAACGTTGCTCAAGCAGTAGTTCACCATAATCAGAAGTGTCTGGACGCTGATGGGAACCACTTTGAGCACCTCTTGTAATTGCAGAAGTCACACGTGACTTGTATTCATCTTTTGTTATCGGTATATATTGAGTATTACAATTTTAATACAGCTTTCCTTTCTTGAAATGTGTATATATTTTTTTGACAACCTCTGTATTTCATGAGCTAGGGGCTCCTTTGCGTTCACATCAGAGCTGTCTGTGTGGAGAAAGACAGAGGATTTACTAACACACGATAGAGTGAGAGGACCATGGGGAAGGGTATAACTCCCTATCCATTAAAGACCACGGCGAACGGTTCTCAGTATTTCACTTCAGCTCATACTCTGCCATAAAACTAAGGGCACAGAAGAATATCTCCATGAATGTCCCTTCACACATTGTGTCTCACCTTCCCTCCCATCCCTTCTTAACTATCATCCCCAGGGACATCCGCCATGTTAGAAGTGGAAACTGTTCTGCCGGTGAACTTGGTAATGCAGACCCCACACTTCCTCTTCATAATCTACTGACCTTAGAGTGTTCCTGCTAATCTGCATTTTACTTTTTACTCCATCAGAGTGTCTGATGATTTGAAACCCACAAGAAACTACTACATTTACTATGCTCTCTCTCCAAACTATATTTTAAAGCTCTTCTCTTTATACCCATGTCCACACTACACTTTACATGTTTTTTTTTAATCTGTTCACTTATATATCTTATTGAAAAATTCTAAAGATGGATGAACTCCAATACATCACTTTTTTTTTTTAAAGATTTTTATTGGGGAATTGGGGGATGGTAACAGCGCTGGGGAATTGGGGGAAGGGGAACAGACAAGTTGCTGTCCTTTTGTTCTTCAGTCTAGTTGTGGAGGATGTTGCTTCACAGNAGGAAGGAAGGAAGGAAGGAAGGAAGGAAAGAAGGAAGGAAGGAAAATTGAGTGAAAGAGTTTAAATCTATAATAAGCCTGAGGAAGTTTCACATGGTGAGTGAGGAGTCCTTAGGCCAAAGACAGAGAGAACAGCTATGAGAAGACTGCCATGTCCCAGGAAGCGGTCTGTAGGAGGAGCCTTGCTATTTTCAGCCATTTTTTGGCAGAACCTGTGGGATGCAGTCTCAGCATGAATGTGGGGGTAGATGTCAGAGTGCAGCATCTGGAACCACCAGTCCACTTTATGCACCCTGTATCCGGAGATCTGAGAGGTGCATACTCATGGCCACCACATGAAGGCACTGAGGAACTCAGACATAATTCCACTGAGCCCACAGAGCTAAAAAGTGTCAGAGTCTGTCTCCGGGATTTTTGTCCCAGACTCACGCTTAAAGCGTAGTACACCTTGAAGTAGGAAAAAGTCGTATTAGATTTCTATTTGAGAAAACTCATTCTGGTAACTAGGCAACGAATGGAATAACACGTTGAAGAGAAATTGAAATGAAAAAGACCAGAAAGGAGACTGATGCAGTCACCTAAAAAAAAATTTAAAAAAAATAATATATTTTTTTTAAGATCTAAATGAAAAAAGAGTAGCAGGAGAGACAGGAGCATTTCAAAGATATTTAGAAGAATCCATAGGATTTGGTGACTGACAGGATGTGGGGAAGGAGAGGAAAGAGTGGAAAGAGTGGAACGATGTAAGTGTTTCCAGTGGTAGGAGATTTAGACTATTTGCTGAAATTGAGACTATAACACTGGCTTGGGGAGAAAAGAGTGAATTCTTGCTTTGGATCTATTGAGCTTGAGAAGTTATTATGTGTCCAAGACTTTAGTAGGCACAGTGGAACCCTCTATACTGCAAAAAAACATATTTTTGTCTTTTGCTAGATTTTTATTATTTACCACTATTTTGTATAATTTACTGGAAAATGAATTAATAACACTGGAAAATAGGTATGTTTATAAGAATGAGCACTTTATTGGTGTTGAGATTGATGCTTGGGTTGGTTAATGTTCCAAGCTCATGTAGCTTGTGAGGGACAGGATCATTGTAAATGACAGTTACTAGTTTCCTGCTGTCTGCAAAAAGCTTTATCCTTTGGGTGTAAGAAGATAAAAAGTTGAAGATAAAAGTTGGAACCTAATTGAGGCTTTGAACAACAACAGACTAGAAGATTAAGTTTCACCCTCTGAAAAAAGATTGAATGTTCAAGCTCTTTAACATACTTTCAGAGTAGATCATCATAATAAACCGGTAGGATACTCATGGAATATTCCCATTTTATAGGGAGGTAAGTGGCTTGCCCAAGGTCACATGGATCTTGGATCAAGAAACCAAAGTATGATATCAAGTCTTCAGGTTCCGTGTTCAGTGGGTGAGTTATAGAAAGTTCTTGAATTTAGAAGTGGGAAAATTATAGCAGTGCCCTAGGAGGACTTATCTTGTGTCCAAGATCAGAAAGAAGTGGAAGGCAGGGAGGCCAAACACACAAGTGAACAGGGTGAAGGCTGACATTTTCTTATGACATGAACACAGCTTTACAATCAGGGTGTTACTGCAACACTTATCTGCAATAGCATGAAACCAAATGACAGACCTGTCCCAACCTGGTGTATTAAACCTCACAGATGAGTCACACCAGCTTCACTGTGCTGCGGTTCGCAAGGCAGTTGTGTAACTTTTATAAGCCTATTTTTATTCTGATTTGATGAGCGGTGAGATCTTAGGTTCAGCCACTGGCATCAAACAAAAGTCAGCTTTGTGGATAGAACAGTAGCAACAAAAGAAACACAAACTCAAGGTGGTTCCCCAGTGATAGTATTCAATTTGTTCCCCAAGAAATACATTTATTTATACATTTATATGCAGAGGGTGCCAAAACATTATAAGAAAGGAAAAAATAACTATTAAAATTGTAATACTCAATATACACAGATAACAAAACAT
>NW_017731610.1:1967963-2018375 GCF_001890085.2 Hipposideros armiger | reverse complement strand
GAGGGCAGTGTCACTGGCCCTCATATGTGGGATCCGAACCGGGGCCCTCTGGTGTCCCAAGCCAGTTCTTAACCAACGCACCACTCAGCCGGCCCACTTCACCTTTTTAAATTTGTTTTTTATTGAGGTAACATTGGTTTATAATGTTATATAAGTTTCAGGTGCACAACATTATAAATAACATCTGTGTTTAATCTGTGATGCTCACCACGACAAGCCTACTGTCAATTCATCACCACACCATTGACCTCCCCTCAGCATTTCACCCTCACGTGATCCAAGGAGCCTCCAACCAGACGAGTTTTGCCACTGTAAAATAATTGAACCTAATCTCAGTTAAAATTTCAACCCTGCCCAGAAATAGTTTCTCATGTATTTCTAGTTATCCTGCTCTTCCAACGTTTGTAAAGTCAGACCCCTCCCTTTTCCTCTCACTGTTAGTAGATATCACTTTCTTCTACTTTACAAAAACATTTAAAACCTTCAAGTTGAAAGTATTTGAAATTTCTATCATTAATTCACAAACCCACATTAGTAAGTATCTCTGGTGACACTAGTGCAATCCACTTTAATAGAGCAGAGGATGTGAGGGAGCCAAGTTGGACTGGGTTTAAGAATGTTTCTGGGACAAACTTTTTAGTCAAAGTATTTTAGGATGAGTCAATAAATGAACAATAAAGAAACGAATGTGAAAAATAAGGCAGGGAGAAAAATAGGCACAGATCAAGATGCGTTTGTGTAGTTTTTTAACTCGTTATCCTACTTTATCTTTTAGAAGCGTCAGACAGTGGTGATCTCTCTCATCTCCAAACACTCCATTCTCTGGCTGCCTGATTTGGTGCTAGCTCGCTAGCTTCCTCTGCCCAGCCATTAAATGTTGGTGATTCTCAGCGATTATTCATACACTGTCCTCTGGTCTCGTGATGCTTACACAGTAGGCAAACATATCCATTTTCTGAGGTCCAGTAATAATCGATTTGCCAATGATTTTCAAGTTTGTATATTCTACATGGTCTTTTCTTCAGATGTCCAGACACAGTGTTGAATGAACCTCGCCATTTGGGTGTCTTTCGGGTGCTTCATCTCCCTCAGGGCCTTCTCAGTGTCATTAGGGTGTAGTCTAAGTTCTACCTTGCATGGTCTGGGCTCCGCCATGCTCTTCCTCTTCATCTAGTGCCGTTCACACTCATCATCGAGTCCCTGGCAAAACTTCAGGTCTCCAAATAGGCCACAAGCATTCTTGTGTTTTTTCCATTGCCTGGAACACTCTTCTCATCTCATCAGTAGCTCCTCGTCTTGTTCTTTCTCACCGTTAGACTTCTATTCATTTATTGCTCCCTAGGAGAAGCTTTCTTTGACTTCCCAGAGGAGGTAAGCTTCCCTGTGTTACATTTGTATGGCAGGCCCTATTTCTGTATTATACACTGTCCTATTTCTCACTACATTTCAAGCTCTGTCTTCTTCAGAAAGCTATCAATTCCACAACAGTGGTGCTCTCGCTGTCATTGATGGCCGTGTGTCCAGTCCCTTATGGTAGTGGCCTCTAGAAACCCCCATTATTCATGTTCCCCTGGGCAGGACCTGCATCAGTAACACCTGGCCTCCTTCTTGCCTCCACCCCAACTCCACCCCCACACTTACTCTTTCTCAGGGACACACAAAAAACTCAGGTGATTCATGAATCTGGGAGAAGGATGTGTAGAAATGTCACTCTCCTCCTTTGGCCACTTGGCTAACAGGCAGAAAGCAACATTTTCCAACAGTTTTATCAGGATATTTTGATTTTCATCTCTCAGGTTATTTTAATCTCTGTCTCAACTGGGTCCAAGTTCAGGCAGAGAAGGGGAATTTTATTTATTGACCCCACCAAAATGTCAAAATAACTCAGTGGCTATCCCATTGTAGCTATACATCTGTTGAATAAATTTATGAAAGAACTTACTAGTGAATCAAATTTGAGGTTATGAAACAATAAGAGAATAAAAGAGGGCTTCAGGCTAGAAAGAAGAATAAAAATAAGGATGGTAGAGAGGAAGGGGAGATGGCAGAATAAAGAAAGGATTTAAAAAGAAGGAAGATTATGCAGGTTATTTAATGCAGATTATTTCTTTAATCTTGAAAACAATCCTGGGTAGAAAATAAAGAAGAAGGAGACATAATTAAAATTATGGCCAAAAAAAAAAAAAAGTCTGAGAAAAGATTCATTTTCAGGATAGCATATCAAGGGGGCAAATCTCTAGATAAAAATCAGAAATAATAGAGTTAGAGTTGCAAGAAACTTAGAGACTATGTGGTACATTTTGTTTATTGAAAGGTGAGAAAACAGTTTCTCAAGGTCATACAGCAAGTGGAAAGTAAACCTGAGACCAAGGCCAGGTTTGTTGACTCTCAGCAGAAAGCCATTTTGTTTCCCTCTGCTGCCTCCTTCAATATGTCAGGAATCTAAAGAAAGTTCAAAAAGAAGACTCTACTGGGAAATTGGGAAAACTGGAGGAATAATGAAAAATGTAGCATGGGGTGAGAAAAGCGAATTAAAAAAGAAAGGAGTCACTTCTAATTCATAGATGTTTTACTTTATTCATCATTTAATATCTGTTATTTAATGGTGATTTGGCACCTAGAATGGGAGAACAAAAAAATAATGAAAATATGATGCTGACAATTTCATCCATCAATCTGAAATATAGAGTCCTGGCAGATCTAAATTCAGAATCAAAAGTCTTTATTTGGAACAGTCCAGTATGGTCAACCAAATACCGATTTTTCACAGTTCTCTCATCTAAATTAGAAAAAGAAATGTCATCTGACTATAACACACACCCTATTGTTGTCTGCCTTCCAAAGAAACATAAATCATCCACAAGTTAAAGGAACGCGCATGTTATTTGGGGGTATTTTTCCGTTTTCCACAAGAAGTAGTAGAGAGGGAGGGAGGACAAGTGATAATGATTTTCATTTTAAAGCCAAATGTTGTATTCGCATTCTTTAGTGGTTTTATCTGTTCACATTTTGAGATAACAGCAAGTATGGAGCCATTAAAAATAGACCAAAACTGATACATATTTTCTAGGTTTAATTTTATTGTATTGCACACGTAGTGTTTTCAAAGCGTGTAATGTACCATGTGTCTTTGGCCTTCTGAGAATACAGGCCTTGTACACACTGTCTGGGAAAGCAAGGAACCTGCACAGGTACATGCGATTCTATACTGAGCTTATCCTAACAAGCATGAAGCAGGAAAGAAAACATCTGTCAATAAAAATAATTAACTCTTTTCTTCTGAGCTGTTGACATTCACCAGGTAGTGTTCTCAGATTTTACATAGATTTCCTGCCTTAACCCCCATCGCAATCTGTTCAGGAATGTCATATTAATAAACCCACGATCCAGATGAGAACTCTGGGACAGAGAGAAAGTACTTAGCTTTCCCTAACTTCCAGAGCTATAGAGACACTAATTACATCCCCAGAGCTTCATAAACATGACTTGGAAGTCATGCAAAAGAAATCAGAAGCATCGTTTTATGGAAATAGAGTTGTAGTACATGTGCTTTTGTTAAATGGCTTCTGAGAGCTCATGTAAAACATCAAATCAGGCATCTTGGGGACGAATGTATGTACTTTTCTCTAAATCACCCACAAGCAAGATAGAGGTTTCATGGTGGAGTTGATATTGAACTTAGCCCATAAATTTTAAAACGGCAATTGGTAAAGGGGTGGTTGTCCCAGGCTAAGCGGTAACTAAGAGGCAAGACAAAGATAATGGACATACTGGGGCATCTGGGAAGGAACAGGAGACGAGGGTGGCTCCTGTGGGGTGAGAGACGAGCTTGACCAAGTAGGCAGGACCCATCAGCAAAGGCCTTGAGTGTGAGGCTCAGGAGCAGGGGGGCAATTGCAGATTTTCAAAGGCTCCAATTTGTCCTGGATTGATGATTGGGTAGTTCTAAATTGAACCCAGACTTCCCATTGTTCAGAATAGACCTAGTCTTGGCAAAGCTTCAATTCAAGAACCTTTTAGAAGTTCATTAAATATCTTGAAAGCTTTTTCAAATGCCAAAGGGCCTCAGCACTCCATTTAAATGTAAATATACTGAGAGTTTAAATTCTAAGGTTTAAGAATAAATGGAGGAAAGTGCTTGGAAATAAATGTGGTTTGGGAAAAAGAAATGGAAAAGTGATGAACAGTGAGGGACCCAGGAAAGACCTCAATGTATCCAGTGTGGCAGGTTTTCGAAAATCAGTGGAGCCGACATGCCCGTTCCCTGGCACTAATCATAAGTCAGAGAATTCAAAAGTTGACATCAGGAGAACAGCCGCTGGACATCGAAATACAAGAGAATAAAACCACAGGATGAAAGCTCAGCTGGGTTTGGGCAGAGTTATGCTTCCAGGTGGCTGTTTGTATTAGAAATCTGTCAGGTCTGGATCTGTGATGAAGAAGTGACTGAACCGACTCTGGTCTACAGAGAAGCCCTGGTCCCATCCAGATGGCGCTCATGCTTACATGGTGATGATCATAATCTTTCTTCCGCTTCTCAGTAGCATCCATGTCAGTGCTCTCCTAGGACTTCAACAGGAAATTGGTTTTATAGAAGATTGTCTTGAAGACAAAGGAGATAATGAATGCTGAATTTTTTAATATTGCCAATTTGAAAAAAGAAGGCAGAGAAACAAAAAAGACAAGGCTAAAATATAAGTTTGCCATTGTTTGTAATGAAGAAACAGGCACAGCAGATTTTTTAAATTCTTACCCCTTCCTCTATCTCTAAATCAATTTATGAGACATGTGATTTTTATTTTATTAAATTCTATATTGTTTATAAAACATGTAAGCAATACAGATTTTTTTTCTGTTTTTATAAAAGTTGTGTATTATGTTAAATACCTATATTATTTATATGTTTCTATAAAGCAATATGGTTATTATCATAAACATAAAATTATTTAATCATCTTAAAAAATACAAAATGAGCAATAAAAATGTATTGATAAACTCACCACAAAGATATAAAACTGTTCATATGTTCATTCAGATTGTTTCCAGTCTTATATCATAAATGTACTCATTCACACATAAAATTTTTGACAAAACTGGAATCATGCCATATGTAAATTATGTTTAAAGATCTATATTATCTATAGCTTTCTATAAAACAATGCTGGGGTTCAAAATTTTTAGGAAAAAGTCTACCACTTTCCCTGTTAACCTTTAATTTAAAAGATTGTAAAAGGTGTTTTCCAAACTACTAGAAACCTGAGGGTAGAGTTATCCTGGGATGGTGGCACTGACCCCATTTTCGCTCCTCAATAAGTATGGAACCTTGCAGATTCAGAGCTTGGTTCTAGAAAGAGGAAATCAACACTGGGGAACATCTCCTTAAAAGAAGCACATGCAGTATTAGCGCAAGTATTTCTGGAATCATGCTGTAAGGTCTTGTATAAAGAGGGCAGCGGTTTGGTAAAAATTGAACTTGATACATCCCGCAACACCCGCTCTTGCAAGGGGTGACACAGCTTTGAGAAACCAACAGGGATTCTGGGGACCAAGGAAAGCATGCTGAGTTAGTGCTCTGCCTCTGTGTGGCCACCTCACTGCTGTTAGGATTTGTGTTTGTGGCCAATTAAAATGGACATTTCATATAATCATGCTTCCGTGTGTTTACACATGTGAGTGTTTGTGTGATCATGTGTGTTCTTCATGCCAGTTCACAGCTCACCAGGAAACCTGTGCTCCATATACAAGCAGGATCAGGAATTGAAATAGCTCTGGATTCTCCATATTTTTATTATAAAATATTTCAAACACACAGAGAATTGTACAGGATAACATAAAAATGCGCCCAACAAGGAGCTGTGATGTGATAATTTTGAGGTGTTTATTTTGGAACTTTTTACCAACGTGATTATGTGTAGTTGCAACTGTTTTTGTGCCCCTCCTTGAACCCATTTTCTCCCTTTCTCCAGATATAACCGTTACTCTGAAGGTAATATGTATTTTAAGGAAGAGGGCTTATTCTGAGAATACCTGGTCGTCGTGCGCCAGGCATGCAGGGCCTGGTTCTATCATATTCTGATGGAACTATGTCTTCATGTGTCTCTAAACCTTTTGCAATTATTATGTCATTCTTACTGCCAACAATATTGCTAGCTGGTTCTACAAAGCATTCCCAAGAATAGCCTTTCCAAGATGATCTATACTGCCAGAAATGTCCTTCTCTCTTTGGGGGGAGTTCTTTAGGATGAGGGGGAAAGAAAAAGCCACTCGGGGTTGTGTTCAGTTGTTCTCCATGAGACGCGTAGTACAGTTTCTTGTTTGGCTTCCATGTTGGGGCCTGAAGTACCATTCATCAGTCCCCAAAACTCAGCCATATCTACCTATGCTTCATGACCACAGTCAAGAATCCTGTCAGGAAGTCTCCAGGTGTTTTTTTTTTTCAATCTATGATACTGGTTCTCCTTCCTGATATAACCTAAATAAAGAATCTGGGTCCTGACAGGGCACATTGTTCCTAATTCTCTTCAGTGGTCCAAGATTTACTCTGACTGAAGCCTCAGGCATTGACCTGCAGTGTATTCAGTATGCACTAAGAAGGTGGCTACTTAGTGTCTCCATGTCTGTAGCTCTGGCCTCTGCTGGCAAGAGGCAAATCTGCAGAGAGGGACAGCCAACTTCATGCTCCAGTTGTGGTTCCCTGCAATGTCCTCCTTCTCTCCCACATTCTCTTATAATTTTTTATCTTCAACCGTCCAAATTCTTTCACAAGCATCAGCTCATTGAAACTGCATAATAGCTTTACAAGGTAGTTAGTCATCACCGTCCTTGTCACCAGAACTAAGGTTCAATGAGATAAAGCACTTTCTTGAAGCATGTTCTCCTGGAAAGTGGTGAAGCCAATTCTATCAAAGTCTTATAAATCCAACCCCACGTTCTTCTCCCTAGAACAAACATGTTCTGTCTAATTCTATTTCTTTTCTGTTAAAACCAAGTTAACGTAATGCTTTGCATAAAATGAATAGTGCTAACTCGCTAGAAGGATATCAGATGAAATTGTGGCAAGACTCAATAAACAAGTGAAAAATAAATAGTTGTAATCTACAAAGAGTCTGAATTCATATTCCTTCACAAATGATTTCAAATCTTAGTCCACATTAAGGAAAATGAAACTGGAAGTCATAATGAGTTCATTAGGAATGAGGCTTACACAGGAAATGTAATGTGGCAGTTCAGTCAGGAGACCTGCAGTTGAATGACAGATCTTGCCTTTACATCAAAACGTTGCTGAATGAGTGCACACTATTCTAAGTTAAAATAAAAGATTTAAGGTAGTCATGCATCATTTCTTATGATTCTCCTATTTCACTGACCAATTTGATTAGCCACTGGTCTCATTGGCATCAAATAAGAAGATGTCTACTGCAAGTAAAATAAGGAACAAATAAAAGGCTCCAGATTTGGTGCTAGAGGAGAAGAAGGGAGGTCCAATCCACGACAGGGACAGATGCCAAGTCTGAGTTGTGGCTGCATTTCCATTTAGTGTTCTCTTTCCAGCTGCCTTCTCATTCTGAGGACCCCAGTGTGCCACCCAAGTCAGCCAGGAGGCCATGTCAGCTGTATTCAGAGGAATTTTGCCCTCTGAGAGCTGCCTCACAGAGAAGGGATGCTTTTGTCCTTTGTCTCTGGGGTACATCATAATCCCAATGTAGGCAGTACATTGGGGGGGGGGACGGAGGGGGAAGGGTGCAGGGGCTCTATTGAATGGTAGCAAGAGTGGATGGAAAGCCCACAGTGAGTCTGGCACCTGCACCTCAGCCGGAGCTCAGATGCCCAGAGCAAATCCTCGTCCATCATCCAGGGTCAGTGAAGCTTGAAAGTGAGAGCCAAACCCACAGACACCATCTGGGGAAGTAGAAAGAACCTATAAAACAAGAATCAGAAAAATTGGCTTTGAGGCTTGGCTGTGACTCTTTACAATAGGACTATTCTGGGCAAGTCATAAAATGGCTCTGGGTCTAAGTTTCTTTCACTTATAAAATGGGGATAATCATTTCTAGCCCACCTGCCTCAGACATCTTTGTGAATATAGGGAGTGGACACTTTCCCTGCATTTCTTCTGGAGGGAAACTTCTGCCCTTCTCCCCGTGTTTTTGCCTCTCTTCATTCTTCTGTTAGCAGCTTCTTCAAAGTGAGGTGAAGGTGTTAATTTATAGATGTAGGACATTTACTGAAGCTTGGTATACTAGTGGCCCCAAACATCAATATCTACACGTGGTCTTCATCCTTGCTGGTCAGAAGTTGACTTGGGTGCGATTATCCTCCTACTGAGGGCAGGTGACTATGGCCTCATCTGAAGCTCAGGCATTTCTATCTATTGAGGAGTAGCTATAAAGGAATAGACTCCAGTTCCAAACTTCATTCTTACCCTCCATTATATATGGAGCCTCGCATCATGAGCTAGCAGCACTGTGCCCTCAACCTCTCATCTGACAATCCATAGTTTGTATAACAGCTTTGGTCAGAAACCTGGAGAATAGGGGTTAGATAGTCATACAACAAAAAAACCACCCCAAATCTCCAACAGGAAAGCTCAGAGGACATATGTCCTATGAAATAATTGATTCAATACAAAAGAGAATAAAAGGTACAAATGATGAGTATCATCACTTCAGCCTCATGGATTGTTGCAAAGGGTAAAAGGGAAGACACCATTTTCACATAGAAATGCAAAACTGTGATCTTGACCTTGAGTTCTTGACTCCTGCAGAGTTGTACCTACTAACCAGTTCAGCTCACTTCCACCAAAAATGCAACATGGCTTAGATGAATGGCCAGAGATTTCTATTGAGCAACTTAGCTTTTCAGTTCAAGCAAGTGATCTCAGACAATGCAATTAATCATCTTATGCCTCAGTATTCTTTTCTTTAAAATGTACTTCATTGGAGCACTTCCTGCATTAACAGGGACTTTGGGGAAATGAGATAATAACTAGGAAAGTTCTTTGTAAAGCACAAAACAGAAGTACACACACACAAATGTACATATAGGCTGTGCTCCACCGTGGAGTACAGCGTAATGAATAGAGTCCATGGAGTTGTAACAGCTATATACAATGTCAGAGGGGGAGTAGATTAGGGGAGGGGTGTAAATGTCTAACTATTACATTGTTTTGTACACCTGAAACTAATAAAATATTTTTTAAAAATTTAAAGATGCTACTTCTCCACCTCAAAAATAAATATACATATATAGGTTCTAAATTTTGAGACTACATATATTCCCCTCTTCTTTCTTCGGGCAGACTTTTTAAGCACCTAGTATGAGTCAAGCATAGTGCTAAGCTTTTGTAGCATATGGCCTTTCATTGGAACCTCACGCCAACTCTTTTGAGATGGAATTTACCATCATCTCTTTACTGATAAGCAAAATAAGCCTTGGAGGGATGCTCTTCACTGGCCATGAGGCCAGGTGTGGCAGTCTTTCTGAACTTCTGACTGAGTTGCAGTGAGTAGTCAGGTGAATAGTTACCCCTAAACCTCCTATCACCTGTTTTAACCATATTACCTTGAGTGAGGTCTGATGAGGCCAGATGTAGATCAAGCAAGAGAAATCGGAAGAGGTGTACCCTTTCCTTATGCTGGCCATTCCCTGGAGAGAGCATAACAAGCCACGCAGGGCCACATGGGGATGTACCTAAGTCAGTGACAAGGCAGAGAGAGGAACTGTGATGAACATATTTTATTGTGGTTCCTGCAGGGAGGAGTGGGAAAGACAGGGCAGACAGGCCTCGCGTGGGCTGGTGTGAACAATTTCAGCAGGATCAGGAGCATAGGGCTGGCCTTGGTTGCCTGTCTCCTGGCCCTGGGACAATTCAGGCAGGTGTGTCATGGTCTGAAGTATAATATCCTGAAAAAGCAAAAGGATAAGCATCTTAATTGGCTGCTCAACAAGGCGAACTGACCAGCTAGAACCTCCAAACTGGGTCAAGGTAGTACACACACACAAAAAAAACACTTGATTACACCACCTAATATTTAGAGGATACAGCTGACATTTTACTATAATTTTACTTTCTTTTAAAACTATTTAAGAAGATAGTATATGGACTGGTAATATAAAAAGTAAGAAATTCAGCCTACGGTCAAACCTCAGCTATCCTGCTTACTAACCATATGACCTTGGACAAAGTATTTAACCCTGTTTATATCCCCCATTTTTATAAATATGGCACTAGAATTTAATTAGATAGTGCCTTATAGTGAATTCTCTATATATGCTAGCTTTAAAAAAAAATCCAATACCTAAATAAAGTTACATAAACATGCATTTGATACCTTGAATAATTTATGAGTTTTGCAAACTTATCCTACTCAAATAGAATTTAAATGAGAAGTTAAAACAACTCATTATAGAATATAAGGTCAAGTTTATTGGAATGAAGTAAAAATAAAATGTAATTATAAAATTTGAAAATCTTGGAATCTCTTAAACTAGTAATAAAAATGATTCCCGTAAAAACTAATGCATGTTTGTTTCAGTATATCCATCTTAATGATAAGGTCACTGAAAATTAGTGAAGGGGATATATCATATGTCCAAGATATATTTAATATAGTTAATTCACCCATTGTCTCACTACTAATGCAGAAGTAAATTGCAAAGGAAAAATGTCAGACTAGAGTAGAACCTTGAGATCCATCATTTTAGAAATGGACTCCTATGGTGAGAGACAAATCCCATCTGTTAATATCCCTGAAGAAACTGAGTCCTCATGATTCATGGGGCAAACCAGGTTCAAGTCCACTTCCCTTAGCGGGGCTTTAGATTTTCCAGGAGGCCAAGCATCAGATATCCATTCAGAACAGAGCCAGAAATAGCCCCATGGGAGCAGATGCCTATGACTTCTACTTCATAGCACACATTCTGTAGTTCTCCATTTGTCTGGTGTTCTTCCGCAGTATAGAAAACTGGGGGAAAAATACTGGATGAGGGTCATGGCAGCTGTATGGGTTTGCAGAAGTCACTCCTCACTTTGAGCCTCGTTATTAAAATGTATATGATACTCATCTGACAAGAGTGCTAACTTGTGTGGCCAATTTGGAGACTAGCACACACTAGCTCCAATATAAGTGTTTATTTGGTCTTAGTAGGTTCTCACTAAATGTTTAATGTAATTTACCTTTTATTCTCTCAAGCACCATAATTCCTTTCAAGGTCTTAATGAATAGTTCTGTGATTGTTCCAAAGCCCTTCACCTATTCCTAAAAATGAACAGAGGTAGGAAGTATGGAAGTACCGTCCATCTAACATCCATCACGATACCCAGAAAGAGTGTCTACAGTGTTCTCTATCTCATGAGATGTTCTCATAGATTTCTTTTCACAATCATTCATCACTTTATGCTTCTGTTTTGTCATTTATTAATATCCAAGTGCTTGGTACTAATTATTTTCGAGGGGAAAACAGATATGTTTCAGACATGGAAAGACATACTGTGTATCGCTAAAAAGCATCTTGAAGGATGAAGTCCCTTGAATGACAGGAATGGCAATACCATTCTTTCTTGTCAAAATCCTAGGATTGGGATAGACAAACCTGCCACTTGCCCCAAGCCAAGCTGTGCAGAGATCAATGTTTACACTGTGTGGAAGCACATATAAAATAAACACCATGGTTAGAAGGTTCACCATCTATTTTAAAATGCTACCTTCTATTTCAGACTGAACATGTACAATTTCTGTTTAGCAATTTCAGCTAATTGTTGGATTAACATTTTTGGGAACAGATTGCAAACTTCAAAATGGAAAAGATCATTTTAGGGAGGGAAGCGAGGCAGCTGTCAGGGAGTCGGAATTAACATACATTTGCATAACAGATGTACAGTAAGGTGTCTATGACAGACAATCACTGAATATTAATGCTATAGACCACGACATCATTTGCGTAAATGCTGTCTGCTGGGTATTGAGGTTGGTGTGCTCTTTGCAGAAGACAAAGGGCCAGCGAATGGAACAGATGCACTAGATACGCCGATGCATCTTAATTTATGACATCCTCATGAAAGACCTTGTGGTGTGATTTCAGATTTTATTACAAATAATTTGCAGATAAAGGCACTAAGTAATTATCTTTTCCCCTACAGTTAGTCTCTCTCAAAGGAAGAGGGTTCATTTGTGGACTGCCATTGTAATACTCTCAGGAGAGTGGCACTCTTTTTATGAAGTGGGGGTAAGGCAAGGCAGAAAAGGAAAGTGTTCCTGAAAGTCAACATTGTATATTCAATAGATCTGGCTATTAGCATGTTGTCGGACACCTGTCACAGAGCAACTCACCCCCCAAATGAATGAAGCAGCAGGTGATTCTATGGCAGGTTTCAAATGGTATTTTTTAAAAGCGAATTAGTGTTGAAATATAAAACACATTTTGTTAAGTCGATGTTATAAACATATGTTGAACTTGTATTATGTTCACAGCACTGGTTTCCTTGCTTTGGTATCTTAATCAATTCTTTGCTCTCTTCCGGGCTGCCTCTACATAACACCCTCTCCAGTAATTACACTCCACAGATTTGTTTGCCTTCTTGACCTCCCAGTGCAGAACCAGTTCTTGATTGGCTAATGAAAAATGTCATGCATTTGATCAATATATATTTTAGCATATAACATGTGCCAGACCTTGTACTTGTACTAGGTGCTGAGTATGTAAATGAACCTAAAGGTACACTGTCTACTGAGGATGTCAGTCAGTCAGTCAACAGATGTTTATTGAGCAGTTACTGTACATCAAGTATTGTCAAGGGGCTGGAGATGCAGCAATAAATAAAACTGACAATCACTGCCTTCGGGGCTCTTTATTTCTGGTTGCAGGGAGACAGTAAATTGATAACCAAATAAATTAGATAATATCAGGCACAGGTAAAATAAGGTAAAGTGAAAGGAAGAGAGAGAGAGAGGCTTGAGGCTTGACATAGGGTAGGTCTGCATTCTTTTAAATTGTAAAAGACCTCTCTATAAAAATAAAATTGACCTGAATGGTGAGAAGGAGGCCACCCTATGGAGTATCTGGGGTAATACTATTCAAGTGGAAGAAACAGCAAGTGAAAGTTCTTGAGGCAGGGTACATGAGCACGCAAATAATTTGTTCACGAGGAGGTAAGTGCTAAGTAGCGTGTAGTTTGTACATATAATAGATGGAAACAAAAGAGAGGCCCCCTGATCCAGCTGCATTAGAGTGAAGGTCAAGGGAGTTGGCAGAAATAATTCTTTTCTGCAGGTTTTTCTACATTGAAGCCCAAAGCATGGGGAGAGATGAAGAATTCCAAAAAGAGGACATAGCCTACGCAGAGACCTTAGAGAGAGATGCAAAAAACAAGACACTTCCCGAGAATTGTATATTGTGTGTATGTGGCTAGATCATAAGTTATTAGGACTAAGTGTCAGAATATAAAGCCGTAAAAGTGGGGTTAGGGTTGGATTGAGAAGAATTGGTGTGCTAGACTGTGGGAGATTTAATTCCAGGGAATAAACAGCCTTCTAATTTATAAACTTGTCTGGAGACACTAGAACATCTGGCAAAGGGGACAGTGCACCACACTAAAACATGCACCCCTGTATTTTCGGAAAACTTTCACTTATGGGGATACACAGAGTCACTTTAGTAATAACTCAGAGTCCTTTGATTGTCGCCACAGCGTCTTGCTCAGAATCTTTAACAACCCCCGCAAGCCCACCAGGAGTGGAGAGGGGATGCCCACACCAACCTGCATTCTTCTCTCCTTTCCCTTATCAGTGACATTTGCCCACAAGCAGTTCAGAGTTCCCATCACTGCCGGTGAGTACAGGGCTCTAGGGGTGATCACCCAGGCCCACCCCAGGGCAGGAGCTTCTCCTGGTATCTCTAACGATGCATGATGCCCGAATCAAGCTTCTCTTCTGGGAGTAGGGGTTGGAGACCCTTATCCCAAACAATGTCACACAGTACTGAAGCCGTAAGCACTCTCCTTCTGTCTCTTAAGGGACTCTCTTAGGGGCCACTTCCTCTGTTTGTGCTTGAAGCTTCTCTCTCCATAATCCCGAGTACTGATTGCTAATATGCATTATGTACATACTCAGTTCCAAGCTCTGCGCTACATCTTAAACATACAAGATTTCGTTTCAGCCTCATACTGCCCCTTTGAGATCTTATCCCCGTTTAATGAATGAAAAACAAAACTCAGAATGGGTAAGCTGTTCTCCCTGGGTCTCATAACCAGTGAATGACTGGACTCCATGTGGTTCCCAGGTAGACTGAATGCAGAGGCCCATTTATAACCACTGAGATATACTGCCTCTCCGGAGGCCTCAGGGATGCGTGCATGGGATTCAGGCAAGGTGAAGGCATCTACCAGGCTTCTCGGTCACCCTCTCTCTTCCTACTAAAGTCCCTGCTTTCAAGTACAAATACCTCCTGAGGCTTCATCCCACAGCTACCGTGACATACCCAAGCATGCCTAAATCACAGTTTATTTAGGTTCGGGAGAGGGATTTCTTACACGTCCTTCTTCAGCTGTACCATGCTTGTTAGTTACATCTGGTTTAAGTGGTTACAGTCTTCCAGAAGGCACAGACTACAGAATATAAGGACCTTCTTTTCAGAATGCTCGTCTACTTAAACTGTCTTTAAATGTATTGTACTTATACCTAGTCTTATTTTTGAGCTCTACCATTACCCCTGCCAAGATCAATTATAGGAGATACTCACAAGGGGAAGAAATTATTAATTAAGACCCTTATCTGATGGGGAATACTGTGATGTGGTGGAAAGACATTAACTCTGCTCCACATTTGTACTGCCTTGATTATCACGGAAGTGATGCAGGAGACGAGAGCATAGCTCAGCTAGAGATAATAGCCAGGGGTGTATTGGTCTCCAGTACTTTCCCTCCTTTGGTCATCTAAATTTCATCTTTCCTGTGCCAACTGCTATCACCAATGAAAATATCAGTACTCAAAGAGTGATTAGCCTACTGCCTAAAAGCCAGCCAGTAGCTAGCATCATCTCTTTCTCTTCTCTAGGTAGCATCTGAAGTTTCCATGTTTAGAAGTCCAATGAATAAGTGGCCAGATGCCATTTTGAGTGAGAACCTTCCTATTCTGCCAAAGCTATAAAATTACTGCTGAAAAACTAATAGATATTGCCAGGGTCAACGGTATCTCCATGTCACCTCACTGCCAGAGCACTATCTGCTGAGTTCCTTTTTGTGTTTGATTTCAGGGAAGGAATACCTGACATCATCCGCAGTGCATCAGTGGAATAAAGGGAATGATGCAAATTGAGATGCTCTATAAGTAGGGACTTAGCATGAGTGAGTTCTGTGATATACCTGTTATAAAAATTAAGGTCTATTTTAAATAAGTGTGATCTTATCTTAAAAGTGACTGGAGCTTAGGAAAATAGAGTGAACCTGTGATAGAAGGAATTAAAGATGTTTGGATACCTAGAAATTAGACAAAAGGCAGGAGATGAAGCTATTATGAAAGAGAGAGGATAGATTTTAAGCTGGACAACAAGCTTGAATCATATAATAGGCAATGGGCAGCCATTTTGTGGGAAAAACGGCATACTGAACTTCACTGTAACAAATCACTCTATAAATAATGTTGGGAATAGACTGGAAAAGAGCAAGCAATAATAAAGAAAAAAATTGGTAGATGGTTGCAGTAATACAGACAAGAAGTGATGAGACTAGTCTAGACTAAGGTTGAAATTGGAAATGGAAAGGAAATTGTGAAAATGTGGTAACTGAGTGCATGTAGATATAGGAAAGGAAGTAAAAACTGAGATAATTCGACAAATTTGAAGTTTGGGCAACTGGGTGGAAAGTGAGACTATTTTATGATAGTTCAAAAGATGATGAGTTTGCTTTTAGACATTTGAACTTTAAGACAAGATGTCTACTTACAGTTTTATCTGTGGACCTGGAACTTGGTTGGTATTGGATTGGATCTAGACATGTAAAAGATGTTGACATAGACAGTTTAGAATAGCAGTGAAGCCTTAAGAAAGGGAGAGATAAGCTTAAAAGGGGGAAAAAAGCATGTAAGATAGAGTCCCATGCACCAACAGCACTTATATGGCATATTGAACCAAGACCGCTCCCTGTTTTGACTTTATATATTGCTAGATAAGTAGGATTTCACAAAGGGGGCAGCCACTAAAGTAAAAGTAAAAGAAGAGGATGAGGTGAGCATGCTTACAGAGTTGAGCATTTCCTGGTGAAGGGAGAAAATAGGGTATACCCCTCTGAGAGTTTACTCAGGAAAAACATCAAAAGTACTCTTTTGATTAAAAATGCTGGTCTTTGGGACTTGAGTAAGAATAGTTCCAATAGAATGGTGGCATTACATCTAAGTTACATTGAGTTGAAGAATGAGTGTGAAATTAGGACATAGAGGCAGTCACTCCTGCAATGAATGTGAGAAGATTAACAGGAAGGTGAGAAAAGTGATAGTGGGAGGGAGATGGGGCGCCTTGTGTGAATGTTTCAAATGATACAGACTCCAGCAGTTTCAAAATCTGGTGGAATGTCTCTATAAAAGGGAAATGTTGAAGGTACGGAGGAGAAGATGTCGAATCAACAGAGCGAGGCCCCTCAGAAGGCAGGAGGGATTTACCTTATGAAGAAAGAGCTAAGTATCATCAGTTTAACAGAAAGAAAGAAGGAAAGGCTAGGAGAGTGAATTTGTAAGTTTAGTGACAGATACTTGAAGAACTTCTAGTAGCTGCAAGAGCTTCTAATCTCTCTTTAATGTAGAGAAAATAGCGTCTGTTAAGTGTGATGGAGTAAGATGACAAAGTTCAAAAACTTCAGAAGAGCCAGGAAAGTTTGAAATAGCTCTTATGAAGAAAGAACTAGGCATGGAAGCCTAAAAGTGCCAGGCAGAGCTGAATTTTCTGACCCCAGTGCCTGAACTCTTCCCACTGAACTATGCTGCCTCCTAAGTGGCCTCCTTGGGTCTGTGACAGAAGTTGCACCCTCCAAATTAAAAGGGGACAGTGTTTTTGTCTGTAAAGCAAAATGTGCTGGTTCTCATCTTTGATCAGCCGCACAGCCATCTTCCAGTCTTACCTCCTTTTCTGCTTACTGTCTCGCTCTCTATGACTCTGTTTTAGAGATGCTATTTTCAGCTAAATGTGTTAGTCATAACGAAAACACATTCAGTGAGTGAGTGAATTCTGCTCTGACAAAAGTGTCCCCGTATCACCGCATACCATCATCATAAATTTCCTGGGTTGGCTGGCCGGGGAATCTGACCCCGCCCCACTCATCACCCCTTTCTCATTGTTTGCAGCTCAGTGTCCACAATGTAAGATAGGCTTATACATGCTTTCGATAGCTGGACAATGGCTTGGATGAGCTAGGGGGGCACTGTTTTAGCAGCTTCCTCTTATTTCAACCACTTATAATGCATAGAATCAGGCTGAAGTTTAATACAGGATAAGGAAGCACATTATAATAACAGCACAGCTGACAATGAGGTCACAATTCAATAGACACTGGTAATATTTGGAAGTGAGTTGGGAGATCACCTACGGAAAAAATACAGGGAATATCCCTGAATTTGAGAGAAAAAAGTTGAACTAAGCTACTTCTTACTTCTTTTCCTAGATTCGATGGCTATAGTCTCAGAGAAGGTAACCTACTTAAAATAAATGCAAAAGTTTTGCACATGAGGGAGCTGAGCATCGATAAATGTTAATATTCTCAGAAGCACCAGGGTAAAGATGAAAAAGCCATGGCCAAGGAATGGCTAGACTAATATCCTAGCAGATTTATTTGCTAGATGAGTGATCCTATATAACTTGCATAATATTTCTGATACCATTCTTCTGTTTTATCAAAGGAAGGCGATGTCTGTTTTGATTGTTCTTCTAAGGCTGTGGTGGCCAATATCATAGCTACTAATCACTTGTGGCTATTGAAATTTAAATTAGCTCAAATTAAATAACATTGAAAGCAAATCCCTCAGTTGGGCTAGCCACATTGGAAGGGCTCAGTAGCCACATGTGCTGGTTGGTGGCTGTTCTATTGGACCATACAGATATACAACATTTCCATCATCACAGAAAGTTCTACTTTTAAGGATGAGAGATAATCTGTGTAAAAAAAAAGGGGGGAAAAAGGAAAAGTGCCCCACACATATTGGATACTCCTATATGATAGTTAACTTTTTGGTAATTATAATTAATCTTAAGGACTATATGCCAAAATCTACATGAAGTGTGTTACATATATTACTTAATGTAATTTTCACTCTCATTCCATAGTTGAGGAAATGAAGGTTTGAAGAGGTCGAATAATTTTACAAAGATTCTAAACTCTTATTTTTGAAAGTCTTCAAAATCACAGAGGAAAAAATTATCAAAAATAGATTTCAAACACTCGTTTGTCTGACCACAAACCCGTGCTGTTTTATATCTGGCAATGTGCTTTTATATGCACTGAGAATAGCAGATAACTCCAGCTGTGGTGAAAGGGAGAGTAGAGAATTCTGATGGTTTTATGCTGAAGAGAAAAGAACAGGGTAGGGCAGGCCCTTGTATGTAAAGAAAATAAGGGCTAAAGTAGATAGCCTCTAAGTTCTATAATCTTGGACTCTAGGACTCTGAAAGGACTCATATTACATGTTCTATTCTGTCAGAAATAATTGGAAGGTATAGTTATTTATTGCAAGAAATAGAGGTATTTTCTCTTTTTGTCTTTGCCAATCAATACCTGCCTCTTTGAGGAGACCTGTGTTCTGAGGAACATGTAGAGAGGAGCAATTTGATCTTGAAAGCAAAGAAATAGGTTGGGAAATGGGTCCCAGTAGTTGAGTAAAATATCTTATCAATAGGACAAATTATGCTTCTAAGATGTGCTATCTTGGCCCAAATCCTATGCTCCGGAAATAAGTCAAGACATTCAAGTAATAAGCACAACAGTGTCTTGTTAAACATATTCCTGATTGAAAAACAAACAAACAAACAGAATGAACAACCACAAAGCAATTGATAATACTGTAACAATAATAGTTATTGCATGGCTATATTATGAGTAAATTAATATAACATCTTAATACTGGTTATAGTAGTCAGGATAAACTAGGTTATGTGACAATAGCAAATATACCAAGAAATCTCTGTGATCTAAGCCAAAAAACAGTTGATTTCTCACTTATACCACAGCTAATCTGAGTAATTGTAGCTTTCCTTGGTGACTCTTTTGCAGATGGTGACTCTGGGACCCAATATCTGGAACTTGTGTTTTCCAAGGGCTAGTTAGTCATGTAGGATACTTATAGGTCAAGCCTAGAAGTCTCTTACATTAATCCTGCCCACCTTGCATTCACCTAAACTCAGCTACATAGTCCATAACTCAACTACAAGAGGTGCAGGCATATATTGCCTTACTATAGGCCCAAATGTAATAAGCACATGGCCTTGTCTCTGAATCAGAGGCCATAAAACATGTTTAGCCTATATGCACCTGCAAGCTATTTGCTTACTTAAATAAAATAGCCCCTTTGCTTTTAAATAGCTACTCATTTTTACATTTTCCCAAACTCTTCCTCTACTTGAACGCATCCTTCCCCACTCTTATCAAATAGACTTGACTCCCACTTCATTAAGAACATTAACCCACCAGATAAAATTTCCCCTCTCCATTTTAGCTTGTTATTCTCCCCTTCAGAGGAGCAGGGTTCCTCTTCTTATATAAAGTCGAATCCTCTATATGAAGCACTGAGCTCCTTTCCTTTGCTTCTTCCAGACTTTGATCTATTAATTACCCTCTCTTTCCTATAGTTTTATTTCTGTATATTTTGTTACTTTACTAAAACTGTTGAAATCTTTTTCATCCGAAAAACTTTTTCTTGACACTCAGATTACACTCCACCTACAAGTACAGTTCAGTCTCTGGGTTTACACAGTGTTGGAAGAATAATACATACTCACTTCTAATATATTTTTGAATATTTATCTTTATAATATTGATTAAAATTTATATATTATAGTGTGTAACTGTTCATTGGTTGGTATCTAGCTCTGCAAGGACCTGACTATAGCCTTTTTATTCACCCTGATCCATGATGCTAAGCCCAGGGCCTGATACATGGTAGCTGCTTCATAAATATTTGGTGATTCAATCCACTGCAATTGATGCAAACTAAAATGATCAATTATGTTACCATTATCAAGTCTAATGGATAGATTTCTGTCTTTACTTTCTTGGATTATTCTGCTGCATTTCACACCATTGGGTGACCTGTGTTCTTTAAACAATCTAACTCCTTGATGTCCATGACGCATTAAACTCTTGGTGGACTTCCGACCTCTGTGATGCATCATTTTCAGCCTATTTACTACTTGTCTACTTCATACTCCACTGTGAACCCCTCCGGTGGAGGTGCTCTTTGGAGGTTTATTCTTGAGTTGCTGATCCCCTTCATGTTCATATTGCTAAAATAATCATTTACCCACTTTTAAGATTTCTACTTCCATCTGTATGCTGATACAGTCCAAAATATATACTTATCCTAGATTTCTTCCTTGAGTTACAAAATTCTGAACCAAACTGCCTGTTTAATATTATCCTCAAAATGCCTATTGGCGTCACAAAATCAACTTGTCCAAATCTGAATTCATGACTCAGCAAAATTGCTCACCCTCCCTTACGCTGTATCTTGAGGCCATTATCCATACAGCTACCGAACTAAAAACCAAGACACCCTCTCCCTTTTTCTTTACCACTCTTTATCCTGTCAATTACTAAATATGCCTGCCTCTGTACTTCCAAATATGCCTTGTAACTTTCCTCTCCTCTCCATCCTTTCCAGTTCTTTTACTCCTTTCTCCACTCTGGATTTTGAAAAGCCTCCTGTCAATCTCCTTGCCACCAGATCCCTTCCAGCTAAATCCATTCTCCACATTGCAGCTGAACAGGCTTTTCAGAAGCAACAGCCTGACCATTTTACACTTCAATTGAAACCCCTTCAAAGACACACCATTGTACATAAGATAAGGTCTAAACGCTTTAATTAAGATGATTTTCACCTCCTATAATTTGACCCCATCCTGGTCTAATCTCTTGTATTTTTGTATTTCTATCATCATGGTTATCATTACTGGTTTTCTGCACACACCCTGTTTTTTCTTGCTACGGTACTTTGCTTAAGGAAAGTTAAGCAAACCCTAGCTAACCCCTCCTCATCCTTGCAGTCTTATCTCAGGCCTCACTTCCTCCAGAAAATCTCTATGTTCCTGACCAATCCAGTTAGACACCAGTCTATACAAATATACATACATATATATATATATATATATATATATATATATATATATATATATATATATATATATATATATATATATATATATATATACATATATATATCCAACTTTGAATTCTATGGAGCAGAATTCCTGACAAAACATCTTGGGCATGCCATGTAAGTGAGAAGTAATCTGTTATAATGTTAAATGATTGAGATTTGAGGGTTAATTTGTTATCCCAGCATCACCCAGCTAATTCTGAATAAACTGTGGTTAGCATATTACAAATGAAGAATGAAACACAGAAAAATTAGGTCTCTACTATTCATACAGACAAAGCACAGTTCTCTTATCATCATCTCCAGCTCTGACGTTTGCTGGACCTATTTTGCTGGGAAATATTCAAAAATCACCAATTTGACTCTAGAAGGAAATAAAGAACATTATGGATAACTGCTTTCTCTAAGTTCGGCAAACATTTGTAGAATAAATGAGTTGGTCGTTTGTAATCTGTTTTCTGCTCAAGCAAAGCTGATGCTGTTCCATCTGAGCTGAGAAACTATTGGAGCTCGAATTATCCGCAAAGGCTCTGCACCTTCGTCATGCAGCCTGGCCCACAGAGGACACGTTTACACGCTGAAGTGCAATGAGGTCAAATCGGAGACCCAGCAAACATGGCTGCACTTCAGTGGCTGGAACATCATGTGCCTGCCCATGTTCAGGAGCCATTTTGATGCCCCTTGGGGAAGAGCATCAAGAAAATGGGTCCTGCTGTGCACATTCAAGGCTCACTGGCTATTCATGGGACGGCTGGACTTGGTGTCACACTGTGTCTTCCCAGACATAGCCAAGCGAAGGAAAGGCAGTGAGAAGTGAAGCTCAGTTTATGGAATGCTATTTCCAAGTGAAAAAACTGCCATATGCTTCTTGAGGAAAAGGATAAATATATCAGTCACATCACATCAAATATTTAGTCTTTCAACAGATGAGAGGGGTCTGTAACTGGCTCCATTCCATTATGGACATTTTTTATCATTGCCATATCTTGTCTCTTAATTAGTTTGTATTAATTGCTTTGGAACTTTCTGGAATCTAGGCCTCTTTCCTATGCTTAGTAAATTCCCCACCAAATGGTCCGGGTGAAAAGCAGAAGCTGCATTCCACCTTAGAAGCCAAAGGCCACATTTCTAGCCATTCTTACATCTTGGGACTCAGCACATGTCTCAGCTAATCAAATGCACACAACTCAGCTCTGAATTGGGAAGAAGGACCTTCTGGGGGCCGTGGCAGTGGTGGTAGCATGTCCATCTGTGAGAGTAGCAGTACCCAAGACGACCACAGGAGGGACGTCAGCTGGGACAGCCAGCATTCACGCAATAGCTGCAGTGCCTGACCAAATTCATACTGGGCATGCATTTGGCTGGAATTCTAGTGGCCTAGAATTCCTTGTTCTGGGCCATTTTCTGCCCTTAGCTCTCCAATACTCTTGGCAATTCTATAGTTTGCTGACAGCCTTTGAATAAAGTTCTCTTTTTCTTACATCAGTCAAAGAAAGCTTCTATTGTTGTTATTACAACTCTGTGCCAAAAAACTCCCTCACCTGCATGGCAAGATAAGGGGCATTCTTAAAACAGTTATTATAGCTGTCGCTGTTAATGAAATCTGTTCATAAAATAGGCCAAGAGGAATGGTCTCAGCATTAAAAATCGATGTAACTTGTAACACTATTGGTTTAAATTGTCATCTTAGGTCAGTAGTTCTCAACCAGGGGCATTTCTTACTCCCAGGGGACATTTGATTAAGTTTTCTATTGTCATCTAGTGGGTAGAAGTCAGGGATGCTACTAAACATCCTACAAGACATAGGACCGCCTTCATAACAATGAATTATTGGGTCCAAAATGTCAGTAATAAGCTGGTCAAAGAACTATGCCTCAGATTACTTGAGGTTCAATGGACCTTAGGGCCCAACTAATTTTTGGACTTCCTCAAATTTTCAGAGGTTCTTAGAACTCATAGAGGAGACACCCAAACTATTTTTACATGTTTTATAAAGACTTTTATGTTACAGCCTCTTTAGCCAACTGTTATTGTTAGCTCTGTACCAGGTACCATGCTGGTTATAGTAAATGGGTTAAAACAAACAAGCAAACATGGCACCATGGTTCAGGATTTTTCACACAAATGGGGAAGGCAGATAAATGAGTAAATGAACAAGAAACTCATAGCTATAAAATGTTATACAGATAATAAAGGGGATAAAGCCTGGGTTAAGTGATAGAAATTAACAAGGGAAAATCAACTTGGAGAACCTGGTCATAGAGGCTTCTCTGAGGAGGTGGCATTTAAACCGAAGCTGGAGGAGGAGCATGTTAAGCAGAGAAAACAATGTAAATGGAGGCTTATGACAAGATAGGGCCTGATGACTAAGGACCTGAAAGGAAGCCAGTGTTCTAATGGAACAGTGGGTGAGGGGAGAGTAGCTGCAGATAAGATGGAAGCTATAGGAAGAGGCCTGTGGTGTCTACCAGTCTATCGATGGTGATGCTACGGCTAGGGATGCCTGAGGCACTCACCTGGGCCTGTACCACTCATAGCGAATCCCCACAGACTGTTCCCCATTGGAGCCAATATTGTGGCTAGACCAGTCCTCATAGTTACTATGACTGCAGGATGCACTTCAGCAAAAGTCATCAGGGAACTTTGAGGAACAAAATTTATTACTCCACAGGTCTTGGAGAGCACACAGCATGAGTGCAGAGCACATAGCAAGGTCAGGGATAGAGCGAGAAGGGGAGTTTGGACCCAGGACCCTGCCTTTATTAGAGCCTGAGGGTGAGACATCTATGTTTGAACAGGTTACCTTTTATTGGCTGATTTAAAGTATAAGAGTAGGGATTAGGGCATGAGAAGAGAGCAGTGAGGTCATTCAAATGGTCAGTTATCTAGGTTACCCAGGTCTTTCTCAAAGGAGACCTTCATGGGCGGGGTAACCTAGTTCCTTATCTGGTTGCTTTACTAGTCGTTATAACCGACTACTGACTATATGTTTATTCAAGATGGTCGTCTTTTGAAATGGATGCCTCATTGCAGGCACTGACACTACTGACACTATGAGGTGATATCCAGTAAAGCTCTGTAGGCTGTGAGAAAGAGGCGGTAAAAATGCAGAAGGATTCTTCTGTTTATGCACCCTAAGCACTCTTAGGCCGTCAATACATGGAGATGCTTTGCACTTACCCAGGATGATTTCAAAAGAAAACCAATTCAATAACATAGGTTATTTCACGATGACCAGAAGTCCAAGTTGACAGTTTTATTTATATCTAATGAGTAAAAAATGTAGACTCAATTAATTGTGTATTAGTCAGTGTGATTTACTTAATAAATGAAAGGTATATGATCTGTGAGGGGGGAGCTTGAAACCCTCCAATCAAATCCCACCACTTCATTTTATGCAAGATGAAACTGAAACACACAGAGCAAATATGATTTGTCCAAGGTCTTACAATTTAGAGAGCCAAGTTTAAGATCCAGATGTCTGTACACCTTCTTCAGCGCTCTTTCCATCAAGCCACCCTTATAGACGTAATGCAGTTGGAGCCCATGGAGAAGTTAACCTAATCAAAGGACAGAATCTGGTTTTCCCTCTTTGAGGAAAGATCTCCCTTGAATTCTGAGCTCAGTCTAATGGGTGACACTTTTCACATTGCCCAGCGAAGACTGAAATTTACTTCAAGAATTACCCTTTTCTTGTGCATCACGAATAATCATTGCCACCAGATTAGAGGCCAGCTTAACATTTTCTATATACCTGATCCAAATGACTGCCTGGAGGTTTTGGGGTACATGACTGTGCAGTAGGTAATCTTTAATTTCCAGTCTATCACCCATGCAGGAAAGACCTATGCCAGTGTTCAAACTGCATTTCCTTTAGCTGACACAAATTATTCCCACCTTGATGTCTCTGGACTGAATTTATAACTGCTGCTAATTAATATCATGTATTTTCGTCTATACATGATGAACACAAGATAAATAAAAGTTCCAAGGAAACTGATAAGGTGAGGGACCAGCAGTGGGAGCCCTCTAAGTACCCATTAACCACCGGAGGCGAGCAGGCAATTGCACGGGCATTGGCTGTGCTGCTCTGCACAAAATCTAGAAACAGACTTGACCTCTGATTGATTTGAGATTGGACCCTAACGTTTCTATTTACTACTTGTGTTACCTTAAAACATTTCTTAAATGTTCTAAATTTCCATTTTCTCATTTATAATGGAAAAATAATGTCATTTAGAGATAATATTTATTGAGCCCTTGCTACTGTATGCCTGACACTTCTCTATGTAGTTAACAAGCATCAAACCAAGGTATGTATTAACATCTTGATTATAAAGGTATTGAATAACTTGCCCAGGATTACACAACTGAAAAATAACATAGCAGTCATATTCTAAAACTTTTTATTTTTGCTTACATAAATACTGTGAAGTTTTGGTCCAGCTATGGTATCATTTTTTTCTTTTTCTGAAAAATGAATAAATACTGGATTTCAGAGAGATAAAAATGGCAAGGCTATTTCATGACCTTGCTCGGCCTATAGCCTCAGCTTCATTCTTTACCCCAATGTATTTTCATGAAAATCATGCTGTATCAAGAGGAATTTTATTTTATTTTATTTTATTATTTTATTACTTTGCTTGTTTAAGCTATTGGAAGATTAACTGAGCTTCATGTGAATTTGTCCAGAAATATGTATGTTCTAGAAAGCTTTGAATAGGCTTGAAACCTGCAGCACTTTTTGGGTTGCAGGACTGCAGCCATGGTGCCAGTCACACCCATAAATTGCAGTCGCCACAGGACCACTCTCAGCCCTCTCCCTGAACTCCCACTGTGCTTTTGCAAGTAATGTTCTTGTAGGAGTATGCACAATGCAGTGTATTGTGAGTATGCATTCTGGGAAATAAAGACTGTGTGATCTGTGAAGACTTTAGCCTGTAGTATCACTGTATTTATTGCATTCTGTTGGCACAATAGCAAACTCAGAGCAGCACAAGGAAGGTAGAAGCATCCCTCCAAGCAAGCAAGACAGGGCAGAGAACTCTTAGAATATTCTGTCGTGTTCACTGATGGTAGAAAAGGTAAGGAGGCCAATAAAACAACATAAAACAGCTCATTGGGATGCTGGAAATAATAAGTGGCCTTTCTTATAACAATAAGAACAGCCTACTGTTATCCGTCCAGGTCTCAACGTCACTGGCTCCAACAGGCAAAACCGAGGCTCGCCAAGGGGATTCCCTGCAGTTACTACTTATCACGTGTTTACTTATGCTGATTGTCTCAGTTCTATCCTTTCATTTGAATTTTCAGAGGTTTTCTTTTTTATTATTATTATTAAATTTATTGGGGTGGCATTGGCTAATAAAATTATATAGATTTCAAGTGTAAATTTATATAAAACATCATCTATATATTGTACTGTGTGTGCACCACCCTGATCAGTTCTCCTTCCATCACCATATGCCAGAGGTGTTCTTATAGTTACAAAACTACAGAAATGAGAGGGAAAACAGTCCCTTAAATTTCGGCACTGTGTTCGTAGTTCTTTATTAAACCTCAATCCCCATTTTATCTTTTTGGCTGTTTCCCCTCTACTTTCTTACACTTGATATGCTTTGTAGGTCCTGATCTTCACTTTTGGGATGTTAATATACACGTCTGAGATTTAAACTTGCCAACTGCCATCTCTACTTCTCTGTTACCATCCACTCACCCATAACCTAATTCATTAGTCCCCATCCCAAACCTCTTCCTGCTGGGTTTCTCATCACAGAGAATGTGTTTTCTATATTTGTCAATTACTAAAGAATGAAACTGGGCGTCATCCTTATCCCTTGTTTTGTTTCTTTTCCCTCACTCCAATCAATTACCAAGCCATGCTGAACCCATCTTCCAACCAATTCCGAAGTCCAGCCACTTCTCTCCGCATTGCTGCCCCCATGTTGGTCCAGGCTGACATTACGTCTCACCCACGATAACTCCTAAATGGCCTTCTCAAGTTTCCTGTCTTTCTCCCTTTCAGCCATTCTCTGCCAGGATGTCATTTCTGCAGTTTGCATGTGATCATGGCTGAATAAAGCCACTCAGTGGTTTTGAATTGCTCTTAGATCAAGGTGACACGTAGTCTAGAGCTGTCTGAGTGGTCTGGCTCCTGACTGTTTCTCCAGCCTTTTATCCCTATGAATTCTGTATGTTAGTCAAGACTTTTTGGTTTTAAGTGACAGGAACTCAACTCATGCCATCGTATAATAATAATAAATAGCATTATATAGAAGATTCTGCAAATCCCTCTTCTTAAAAAGTTGCCTGCACTCATCTCTATTTCACAAAAGTGGGCTCATGGAACTGGGTTTTCTTTGTATAATGTCCCCCAACTGCCCCAGGCCATAGTGGATTGATCCAAGGGGAGCATCTGACCAAAGAGCCAAGTATTATCTTTTCCCTGGATATTGGCATTAGAAACAAAATGTATTTCTGTTCGGCTGGGTCCAAACTCAAAATCACCGGTGTAGTGGGGAGCCTACATTTTCTGCCATGTACACCAGGAGCAAAGACAATCTAAAGAAATAGAGAAAAGAAGTAATTAGTCACACTGAAAAACCAACCAAACAAATAAAGAACAGCAGTAATGAAAAGCAGAAAGGATTCTCATATAGTTCTAGTCCCTTTCCCATCTTTCCTGGAAACTAGAAACATTTTTGCCCTTAGATTTCAGAGACATTCCTATGCCTCACCACTTTGCCTGCTTAAGTTTGTTTGAATTTATTTTTATTAATTTAAAGTAAGAATTTATAACAATATATTGTTTGCTTTCTATGTGACAGAAAATACATATACACAGGAATATGTATATATCTATAAACACAGACACAGAGTCTCATGCAATTATCACCATAGCTGAAGTGTTTTTATTATGATTTCCATTTTACAAATGAGAAATACGAGACTCATCGAAGTGATGTAATATATCCAAGATCCCACAGATAAAAACTATGGAACCAACTATGAAACTGAGATATTTTTTATTCTAAAACACATGTTTTTCCTATTTTGCTGTGTTTCCCAATGTCATGCATTTGGATTCCAATATCAGACAAGTTTGAATTCATTCATTTATTCAAGAAACACACATTAGTGCTCTATGGCAGACACTATACAGGTAATTTTCTCATAAAATTTTGATACTTTGATTATATTGTTGGGAGACAATTCTCCATAAATATCTCACATTTCTATGTCTTATATCAGCCATTGGTGTGAATTAAATTTTCAAGGATGTTTGTATAGCAAACATCTCTGGAAGGTAGAGGTAGTACCTCTCTCCAGAGCACAGGAAAGATTTTTTTTCCTGGCCAATATGATGAAGATAATGTCTTCCTCTGGCACAAATGTTGGGCACATTTGCTAGCAGTCTCTTTAAAAGATTGGGGTTTTCTAAGCTCGAAGTTCCTCAGCTGTGATGCAGGCCCATTGAGTACACAGCCTCTATGTGGCCCACTTCACGTCACCCCATAGGACTTGGGGACAAGGACAACCAGTATGAACATGAAGCTCGTGTGGTCTGTTAAACCATGAGTAATGAATTCCTTTGCTGTTGACCTAAGATTCTCATATGTTCTGCCAGCATCTATATGTGGCAAATTCACTTAACTTGCAAATGAAAAAATCTTAGATCTTTCACAGTCCCTGACAAATACAACTAACAAAATAATTATGGGCTGATAATTATGGACAGTGCATCTTGATTTACCAGTGTTCACATAAACTTATAAGCTGTAGAGTCAGTATTAGAACCCGGATCTCTACCTGACTTCCAAACCATCAAAAAGGGTATAAAGAAGTTAAAGGAGAGAAATGGAATTAATGAAACTGACAGACAGCCTCAATCCATCAGCTGAATGCTGCCATGTAGTAGGAACATGATAAGAACTTTCGGAATGGCTGGCCTTGTAGAATATCTCAGAAATTGGCACAGGGATTGGTGAGTAGCTAGTGAGTAGACAAATGATCTTAGAGGTTAAGGGACTGTGCAGTCAAACAGCCCTAGGTTCCCATCTGACACTCTGCATGACACTGAACAATTTGTTTAACCTGTATGAGCAGTAATTTCCTTGTCTCTAAGGCAAAAAGAAGAGATCCTATCTCGCAAGAGTATCTTCAGCATTAAACAAGGTGATGTATAGAGCATTTAGCATGAAGCTGCACACACAGAGGTAGTCATTAAATGATAGCTATTAGTGTTCTTAATAAGTCCTCAATAAAGTTTGCATGAGTGACTGATTGATTTCTCTACATCAATTTACCTGCACCTTAACTATCAGATCATTTACCACTAGTATCTCCCTAGTACTTAGCAAGGTAATCAGGTTTATAAATACAGATTGTGACCTGAACCATTGCAGCTTTAAGACCTAAAGGGGCCCCTGATTTTAAGTGTGGTGGATACTAATAGTTCCTTCCTTGTAACAAAAATATCTTTAGGCTGCAATTTTGAGATAGCATTAAGGCTGAGCGCTCACTTTGTGCCTTTCCACAATGATGTGAGAAATTACAAGGCTGGGGGTTTTCCTGGTTATCCATTTGTCTCTTTCCCATCTTGCAAGTGGAACAAGTACTGCTGTTGCCAAGCAACGATGCAGTGGTGGGAGTGATGGTGCATGTGTAATGTTGCACTCTGGGAATGAGGGGCTTAGTTCTAGAGCTGGTCCAAGGGCACTGAAAAGGAACACTGGAAAGTGGACTTTTCCTCAGCAGCTGGACAGTCATGTCATTAATGCAAATCCTTCAGTAATTAAAAGAGCTGCTGCCACTGAGAAATCCCATCACTAGCTTTTTGTGGAAAATCCTAAGAACCACAGGGCACAGTAGCTCTTGAGGGTTACCATTTCCATACGAGTACCTTGGTGTAAACACACACCATAAGAAACACCAGTCCTGCTTGGCAAATAATCAGAACTTGAGATAGACTCTGAAAGAGGGGCTGGAAATCTCCATACCAAACATGCATGTATTCTCTGGGATTAAAAGGAGAATCTTTTTTTTTTTATTCAAGCGATAAAGAGAAGATCTTGAAAAAGGAAGTGAGAAGCACAAGGGGAGAACGAAAGAGAACACACAGCTTGGTAACTGGCAGCCATCTGTTTCATGTCATTAAGAAGAAAATAAAAATGAAGGTTAAGAATGTCTCTTGTTGCCTTAGTCACTGAGGTCTTCCTAATTAATTGTAGTTAAGCATCACTAACAGGGGATAATGTCTTCAACCTTACACACTGTGCTAAGCAGCCTTGTATAGCAGTTAAGCGCAGGCTTAAGAATCGGAATGCCCTGGTTTGGATCCGAGTTCTCCGACTTATTGGCTGAACTTTGGGAGGTCACTTAACTTCTCTGCGCTCCAGTTTATGGATAAAATGTGGATGAGATGAGCTTCCTAGTCCAAGAGAATGTTTACATGACTAACAAAATGGTTCCAAGCATGAAAGGGGCTCGAGTCCAGCCTTCAGTACCCTCCTGTGCTATTTATTCAGACGCCAGGTGTCACACCTTCCCCTGAAGAAACTCCTCCAGGCTCCCGCTTACCTTCTACCTCCTCGGTCACTTCTGATTCTTTTATCTGGTCATTGTATTAATATTTCTCCAGCTGTATACTATTACTCTAGGTTTTTAAAAAAGGGCACATATGGTTAATGCCAGTATATGATGATAGATTTGAAAGTGTGTCTGATGGTGCGAAATACTGTCAAGCCAAAATCACATAAGTAAAACAAACAAGCGGAAAACCCACCAGGGGCTTGTCTTAAGCCCAAGCTTAACTCTATCCCTTTGGTATGCCATTTGTCTTCAGAATAGCTTTGAGGTTTGAAACCGAAAAGGCTTGATTTTATCTTTTTCTATTTCTTTTCCCCAATGTTTTTCATTTTCCATCATCTTGCCCTTTAAGAACTTAAGAATGGTGAAAAGACAAGAAGCAGTGATTTAGAGGATATAAATCTCCTCTTCAGTGCAAGCAGCCAGAATGCTGAAAAATAAGATGCCTGCTAATGAACTGGGTGAAAATGAGATTCTTAAATCAGCTATTGAACCAAGAATTTAATTTAGCTCTTTTGACCACCTTAGCTTGGAAATGCAGAAATGTACCACTTTTAAGCTGAAACACATGGCAGCTGTGTTTTGACAGAACTGGATGGCAATCCTGGCCGTTATAGTACTTGCAGTTCTCATGCTAGATAGATTAGTTCACCTTTCTGAGCGTCAGCGACCTCATCTCTAAATTAAGAATACTAGCACCACTTCCCAAGGGCTTGTGAAGCTTAAATGTATATAAAGATTTTGGAACAGCTATGTCTTTCCACTGGAGAAAGTCATAGTAACATATGTTGGAGGGATAAGGCACAGGTGTGATACTATAAGTTTTCCTAAAACTTCCCTAAATATGGAACTATTGTACAAAACTGGGTTCAGTTCTCCCCTGGGTCCTTTGAGGCACCACATGCACTAATCTGAAGATTGCCTCACCGGGAGGTGGAGAGGCTGGAGGATTTATGCACTTGTTCCTGTTCTCCCGTCAGTTGAGGGTTGCCCCCGGGGCATGCCCGGGGCTGTGCCTCTCTGAGCTGTGCCTACTTTCCCACAGAGGAAAACCATCAGGCAGGGAAGAGAAAAAAAATGGGTGCTTGAGGTGGGAAGCTGAGAGCATGCTGGGAACTGACTTTGATGTGTGAACTCAGGTGAGCTAAGGGCGTATGGGACAGACCACTTATAGGACTCACTGTATTGGTAAGGTGACAATTATGCTAGGTTGAAAGAAAACATGGGGACAAATCCCAACTCTATACTTAACTAAATATGACTCATTCCTTCATTCTTTCGAAAGATATTCATTGAGCATCTACTAAGGCCCAGATTATGTTCTAGGTAGTGAGGACAGAGCAATGAACAAGAGAGATAACTTTTCTGCCTTTATGTTGCTTAGAGTGTTCTGAATGTTCAAGTCCTGTGCGTATTAATTTGTACAATTAAAAGAGGTTGTTTAGATTAGAGTAAGGGTCATATATCTAGAGTGAGTAAGAACATAAAATAAATAAGTGAAGTTGACTTGGTCAGGGAAATAATAGAGAATACTCTGTTTTCTCCAGCTGACTTGTTTGAATTCGGATCCAAATTTCCCCTTTTTATAAGGATGTATGTCATATTGGATTAGGGTCCACACCGATGACCTCACTTTAACTTGATTAGCTCTGTAAAGACCCATCTCCAGATAAGGTCTTTTTCTGAGGTCCTGGGAAACAGGGCTGCGATGAATGTATTTGGGAGGGAAGGAGAGGGACACAACATAGCTCAACCCATCATACTATCTTCTCACTTGTTTTCCCTTCACTGTTCCAGAAACTTATTTTCTCCATTTTCCTCTCATTAGTGATATCAGCTGCTCAATGCAACCTTCTTCACGAGGTCTTGCTTCTCTTGCTGACTGATGCCCCCCAACTAAATGCGCTCTCTTCTTCTTCAGATAGCCATTATATTCAGCCCGTATTTTTCTCATGGCATTTACCCCCTACCTCATACCGTACGCCGCGTGTGCTTCACTTTCTCCCCTTACTAGACAGTGGATGACCTTGTAGGTGGTCTAACTCTCTCCCAGGACACTACCAGATGCGGGCCTTCACATTTGAGTTGGGGCATGTTTCGGTGCATAGCTATTCGTTTGGACAACAAGTGTAGCAACCAGTCTGAATTGCATTGGCTGCGATTTATCTGTATCGGTCCCTTTAGTGCTGGGCACAGTGTCGCACAGAAGCATGACTTATTAAAGTGAATGAATGATTTTTCTAAAATGCCCTGTACCAGGGATGGAAAGGAAAGAGGTGATAAGAAAGCTCGACCCAGCTCAGTGCTTGCTTCCTGCATCCGGCTGGCATCTCACTGCAGGGTCCCTCTAGACTTAGAAGTGGACTGTCAGGTTCGGAGTAAACGAGCACCTCTCAGAAGAGGCTTCTGTAGGGATCACTTTGGCTGGCAGAATGTTGCAAAACATGAGCAGTGTGCCTCTACATCAAGCACTTTTACGCTTCACTTTGGCACAGATAGAGTTACAGAATAAAATGACCAGGAAAATAAAAAAAGATTTTATAGCAGGATATCTTGGCCTGTCTATAAGAAGCCAATTGGGAATGATAGCATGAATGAGAGAAAGGCGGAGAAAAATAGATACCATTAGCCATAGTGATTCTGGCAAGTCAGGTGGGAAAAAGCAAGACAAAAATCTCCCCCGTTGGCTGGGCCTCATGTGGCTCCTTGCTTCTGCCCAGCACTTTGCACGCTCTTTGTGGTTTCAAACTGGGCTTACGGTGGTTCTGTGATGGTGGGTGTTGAGAAGCAAAGGGACTTAATATAGGTTTTCTTATTATTTAGGCATGGTAAGGTCAACAGGTTGGGAGGCCACTGCCATTGAAAAGATATAGTTTATACTCACAGCTCCCAAGAGGAGGGGGCATGCCATGCTATGAGATGTGGGGCTGGGGGTAGGGGAGCTCTGAGTTTGGTCAGGAGACAGCGGAGAGGAGAAAACTGTTGACAAGAGCCTTTATTGTGGTTTCACCAGGAAACAGCAGGCAAGGCAGGGACAGCAGGTCTGGGTCCGGCTGATTTGAATAGTTCCAGCACGCTTTGGTGCACAGGAGTTGTCTCGTGCCTGGCCAGCTGCACCTACTGCATCTGGTGCCTGCAGTGATTAGAGGAGGCCGATAGAGGCCCAACATTTAAGAGCCCAATAAGGGAGGCGGTCAGGTCCTGGACTCTGAATAGGTTGGTTTGCATCTGGAAAGCCTGTTCAGTGGGCAAGTTGCTTACTATCTCTAGGAACTGGCTATCCCCGGGGAGGCAGTCCTTCCGGAGTCAGCAACACCCCAGATGTCAAGGCACCAGCATTATACTGAGAATGGAGAAAATAAAAGAAATGGTTAACATAAGCAGTCAGGCCCTGAGCCCTTTACCACCTTCGAATACAGCATCTCAAATGTGAACTTTATTAACCTGCATTGTTTCCTTTAATCCTCACAGTGACCTTTCAAAGCAGGTTTTCCTATTCCCATTGTGCAAAGGAGAAATGCAAGGCTTACAGAGGCCATACAATTTCCCCGTGTCCATTCAGCCAAAATGGCAGGCCAGTTCCTTCACTTCTTCCAGACCAAGGATAATTTTGTTCTCCTTCTTACACTCTCTTGGTCACTGCTTGCTTATAGTTCCCAGGAGTGTTTACTATCAAACCTGTGTGAAAACACATGGAGCCAAATCTTGGGGACCATGACTTGACATTTGATGGCCACCTTAAAATGTCAACGCTATTAGCAGTGCCAGGAAGACTGAAGCTTCTGGAACCTGTCTCAGTAGTTCTAGGTCTGTTTTATTGTTTGGTTTTGTTTGGCTTTTAATTAATTCCAGCCTCAAAGACTTTAAATAGGTACCTTGTAATGATTTTAAACATGATTGATGCCTTTTTCTTTTCTGCCATCCACTGAATCAGCAGTTACCCTGACACCCAGCTTTACTAACATCAGATTTCCCTTTCATCATTAGTAATTACAAAGGTGGGTTCCAGCGATCTTGCAAATAAGTCTGTCTTTCTCCCCACCCTCACCTTCTACAAGTATCACATATTGACAAGGTGAGGCAAAGGAAACAATTGAATGTCCCTGAATGCCCCTGGGATAACTCATAATGGAATTACACAGATCTGAGTGTAGGCGTGTTCTCTTTATCCACCGTTTTCAAGGGACACAGAGACTTTCAAATTGTAAAAACATGTTAAGATGCATTTCTGTGCTTAGCAGGCCAAGCCATTGCCTTTCTAAAATGGTCAGTATCACTATTTATAAGGTTCAACTAAAGAGTGTCACAAACACACGAAACAGGCAGGAAGACAAATGGAAGGACTATAGGTGCCTCCGGATCCAACATTTCACACTGTTATGAAAGTGTAATTTCTTTAAGGAAGAACCATCATGCCTCAGCTTTGTGCAGGTGTCACACAGCCCTAGGACACCCAGTTTAAGGGGAGACCAAAGACAGGGAGACGGTATATAATATTGATAAAGAGCTAAGACTTAAGTGTCGGAGAGTCCTAGGTTCCAGTCCAAACGTTTCCACTTTCTAGTCATGTGACCTCAGGCCAGTTTTATCCGTGAGCCTCAACTGGCTCAGCTGTCAAATGGGAATGATACTTTTCACTGTGCTACACAATGAACAAAATAAATGAATCTCCAGCTTTTCTACCGCCTGAGAAGATATTTAGTGATGTTACACAAGAAGGAGAATGACATCCATGTTTTGGCGTGGACTGCAATGAGGATATGACTTTTCTGAAGAGGGCTTAAGCCTTCCATCCCATCACAGGGCAGAGCATGGAACAAACAAGGAGAGGCATAGTCTTCAGAAAAGGAAGTAAAGTAGGAGGCCCATATTAATGGAAGCAATTGGGAAGCGAGTGGTTGGAAAAACATTTCAATAGTAGAACAATTAGAGTATTCTGAACAAAGACTGTTAGGATTCAATATCCTAATACAAGAAATACATAGAACAAAGTTGAACACGTTACCCTCTCCCAAGTAGAGGGCAGTAAAACATGACAACACAAAGAAAAACTTTGGGAAAGGGTTTTTAGCAGATTTTAATGAAGAACTAGATGCTGCTATTGGTTAATACTTATGATTACACATTGATTATTAACTAATCACAAAGTAATAATTATAACACTTTCTTTCCAGAGTACATACTTTTTCAACAAAAACCTTCATAATGCGTCTTCATCAGTCCCCATGTAAAGGCTCACAATTTCGTTATTGACAGTTACATAGAGTCACTCTGAGTCAGTCTTTAATATTCAACTGAATCAAAAAGGAATATAAAGGCATATAAGTAGCCCAAACCCAGTTTCTTTTTTTTTTTTTCAATTACAGTTGGCATACAATATTATATTAGCTTCAGGTATACAGCATAGTGATTAGACATTTATATAACTTAGGAAGTGATCACACCAGTAAGCCCAGTACACATCTGACACCATACACAATATTACAATATTATTGACTATATTCCCTATGCTGTCCTTCATATTCCGTGCCTGTTTTTATAACTGGAAATCTGCATATCTTAATCCTTCCCCCTTTTTCACTCTTCTCCCAAACCCCTCCCATCTGGTAGCCATCAGCTTGTTCTCTGTATCTATGAGTTTGTTTGTGCATTTATTTTGTATTTTAAATTCCACATATAAGTGAAATCATATGGTATTTGTCTGTCTCTGTCTGACCTATTTCACTTAGCATAATACCCTCTATGTCCATCCATAGAGGGCAAAGGGCAAGAGTTTCCTCTTTTTTATGGCTGAGTAACACTCCATTGTATATATGTACCACCTCTCTTTTATCTATTGCCTATCGATGGACACTTAGGTTGCTTTCATAGCTTGGCCATTGCGAATAATGCTGCAATGAACATAGAGATGCATTTGCTTTTTCCAATTAGTGTTCTGGATCCCCAGAACAGACACAGTTTATTTTCTAACATTTTATTTATGCTAAATATTATCCTAACACAAATAAACCCAGACTAGTTGTTGACATTGCAGCACCAAGAATATATTTTTGTTGGCATGTAAATTATAATCTAAAAGTCTGGATAGAGGCAAGTCTTGATTAAACGTTTATGATTTAGCAAGGCCAACACCAGATGCTGGCATGAACTCATACTGAGCAAGGACAGGCCTGGTCATGCCATTGACCAGTCTGTCCCAACAATAGTCTTCAGGTTAACTTTGTGCATCTCCTAATACTTTCAGCAAGACCATTTGCATGACTATTGCACATTGCAAGGGAGATCGCTGAAATAAGGCTCTTATCTAAAATAGTCCGAAATAAATAAATAAATAAGTAAATAGCCCTAAACCCAGTAGAGATGGACATGGACAAATCCACGACCAGAAATAACATCACTTGTTAATCTCTATAGTGAAAACAGAACGTTTCAGAGAAATATGCATACCTAAAGAAAGGCAGCAACACAAGCCTTGAGTTGCAGAGAAGCTAATGATTGGCATAGTAGGAAGAAATAGCCGGTAATTAGTAGCAGAGGCAGAGGAACTAAATTATATATTAAGTATATATTAGGCTATTGACACCTCAGTTGTATTCTGAATAGTGATGCCCAGTTCTCTGTGGCACGTGTTGTATGAGTGCTGGAACTATTTTCTGTCTTTCTTAATTCCATGCTCAGCCTAACCAAAACAAACGAAGGAACCACTGATTTTTCACTCTGTTTACATGGATCGCCCTCCTTTGTCCCTGCCAAAATCTCCCATCTCTCCCCCTTCCATTCCATCTCCACGCGCACACACACACACTCTGGCCACAGATCACACACAGAGTACCCTTCTATCTCATTCCTATTTCTATTCCCCCTTCACAGTTCCGCTCACTTCCTCCAGGAAGCCTCCTCTGAACCACAGAACTACATTGCATGTTGATTGCTAATAGGCAGGCTTCAACCAGAGGACCAGAAACAGATATACATGGCATGTACACACACACACACACACACACACACACACACATATATATACATATGTGTTGTACGTGTCATAGATGTGCATATATTTATATATATATTTACACGCACACAGAGAATTGGTTTACAATAGTGTAGGGACAGGGAGTTGGGAAGGGAAAATCCTGGGGCAGGCCCACATGAAGCTCGGAGTATCTGATGGTCAAGGAGACCCCAGCTTTTTTTTAAAGAACTTCCACATGATCGAGTCACACTCACCTAGAATACTCTTTCTTTTGATTAATTAAAAAAATATATCAACTAATTTGGAACTTTGAATCACTTTGATAAAATCCCTTCACAGAAGCACTAAGACTAGTGTTTGAGTAACTGGGGAAATGTAGGTGATGCTAGAAAATGGCTGCTGGCTCACTTCCCACTCCTGATTCTTTGGGGAGAATATGCCTTACAGCCCAACCTAACGGACCATACAGCAGAAGGGGAATTCTGGGGAATGTAGTACAGCCCGGCCAAGCTGACGCACCACAAAGCCATCGTATCTTGGTCTTTTGCTTTCATTGCATTTATTACAGAATCAAATCACTCTGCATGGGTATCCGTCTTCTTTCCCAGGAAACTGTGTGCTCACTGAAGGCAAGCACCACATCCATCCCACGCAGCATAATATCCCCATCACTGGCACAGTGCCTGCAGAACAGGACTCCATAACTATCCAAGGAACGAATCAATAAGCAAATGAATGAATGAATAAATATTTTCATGTGAGTGTAGTGTTCAGCTATTTTGCTAAACAACATGAACCTAACAGCCACCACAGGAACCTTAGAGGTCATCCATCTGATGAGGGAAATGATATTCCATGCATGAGTGGATGCGTAAATATAAAGCTGCACCCATTATAGTTAATTCTTTTTCATCGGGTCTTCCACACCAGCAAGGTTCATTTTAGCTTACAAAAGACAACATTATAGAAGCAGAAGTGGTTTCAACAACTTTAATTTATCCAACCAATATTTGCAGAGCATCCAGTTCACACCAGAACTGTGTTAGGCACCTGAGGACAGAGATGACAGAGGACAAGGGTCCTGCTCTCAGCGCGGTAAACAACAGCAGGCAGGTCAGATTGCACAACACAGGGCCAGGAGCGTGCTGGGTGTCTTTTTGGGGTATAAGGGAGGGAGGATGAAGTTATGAATTTTCTCTACAGAGAAGATAGTACATCAGGGACATCTTTAAAATGTTTCAGTCTGACTTGGCAGACAAGGGCGACAGGAAGCACAGCAGGTAGGGAGAGCAGCATGTGCAAAGCCCACAGAACATTAGAATTGGGAGGCCACTTCCTTAGGGCTGGAGGTAGGGTATATAGGAGCAGGTGAGGCGAGTGCTGGTTACACTAGAGGTGTAGTCGAGTGCTGGAAGCTTCCCGTGAGGCCTCCCACATCACTGTGACCTGTGATGTAACTTCCCCTTGGTCATGTCCACGTACAGCTTTCCCGATCTTTCATGGAATCCCTTTGACTCCAGGCTAGGTTTTCATTTTTTCAGTGAAATAATTCAAAGATGTTGTGTTCAACCTCCCTCCTCATCCCAGGTGCCCCACAGTGACCGTTTCATGGGCTGCAGGGTCCGTTTCCTGAGAACCCAGAGAAGGGTCAGGGGGATATGCTCAATCTTTATTAAATAAATAAGTACTGAATCAGCAAATAAATTTGTATCAGCTATGCTTCGAGGCAAGGTAGCTAAAGTCTACCTTAGGATGGTCTCCTGCCATCCTAAACAGAATGCCTTTCACGGATCCAGGGATTCTCCACCTCAGTTTTGTTAACATTTTGGGCCAAAAGACCTTGTTGTGGAGGCTGTCCTGTGGATTGTAGGGTGTGTATCAGCATCATTGGCTTCTACTCACTAAATCACTAGCACCCCCACTCCCTGAACTGTGAAAACCAAAACTGTTTCCTCTTGTTGCTTAAATGTGTCCTCTGGAGCAAAATCTCCCGTGGTTGAGAACCGTTGACCTAATTCCCATATTTGGGCTAATATGTTGTGTATGTACCAACAGTCTCTTCTGGAAATTGCAGTAGGTTTTCAGGGAGCTTCTAATGTTTTTCCACAAAGATTATATTAATTAAATGCTACTTTCCAGGCCCCTTTGGGAGGTGTTCCTGCTACAAACACCATTTTACACATAGGAAATTTAGGCTCGTGGAGTTGAAGCCATTTTCCTATGGGATATAGCCAGTGGGAAGTGAACCCCGAATTTCAGTCCCAGCTGTCTGACTCAAAAGACAGTCTCTTAACCACTCTGAAACATTACTTCCCAGGCAAGAAAAAACCTAGACTCCTAGAAGATATTTTTGTATAGATGCCAGGAAACCTGTTAAAACCTAGTCTAATAACTCATTTGGGGAAACAAAATCCCCCAGTTATTTAATGATTTGCTTCCTTGAATATTGAGTGTTGCGATGAAAGGAGTAGAGATCAACCAGAGACAAATATGCTAAAATGTCTTCTTTGATGGACAGTCAAGCGAGGCTGAGCTGTGTCCATTCTTTCTGTGCATCGTTTATCAGAGCACATCTCACATTACATTGCCAATGTATCCTGCCATACACGCCTACTCTATCAGACGGAGCTTCTTCAGAGCAGAAGCATTTTCACTCATGTTATTTTGCAAAGAGCAAGTATTTTTCCATGCACATAGTGAGAACTCAAGTAAAGCTCGTTGAATGAATGAATGCACGAATGAAGGAACAAATGAACCCTAGATACATAGAAAATTGTAAACATACAGGAGTTACAAGTGCCCCCTGGAAGCCCAGGTACAAATGAAAGCCAGTCAAGTTAACCACTTACAGAAAGTGTTTTCTATTATCCAGGCAGGATGCCGCTGGGAGCAAAGTACATAGATTTAAAGCAGCAAATAAAGTAAGAAAAAATTGGCCCCAAATCAATAAAAATTGTCCGTCCTCTCTTTTCAGTTTTATAATGCAGGCTGTGGCTGACCCAAACCACCCAACTCAATTCCACCCCCATTTAGGACTATTACCTGCCTCGTTAAATATTCAGGGATGCTGCCCCTCTGGAAAGGGGCAAGCACTTTAGCACCGCAAATTGATCTGCAGCGCCTCTGTACCAGCAGCCTGTTGAAAGAGATTACTAAACACAGCTCCGGGTTTGACAAGTTTCCCAGACTTGGAGCTCCGCCACTGGAGGTAATCACAGCCTTTCCTGCCCCCACCACCCACAGCTCTGGACACAGAGAATGACCGCTTTGTTCCCAGGAAGAATTACTGGTATGGAAGGTTTTCTGATTCATCTTTCTCTTCACAATTTTCATTGTGTCTTAGATGATGGTCTTTAAAATCTGCTTTGACACAGATGCTGAGACCTAGAGTTGCCCTCAGTGTTGACGAGCAGCTAAAGCTCGAGGAGGGGAAATGAGTCGCCCATTGTCCCTGGGGAAGGCAGGTGCAGACCTAGATTAGCTCCGGAAGTGCCGATGGACTGAATGCAATGGTTGGGCTGAGGAGCTAGTTGGTCAGATCTTCCACTGGGCCCGAAGGAAAGTTTCCTACAGACACTGATCCAGCAGACTGGATCCTTTAATGGGCAGTGGTTGTTATTGTGGGTGACAGGAATTAGATTCATTCATTTCTTAATGCATCCACCTAATATTACCGTATGCCTGCTCTGTGCTAGGAAGTCTTCAAGTTTCTGCAGATAAATGATGACACAGGCAGACAAGAACAGAATAAATAGGCTAGCAGAAAATTGAGATAATATATAGTCATCTTATATGTGATATTGTATGATACATATTGTCTTAGCTGCCCCAACAAAATACCATAGATGGATGGCTTAAATAAAAATGTATTGTCTCAGAGCGCTGGAGGCTGAAAGTTCTAGATCAGGATGCCAGCGTGGTCGGATTCTAGTGAGGGCCCTCTCCCTGGCTTGCAGCTTGCTGCCTTATCACTGTGTCCTCACGTGGAGAGACAGCAAGTTCTCTAGTAAGGCCCCTAATCCCATCATGGGACTCCACCCTTAAGATCTTACCTAAATCTAATTACCTCCCAAAGGCCCCATCTCCAAATACCATCACGTTGTGGATAACGGCTTCAACATCTGAATTTGAGGGCACACAATTAAGTCCATGGCACATGTAACAGATACGGTATGTGACATAAGGTTTGTGATATGGTGTGATACAATACAGAAGAAAGACTAAGGATGGAAAGAGGAAGGAAAAGGCCAGAGTGAGATTCTTACAGAAAGTAACATCTAGAGCCAAGTGTGTTCTCAAGTTCAAAGGACACAAAGCCAGAGATTGGAGGCTGATGCAAAAGAAGTTCCTGTGTAAATACAGGGATGGAGAAACAGGCAAAGAGAAAGGCAGAAAAGTCCAGCCACTGAGCTCACAGGCTACGGAGTCAGACCTCAGACACATGCCAGCTATGACCATGAACAAATCCTTCAAATTCTCTAAGCTTCATTTCCATAATTATATAAACTGTGGGGAACCATAGTAGCTAATTCATAAAGTGCTTGTCGAAGTTGCATGAGGTAATTTACATAAAGAGCTTAGCCTGGAAACCAGGCTAAGTGTTTGATAAATGGGAATTACGATCATTAAAATATTGAAAATAGTCCATCAGCTATTTCCTCAGTCTTCAGGATACATTCTGTACCCTGGTCCAACTCACCAATCACCTGTGTGGTCATGGGCCAATTATTTAATATCTGTGTGCCTAAGTTTCCTCATCTGCAGCATAGGCACAGTACTACCGCCTACCTCATAGAGCCGTGGTGAGTACTTATGAATTCACACACATGTGAAGTGCTTTAAAGGCTGCTTAGATCCTAACCCATGGTAAGTGCTAGGGAAGTGCTGTCTCTTGCTGTTGTGTCCTGCCTGTGCTGTTGTGGTAGCAGCCTCTTACCTGCTCTCTTTACTTCCACCTCTGCTCCTTGGGTATCTTCACACAGCAGCCAGAGTAACACGTTCCATAAATAAATCATGTCCTGCTCCAATGAATTACCCTCTCACTCAGAGAGAAAGCTGGACCCTTACCTTTCAGACCTTGCTCCCCACTACCCTCACCTTGCTCACCCTGCCTCTGCCAGCCAGGCCTCCCGTGCTGTGCCTCTGACATGGGACACACCCCAGCACATCCGTATCTTTTTATTTACAGTTCTCTCTGCCCGGAATATTCCTAGCCTGTCACTCAACTCCATTCACTTCTCTGTTTAAATATAACTTTCACAGGAAGACCATCCCTGCAAGCTTGACCTAAATAACAATTGCCACCCAGCACATTGCCCTGAACCTTCTATATTTTCCTGATTGTCTGGCATTTAAGAATTAATATCAATAATTGCCCCCTATCTACTGTCCCAACAGAATATAAACTCCTTGAAAGCAGGGGTTTGGTTTGTTCACTTGCAACAAGAAACATGCCCAATAAATGTCTTTTCAGTGATAAATGAGAAAGAGTCAAGGTCAGGGTGTCCTCTCTGGCTGACCACTGACCACATGGGGCAGGGGTGGCTCCTCTGGCTGGAAGGCACACGGACTGCAGTCCTGAGGAAAAGACTCACGGGCCCAGAGCCAGGCTGGGTTCTTCTCCAGAAGCAGCCTGGAAAGTCTGACTGGAGAGTTTTCAGTGGCAGAAGGCAGGTAATCTGCATTGTTTAGCAATTCCATGCATTGCCTTAATAACTTGGTAAATCATCCTGAAAATCTGAAAACGGAAGGTCTCTAAAATATGGTGATTCTGAGAAACTGCATACTCAAGCAATCTCCAAGGGGATGTTAGTGATCAACGTTAGATGGACTTTTTTTGCAAGCACTGGTGTATCCCACTTAGGTCAGAGCATAAGGAAATAAGGTAGCGTTTCCCTGCCTTTTGTGCAGCATCATCCATTCACAGGCAAGGCGAGGCTGTAAATTCTGCCGAGTATGTGCGTGTGTGAGCGTGCATGTGAGTGTGTGTGAGTGTGAGTGTGCGTATGTAAGCGTGTATGTGAGTGTGTGTGTGTGTGAGTGTGTGTGTGCGTGTGTAAGTGTGCATGTGAGTGTGTGAGTGTAAGCGTGCGTGTGAGTGTGCGTGTGAGTGTGCGTGAGTGTGTGAGTGTGCGTGTGTGTGTGTGTGTGTGTGTGTGTGTGTGTGTGCCTTCTGTGACACTATTTTAACCAGAAACTTCAGTTAAGTGGAGACATGGAGTTATCTATGGCTTTTTGATTTTCATGTTAAATATCACTGGGGCCGCTTCTCAAAGCTGGGTGGCTTCCCATCATGTCTCCTCCTTGTTTACTGTCCCTAAGTGCTCATTTTCAATTGCATCCTGAGTGTGGTCACTACCCAGCCCATCTCTTCATAGCACGACTATTAAGCTAGGCAACAAGGGCACGTGATTTAGAAGCCGCTACATATGACAGACACATTCAAAAGTGCATTGATTAAAGAATATGCTGTCAGCTCTGCTCCTTGGCACCCAGCACTCAGCCCTGACGTGGCGTGGGCCCTAACCCTGAACCCCCACTCCTGTAAGTGCTCAAGCCCCAGGGAAATGCTTCTCCACATCCCTTATCCTGAGTCCCCAAAACGAAAGATAAGTGGATGTGAATGCCACAGTTTACAGGAGTGCCATCACCAGTGTCAGGGACGGATACTGGGGGACCTGAACAGTAGGAGCAACTCAGCCAAGAGAACAGACAAATGAAATAACTTGTGAAGCCTTTCCTTGCAGAGAGTACAAATGCAATAGATTTGTGCGTGAAGAGGTAGCATAAAACATCCGTTTCTTGCTTTGTGTTCATGTTCCATGTCATGGTTCCAGAAGCAGACATGAGCTGGTGAGGTAGCCACACGTCATCCCCAGGGCAGCTAAGGGACATCTTCTTATATTAGATAGTTCATCTTGCTCTGAATAGTTTATGTTTGTTTGTAGATATAACAGGTATGGAGCAGGATACTGACTTTTTACATTGGTAACTAGATAGACATTACCTGCTAGAACACCAGATAGTAACACTGAAAAAGCAAGATTCCATTAACTTAGCAAATAATGAAGTCAAATATTTCAGCTTTGTTTAAATAATTTAACTGTAGTTTTTGATATTTTGACATAATTTTATAATTTTAGTTTTAAAATTGTAATTTTACTTCGAAGTTATGTTGAATATTTTAGAAAACTAAAAAATAAAGGAAAATCATTTTTATCTTTTGATTTTTTACACTTACTTTAATTTATGTTTTTGAGAACATTTATTAAAATTTTATATATTTTGAATCCATTATATTTTACTTTTTACCTTTTAAACCATTTAGAATGAGTACAAATTGAGATTGTGATGCAATCCAAACAAGATGAAGATTTAGCCCAGAGGGAAAAAAAAGAGAAGAAAAAAGAAAGATCTTCAAAAATAGAGTATGTTTACAACTAACTAGAAATAACAAAAGTGAATAAATTTTATCTGCTAGAAATCACATTAAATTAGTGACAAGTGTTATTACACATTCTTGATTTAAAGAGGATTTAATGAAAATGAGGAAGGAAATTACTTTCATCAAATATACAACCTCAGCAAGTCTGGGAAAATCAGTGTAACATCTTCATCTTTACTAAATTTCGACATCGTTACTGATCAGAAATAGCAGCTGCGTGGACCTCCATCTCCACCCTGGCTGTGGACTTGGAGAGTCAGCCTTCCCCCAAACGCACAGCAGAATAGAATGCCACTGCCTCAGCTTTCTTTCACCTGCCTTATTGTCCCTAAACGCAAGTCCATCAGGCCTCTCTTTTCACAGTCACCACTACAGGGAAAAGGCCAGCACACAGTAAGAATGCAGATACGGGGAGCCACAGTGCTCAGGCCAGGGCCTGCTTGCAATGGCCAATTCTCATGGTAAGAAAGTAAATAGAACTCACTCTGAGCGTCTCTTCTATTTCATTCATTTGTTTCTTTAAACCATACATGCATTGAGTGCATGTTATATATTACACAAGGTCTTTGCTAACCACCTTATGTACCATACTTGATGTCTGAACAACCTTATGGAGGGAGTTAATATTGCTTTTTTCCTCAAAGATGAGGGAACAGAGACGTGAGTGCCTTACCCATGCTGATCTGTATAGCAAGGGTGGTGCTGAAATTTGAACCCAGGTTGTCTCTGTCAAGACCCCACAAATAACCTATCATGCCCCCCATTAAATTGAACTAGCTTTGGCGTGAGAGTGGAGTGTGCCAGCCCTCTACCCCTTGTGGATTATTCTTTAACAAAAGGCCATGTTGACTCCTCCTCAAGGATCTTCTTTCACTATAATAAACATCAGTGTCTGTTCTCTCCCCATAGTATGTGAGCTCCTTAATTTAAAGAATGGACTACACTTTATTGATCTTTATATCCCCTGTGCCTACAATGGGGCTTATGTATTTTAGGAGGTAGGTATTAGATTAAAAAAATGAATGAAAATGAATGAAGACATTGCAAGGAGTGACCCCATCTCAAGTGAATGAAAGTTTCTAAAGATCTCCAGAGCACATGATATCTGTTTGGGTGACTTACCACCCTCTTTCCTGCCGGTCCTGCCATGCTGCAAGTAGAGGCACGGTCCCTCTTGTAAGTATGAGGTAGAAGCATCCTCTCTTCTTTCTGTCTCTCACTTAGTCCTCTCCGTAGGATGAGGAGGGATTTGTCTTATTGCCGAGGTTGGGATGGAGGACCAAGCATGTCTGGTGCAGCCTCTTTTGGACTCCCTTTTTGCCTAGCGAACCCAGAGAACAGTTTCCTTCTCTCCAGCCCGGCATCCACATGGGAGGCACACCTGACTAAGGGTCCAGCGACACCTTCTGAAGGCAGATCATGGGGCTCATCTCTGTGCCCATTTTCAGCCTCTCTGGGTTCATGCAGGTGAGCAGATCATGACTTCTATGCAGCAGGCTGAGCAAACATCTGAGGCGCAAACCCTACTATTCCTACCTGTGGGTCCCAAAGCTGAAACATGGGGGAAAGGAGCATAAAACATGGTTTGCTCTGGAGGTCAAAGCCACATTCTCTAATCGACCTTAGCCAACAATGAAGCTATTTCCATCCTCAGTTGACCCCTATGTATGTGTCTAATTGATTCTGTACCTCCAAGAAGGAAGAGGTCAAGCAAAATCCGTTTCTTTAGAACACTCATCTAGACAAGAACGATTAACTTTGGCAGTCTTATAGTTTTAGACATAAAACTTATTCGCAGTTGATCCCCACACTTACTTTATCTGGCCCACTGCTTTGAGGGTTTACCTTTATTCCTATATTAGGATGGGCCCCCACTTCACCCCATGACCTGTGCCCTCAGAACACTCCAGAATGCTAACCACAGGGGGCGTCATATGATAAAAGTTCCTTGTTTTTTCATAGGCTTCACCACGACCCTCAGACTCAAAGCTCCTCAGAAGTAGGGCGATGATAACCCTGTCTTGTCTTCTCTTCACTGCACTCCCTGAAGCTAGCTCAGTGCCCAATATTGGGAGAGCGCTTAAAAAATAAATATAAGTAAATATCAATAAATGAGGACATTATAAATTAATTTAAATGTAATTCTAGTGCCCTGGAACTTCTACTGTCTTGGTAATGTTTAGGAAAAAAAAAATTCAATATGGATGGACCTAGGGAACATTATGCTAAGTGAAATAAGTCAGTCAGAGAAAGACAAATACCATATGATCTCACTTATATGTGGAATCTAAAAAACTGAATAAATGAGAAATGTAAACAGAAATAGACTCAAAGACACAGAGGAAAAGCTGAGGTTTGCGAGTTGGAAGGGGTGGGGATGAAGGAGAAGGGGAAGGGACGAGGCAATACAAATTGGTAACTACAATATGGCCTCAGGGATAGAAAAGACAGTCTGGGGAATATAATCAATAATGTTGTAAATGTTTTTTAGGGTGCCAGATGGACTCATGTCTTGTTAGGGAGACCACTTCATGGACGGCGTAGAGGCCTGACCACTGCACTGTATATCTGAAGCTGATGTTGAATAATATTGTATGTCAACTATAATTATATGTACATATATAGTCACGGGACATGGAGTAGAGAGTGGGAATGGAGTCAATGGAATTATAATAGATATGTATGATATTGGAGGGGGGACAGTGGATGGGGGGAGGGGGGTTGTTACTTTGTGAGGTGTGTAAAGGATAACTATTGCATTGTTCTGTACACCTGAAACTAATGATGAAAAAAAGAAAAAAATATTTCAAAACACTTCAAGAATTTAATCTCGCATTTTACAATGTGGCTGAATCAAGCACGCTAGTGAGACGCTAAGTGCCAGGGAGGAAGGTGGATCAACCTGGGAGTGTGAGGGCTGAGATGCCAGTGCCGGCTCCGCCTTCAGCTTCCAGTGTAAACTTGAGAATGTGCGCTCTCTGGGTGCATGATTCTGGGCCCACATGTCGCATTTTGGTGACATCCTTGGATTTTTATGAAATCACATGCTGCTTGATTAGGGAGAGGAAGCACAGGGAACACAGTTCACCTCTCGTTCCACTGAATGAGGGCGCTGAAACCTGAAGAGATGAGCTGGGTTCTTCAGCCACATGACACAACCAGAGCCAGAAAGTGGGAGTCCATATCCACCAGTCTGTGTGTGTCTACTTGTTTTCCAAGAATCCGTCCTGTCTCTCATTAAACACTCATATGCATGGATTCCATAGACACTGAAGATAGACTAGGACTCTGGAAGTCTACTGTCTAGTGGAAGAAGGAGATTAATCAATCAATGATTACTAACAAAATTCAAAAATGTTATGATGTGGTATGTTTGGGACCCAAGATCTAGGAAACCATGCAGAAGAATAGTCTAAACTCACCTATGGAGGAAGATGTCAGGTTATTCATTCTAGGGTAATTCATGGTCTGTGTTTCTATGAATATGGGAGCAGGGGATAGTGCTTGGGGGGAATCATTACAGGGGAAAGAGAGGTCATGTGGAAAGAAACCCCTTCACCCCATTTCCCACCTCCCTTTCGACTCTCCAGTTTTTCTAGTTCCTTAACACACTCACTTTTCTATAGCCTCTATCCTGCACACATGCTGGTCCCTGCACCCAGAATGTTTCCACCCTACCCTCACGTGGCTCTTTCCTCATTCTTTGCACATGACCTTAGATATAATTTCCACAAGGAGGCTTTCTCTGCCTGCCCCTGGTTTAAAGTAGCACCCCCATTAGCTACCTTATTTTGAAAACTGCTGTTGATTTATATAAACTTATATTCCAGGTGGTAATATAACAGAATTGGCATCCCTTCCATCAGAGCCAGGACTAGGGTGAGAGAAGTGAGGTCCCTGGGACACAATATCCAAACATCTCTCTCAGGGTCATACAAGTGCTCAGCGCCAGCTCCACTGAATGATGGTCCCTGCTGTTTCTCTCTTGATACATGCCCTGTGCTTCCTTCTATAAGAATAGATAGATAATATTATATGTCTCCTCATATTTATTTGAACTATTAAAGATGAGTGATTCTATCTCATTCAAATCAGTATTCTTGTTCTTATTACAGTTCCTGGCACATTGTAGACAGTATTTAAAAGTTTGTCTAATTAAAGTATGTGGTCTTAGAAGGCAAACATTTTTGTTAGGTTGGTTGGTTATTGTTGTTGTTTCTTTCTTTTATACAGGTTTTATTACACAAATTTTCACAAACAAAGGTCAGCTCTCTGCTTCAGTTCCTGGGGGAGGGGGGGCAAAGGGACATTGTTGATGGTAAACAAATAAGCTAAAACATGAATAAAATATCATCGAAGTTAGACATAATAAAAAGAGGGCATTTAGTGGGGAATAATGATAGTAAGACTTACACTATCTGACACTTGAAGACCAAATCTCTTACTTGCTAACTGAGACTTAAGACAAGTCATTTGCTCTCACTGAGTGCCAGTTTCCTTTTGTTCATAGAATAGGGTATGTTATCTGGGATACTGATCTTACAGAGCTATTATAAGGGTTATATAATTAAGTTTTAATTATATGTGGAAATAACCTACAAGTTTTAAAATTATATACAAATCTAAAGAATTCTTATTTAGCAACTCCATTGCTTTTCTAACATAGCGCTAATCACAGAGTCTCCAGTATGACAGATAATTCTGCATATGTCAGCCTTCTCTTTAGAATAAGCATTTCTGCTGTCAGTGGAGATTGTATCTTTTATTTCTCTCTCCTTCCCACCCTCCCTCCTTGGCTCCCTCCCTTTCTCTTTTTTTCCATTCTCCTCCTCCTCCTCTCCTTCTTCTCCTTCTTCTCCTTCTTCTCCTTCTCCTTCTCCTCCTTCTTCTCCTTCTCCTCCTTCTTCTCCTTCTTCTCCTTCTTCCCCTTCTCCTTCTCCTTCCCCTTCCCCTTCCCCTTCCCCTTCCCCTTCCCCTTCTTCTTCTTCCCCTTCTTCTTCTTCTTCTTCTTCTTCTTCTTCTTCTTCTTCTTCTTCTTCTTCTTCTTCTTCTTCTTCTTC